>NC_090930.1:1181896854-1182216854 GCF_040938575.1 Ambystoma mexicanum | reverse complement strand
ACAACGTGCGCGTGTGGAAGTACACGCGAACAAACAGCTCCAGGAATCATCGTGTGGCGGAAAACACGCTATAGAAGGCCCAAGAAGCAGCTGAGGAAAACTGCAAGGACGCAGATCGGAGGTTCAGCTACACAACGCCAAATGATTCGATCAGAAGCAGCGAGTGAAGTTTCCACGCTGTTTATATACGTAATGCCGTAGTTCACGTGACGAAGCAGAATACACGTGAAGTTAGCGACGTGAAAAGTGCAGACGTCGTTTTCACGGCAACGTATCGAACAACCGCCATTTGGAATAGAACGGTCTAGCTGTTCTATGAGCGTAAGAGGTAGAACCACGTCCAGCATGCATGACAGTGCCATCCCCCAAAGGGGCAACCTCTCCCCTTCTCGTGTGAAAACGCTTCAATAAAGCAGGAGCATGTATATTGGAAAGAGGCTCCCAGGATCTATCTTCGGGACCATAGCCCTTCCAATCCACCAGATAAAACGGCCTACCAGAACGTAGTCTCATATCCAGTATGTCCTGTACCTCGTATTCATCTGAACCCCTCACAGAAATAGCAACAGGCCGTACAGGCAATCTGGTAGCTTCAGAACACGGCTTAATGAGCGACACGTGGAATACGGGATGCACTCGCCATCGTTGTGGTAAAGCCAGACGGACAGCAGCCGGATTAATTACTTGGTGTACTGCATACGGACCAATGTATTTAGGCAATAATTTCTTTTTGCCTGGTATCCTCAAGTTCTTAGCGGACAATCATACTTTCATACCAGCCTTGTAGACAGGTGCGGGTACTCTATGAGCATCGGCATAGAACTTGTTGCGTCTTTTAGCTTGCTCCAATTGCTGCTTCACTTTCCTCTGTAGATTCTTCAGATCACGAAAAGTATGGCCTGCGGCAGGAGTATCCAAAGACAACCTGGAATCCAAAGGTATTGATCGGGGGTGTTGTCCATAAAGAGCATAGAAAGGTGAAGTGCCTATGGCACTATGATAGGAGTTGTTATAGGCGAATTCTGCTGCCGGCAGGACCTTGAGCCAATCTGATTGAAACTGCAGACACAAACACCGCAGATATTGTTCCATAGTGCTATTGACTCTTTCGGTCTGTCCATCAGTTTGAGGGTGATAAGCACTGGACATTCTGTCATCAATCAGTAATGCTGAAGTTAGTGCTCTCCAAAAGCGTGACGCAAACTGTGAGCCCCTGTCCATAATGATTACTGACGGTAGACCAAAGAAACGGAATATATGTTGAATGAATAGGTCAGCCAGAACAGCAGCGGTTGGTAAACCAATACAGGGAATATAAAGAGCCAATTTAGTGAAGTAATCCACTACAACCCATATGGTATCGTACTCCTGGTTTTGTGGGAGTTCTACCACAAAGTCCATAGATATCATGTCCCATGGTTTGTTAGGGACAGGTAGGGACTGGAGTAAGCCCACTGGTTTACCAGGAGTGTTTTGCATTGGATGCATACAGAACAAGTTGATACATGATTTATGACATCTTTTGTCATGGATGGCCACCAGCACCATCTTTTGAGCAGCTCTAGTATTTTCTTCCGTCCAGGATGGGCTGCGATCAAGGAATCATGATTCCAGTTGAGGGCCTTATTCCGCGTCGAAGACGTTGGTAAGTAGAGCACTCCTTGTGTGAAAGGTAAACCGTTATGTACGTCCAGATTCATATCCTGGATAACTTGTGGATGATTTTTCACCCACTCTTGTACTTCGGTTTTTAAGGATGGTTGAACAGAACAACTACATATTACATGATCTGCCAACAACTGATTTTGCACTTGTGCTTCTTCCTTCGCCTCCTCACCAATACGAGACAACGCGTCCAACTTAACGTGTTCTCTGGCAGGACGATATGTGACCTGGAAATCGTATTGGGCAAAAAAGACATGCCATCTGGCCTGTCGAGCCGTAAGGCATTTCATAGATTTGAATGCTTGAAGATTTCTATGGTCAGAGTACACCAACACCTGATGTTTGGCCCCAAGAAGATGATGTCGCCATTCTCGGAAAGCATCCTTGATAGCCAGCAATTCCCGCTCAGTGACGGTGTAATTTCGTTCATATGGGGTAAGTTTGCGAGAGAAGAAAGCCACTGGGTGCTCCTCCTTGGTTTCTGTGCAAACTTGTGAGAGTACCGCTCCAGTAGCGACACTGGATGCATCCGCTTCAACGATAAACTGGCGATCTGGATCTGGATGTTGAAGCACGGGTGCAGTGGTAAATGCTTCCTTTAACATTTCGAATGATGCTTGGGCATTCTGGTTCCAACAGAAAGGAACTTTGGAACTAGTCAAAGCCGTCAAAGGAGCTACTGTTTTGGAGAAGTGACGAATAAATCTGCGATAAAAATTTGCAAAGCCTAGGAAAGACTGTAATGACTTGACATTGTGCGGAATAGGCCAATTCAATATGGCCTTCACTTTGGAACGACTCATTCGAGCACCTAGATTGGTAATGTCGTAACCCAGGAATTCCACTTCCTGTGAATGAAAGACGCATTTCTCGGCTTTCACAAAAAGAAGGTTCTCCCTGAGTCTTTGTAAGACTGTAGAAACGTGTTTGACGTGTTCCGAAAAAGATGATGAATAGATCAGAATATCATCCAAATAAATCACCACGAACTGGTCCATTATATCCCTGAATATATCGTTCATGAAGAACTGAAAAGTAGCGGGAGTGTTGCACAGACCAAAAGGCATCACCAAATATTCGTAAAGACCATACCGTGTCTTGAAAGCGGTCTTCCATTCATCGCCCTCATGAATGCGAACTAGATTGTATGCTCCTCGCAAGTCCAATTTGGTGAAGTACCTGGAAGTACCTAATTGATCCAATAGAACGTTTATCAGCGGTAAAGGATATTGATTTTTTATGGTGATGTCGTTAAGTGCCCTGTAATCAATGCAAGGCCTTAGATCTCCCTCTTTCTTCGGAACAAAGAATAGAGGAGACGCAGCAGGTGATTGCGATGGCCGTATGAATCCCATCGCTAAAGCTTTGTCGATGTATTCTTTCAACACAACGTCTTCTTTTGGAGTCAGGGAATATAAACGACCTGTAGGAATTTTAGCTCCAGGAATCAATTCAATCGGACAGTCATACTGTCGATGTGGAGGCAATTGTTCTGCCTGGCCTTTATCAAAGACATCAGCGTACTCAGCGTATTCGCATGGTATGGTAGTATCGCTTTGATGTACCACACTAATAGGTGAAACTCCCCCCATAGAGGCCAATATATGTTGATTGTTTGACACCTCCTGACTGGTAAAGCAATGTTCATTGCAGTAAATTGAAGGATACTGGAGCAATCCCGAAACCCAGTCAATGGCGGGATTATGAAGGGTTAACCAGGCAAGACCAAGTATGATTTCGTACTGCGGAGCAGCTATGACATCGAAGACGATTTCTTCCGAATGATTATTCGATAATGTCATCTGAACAGGTACCGTCTCCTGGGTTACCATACCAGAAGTCAAAACAGATCCGTCCACTGTATTAACCGTTTCAGGTTTGTTCTTGTTTACAAGGGGTATGGAACAATTCTTGGCATATGTGATGTCTATGTAATTGTTGGTGGCTCCGGAATCAACAATGGCCTTGGAAACCAATTCTCGGTCATCACAACGTAACGTCACCTCAACAGCTATGGGTGCGTGATTAGGAATGGTACTGGAGTCCGATGAAACACTCGACACAGGGACTCCTGCTACTGTCCAGTTTTGGCGTTTCCCGAACGCTTGACGGGTTTCTTAGGACATGTCGCTAATAAATGCTCGGATGAACCGCAATACATACATAAATGGTTCTTTCTTCGGTTCTCTCTTTCTGCATTGGACAACCGGCCTCTCACGGCGCCAATCTGCATTGGTTCAGGGTCGTTCGAGGGGACTGCCGGTGCCTCTGAACGAACCGAGGCTTGTAAGAAGGGTTTTTTCTCTCCTTTCCGAGCATTTCTTCGGGCATCGATTTGTAGAACCAAATCGAGCAACTCTGTGAATCCCGTAGGAACCACCTGAACCGTAGATAAGGCATCTTTCAGTTCTTCTGAAAGACCCTTGTAGAAAACAGCCGTTTTCTTGCCTTCAGGCCATTGAGTTTCGGCTGTTAGTTGATTGAATCGGGCAATGTAAGGCAAAAGAGGTTGACTGCCTTGTTGTAGATTAAGTAACTCCAGATCCATGGCTTGAGTAGCATTTTACTCATAGCAGCCAAGAGATCGTCACAGTCGTATAACAAAGGGCTATTTGTTTCCAACAAAGGGTTAGGCCAAGCAGCAGCTGTACCCCCTAAATGGGAAAGCACGAATGCTGCTTTTGTGGTTAGGTCAGGAAATGATGTAGGACGACAAAGAAAATGGAGTCGGCACTGATTAACGAAGGTTCTATAGGTTTTGGGATCACCAGTGAACCGTTCCGGGGGGGCCAAGGGAAACTGAGTGGGCATAACCACATTAATAGTTTCCTGTGGGGGTGTCATAGTCCCAGATCCAGATGCAGTGGCCATTGGAACCTGTGCTCCCTGAGGACTAGCGTGCATGGCGTCTTGCATAACGTCCATACGGTGCCGTAACATGTCATGTGCCGTAACCATTTAATTTCTCAAATCGCTGATCAACTGAGTCAAAACAGCTAAAGGATCCATACCCTCCATGGCTTCTGATTCTGTCATAAAATACCAAAGTATTGACTGAAAAGGATACGGTACTCAAAAGGATACAGATGGTAGGGTCTTCCGGATCCCTGTTCACACGATTTGATAGTTGTGAAGTCAAGTTTAGACCTTCCAAATGATACAACTCTCTGACTGATAAAACAGGCAGAGAGATGGATCACTGGAAAGGGCATGGGTAAGGTATAGGAAGTCAGCCTAGAACAAAATAAAGTATCATAAGAAACTGCCCCAAATTGACTATGATAGAACAGTATTTGACATTAATGCACACACTGACCTTATGTCTAGGGCAGAAGAATCCAGCAGAAGTCTCTTGAGGAAAATCCAGAAGTAGAACAAACGACAAGGAAGGGAAGATTAGTAAGGGAGACTTATCCCGAACGGAACGAGGCTCACGCTAGATACCGGGTTGATGCACCACAGGATAGCGTCCAAAGTACTGTTCACTGTCACCTTCCAATAATCCTTGAAAAGCTTCCTTCCCACGTAGAGAAAAATATAGAAATGAATCAATCCCCCTGTTAATATCACAGGTGCAGGAGTTGGAAATAGCGCCCTTTTATGGTATAAACAAAGTACACGCGGTTCTGAACAGCCGCGAAGAAAATAGTGTGCGCGTGTGGAATTACACGCGAATAGGATTCACGCAGTCTTGAAGCCGCGCTTGAAGACAACGTGTGCGTGTGGAATTACACGCGAACAGGATTCACGCAGTCCAGGCCAGCCGCGCTTGAAGATAGCGTGCGCTTGTGGATTTGCACGCGAACAGGATTCACGCAGCCCAGGCCAGCAGCGCTTGAAGACAACGTGTGCGTGTGGATTTACACGCGAACAGGATTCACGCAGTCCAGGCCAGCCGCGTTTGAAGATAGCGTGCGCTTGTGGATATGCACGCGAACAGGATTCACGCAGCCCAGGCCAGCAGCGCTTGAAGACAACGTGTGCGTGTGGATTTACACGCGAACAGGATTCACGCAGTCCAGGCCAGCCGTGCTTGAAGATAGTGTGCGCTTGTGGATTTGCACGCGGACAGGATTCACGCAGCCCAGGCCAGCAGCGCTTGAAGACAACGTGTGCGTGTGGATTTACACGCTAACAGGATTCACGCAGTCCAGGCCAGCCGCGCTTGAAGATAGCGTGCGCTTGTGGATTTGCACGCGAACAGGATTCACGCAGCCCAGGCCAGCCGCGTTTGAAGACAACGTGCGCGTGTGGAAGTACACGCGAACAAACAGCTCCAGGAAACAGCGTGTGGCGGAAAACACGCTATAGAAGGCCCAAGAAGCAGCTGAGGAAAACTGCAAGGACGCAGATCGGAGGTTCAGCTACACAACGCGGAATGATTCGATCAGAAGCAGCGAGTGAAGTTTCCACGCTGCTTATATACGTAATGCCATAGTTCACGTGACGAAGCAGAATACACGTGAAGTTAGCGACGTGAAAAGTGCAGACGTCGTTTTCCCGGCAACGTATCGAACAACCGCCATTTGGAATAGAACGGTCTAGCTGTTCTATGAGCGTAAGAGGTAGAACCACGTCCAGCATGCATGACACTAATAAAATACTGGAACACATCAATGAAATTGTTACACTTTATATCTATGAACCAGTGGATCTGATGATCCCTGTGGGGGAAGATCTGAATGCCCCTTGTGGAGGATCGCTTGAGGATGGGATATTTAAACATGCAATACTGCAGGTAATACCTGCAGTACAATGGGCTATAATGAACAAGGTACCATTTGGTTAATGAAAATGGAAAGTAATATATTATGTATGTTAAATGGTCAAACCTTAGGAGATATCCCTGGTGAACATATCTGGGAATCAGCCATCATCAGTAAAAGGACTCTAGATTACCTTTTCATTTCTTTGAAGAATTTTGACAAAGTGGTAAATATGAATATTACATAATATGATTTGAGTGACCACTCAGTATTAGGAATAACTATCAAAGAACAGGGTAAGCAATAAGAAGCGATATATAGGCGGTATGGTGACCAACACCCAAGGTTACAAGATTGTCTGGGCCAAAAGGAATATTGAAACTATTAACAACTATGTGGAACCCATTAGTGAGGATATAATCTGTAATTTGGTAGATAAATATTTTGATGAAATTGCTGATTGGATAAAGGATGTAAATAATACATTTGGAATATTTGGTGGCAAATTTGTTGTGCACATTATACAATGCCATCATAGCTAGTAATAAAAGACAGATGAGGTGAGACATAAAAACCCTGACTAGGGAATATGGCTCAAAGAACGATGATTTAAGTACTAAGATTTGCTAAATCAAAGGATACTATCACAAATGGCTTTGGAACCACAAGATGTTTTTTCAAATGACTAGATGGCAGATTATGGTACACATACTGGCAGCTGGCGACTCCAAGTGATTTTGGCATATGATTAATAACGGTTCAAGAACAAACATAAATATGCCTGCGAGTTCTAATGATGAGAACAAATAGAGTTTATATATAAAATCCATATACTACAATGAAGGCCAGCCAACTTGTGAATTTTTTTTAATAGAGCCGAAAGAATCACGCTTGAAAACCATATTAGGTAAAATATATATAATCTTACCTGTAAATTAATATGTGTGTGTGCCCTCCGGCCCCAATGTATTAGCCATCACATTAATTAAGTCAAATGCTAAGATCGGGGCAGCAATTTTACATCTGTACTTTGAGAAAATTATCGATAAATGCAGAATCCCTCATTCATGAAGCACTCCATTTTGGTTACGATTTTTAAAAAAAGGTAGCTGAGAAGAACCCAGAAACTATAGATTACTGGCCCATCTGAATGTATCCAGTAAAATATTTGTCATTATGCTGTTTAATGAGATTAATATTTGGGCAAAACAATGCTAAATGTGTCATCCTTTTCAAACTGGCTTTAGAGGAGATTTTAGTACCATGCATAACATCTGAATATAGAAAACCCTAACTAGAAGCGCTGAGCAGCCCAAAGCTCTCCGACTATGTGTCACCTATATTGATTATAGCGCAGCTTTTGATAATGTCAAGAGAGGTCTTTTTTGGGGGAAAATTGGGTAACTGGAGATTACCAGCTGGCATTCTCAATTTAATTAAACACTGTAGTGACACCAAAGTGTCTGTCAAATTGGATAATAAGGGAAATGTCAGCCGCATTATTAATACAAATACAGGATTAAAACAGGGTTGTGGGCTCCGACCAACCCTGTTTAACCTATATGTGGCAGACGTGGATAAGGCACAGAGAAAGGATAACAACTTTCCTCCCAAAATATCTAGTCAGCACATTAGTAGTATGAGCTATGCTGATGAACTTATTTCAATTGATCATATCCCGATTGGCCTTATGAGATCACTAGGTTGCCTTTTTTTAACAATGTAGGTGTGAAAATAATTATGGAGTAAACAAAGTACATGTACGTTAGTAGAGTTAAGCAGCCCATGCGTATTACTTAAAACTTGAATATCAAAGGGTACATTGAGTATTATCCTATCATTATTTGGGAGTTCATGTCTGCACCTACCCTAGTGAGACTGCTTTTAACGATAGTCACAGTAAGAAAGTGATGACCAAAGTAGCCACAATAAAACGATCTGTGACACAGCAAAGTGGTTTTAGTATTAAAGGTTTATTGTTGGTGTACAGAGTATAACTCCTACGATCCCGTTTGGCTACGAATCTTGCTTGGGCATGGGGGTGAATGGTAAGATAAATTGGACATGAAAATAGGGCAATACCTTTTAGGTATCCCAAATTCAATGCCTGTGGAATTCATCCGCCTGGAGTTGGGTATTGGGGTGTTGAGCATGATCTCGTCCATTAATATGTGCATTCTGTTGATTCAAATTAATAACATCAAGGATAATCCCATATACGCTTCAATGCACAAAGTAATAATAAAGAAACTCATGAAGCCGTTAAACATATTTAGTAAATCTGTGATAGTTTATGACTATAATTGATACAAGGATTAATTGGGTAGCTGACATTATAAGTGTTACAAATTGCCTTCTGAAGAAAGCATACATCTCGAATTTCATAGCTAATATGGATAGGGTGGGCCAGAAAGAAAATATGCAGTAAAGTGTAGCATGCACTTATTTATTGGTTAATCTGCAACCCTATATTGTGAAATTTCACTCTCCGATATATTTAAAGTTTACTTTTCATTGAGGTTGAATTTGCAGCCCTGTCTCAAGGTCATGGTTCCCAGATTGGGAATCATTAGAGAGAAGTGAATCTGTTGACCATGTCTCAGAGTTAAAGCATGGGTTTACCAACAGCAATGCTTCAGATTCAAGACCAGCTTTGGCTAGTAAATACACACACTTTGGTGTGTTGTCCATTTGGAGGAAAAGAACACCCAACCTTTTATAAATATTGTTCTGTGTATATGTTCAATACGAATTACATGATTAGCCCTACTTGCTTTGTTGTTCCCAGATGCACTGTCATCCTGTACACCTTTGACAGCCAAGTCATAATTAAAAATGCTATGCTTCCTGTTAGGCAAGATTGTATGCAGTACCCTGTGGGAGACTGCACCAGCCTTGTCCTCTTGGCAATAGTTAACCCAACCTTTGGTATAAGCATGCACTACACAAGTTGGTCGAGTGACTGAGCAGCCAGGCTTATCTCAAGAGGGTATATGTACAGAGAAGAGTGCCACAATCTAGCAGCAGTGGTCTGACCCAGGAGTGACACACCAGGGGGGTCAAAAAACATCTGTATTTACAACAAAACAAGGTCCTGGTGTATCAAGGGTTGGCCCATATGGGGTATAAATGAATTAGAATTATTCATCTGGTCCAAACCCTGTATAGCTAGTATAATTTATAGATATTACATGCAGTAAAAAGTAAAGTCACTCCTTCAAAATGAGACATAAACATTATGGAAATTACAAAGTAAAAACTTTATATCAAAGAAACAAGAGTAACATACATGGTGAAGTCTAGCATGTGAAAACATATAAAATCAGTGATATAAATGGTGCATACAAATATTGGGTATAGAGTCATTAAGAAAATAAGAACACTTAATGGTGAAAGTTAACATACATTTGTTCTTTGTCACTGTTGGAGTACAAATGAAATCTAAACAAGTGAAAGTTTTGAATTGAATAAACAATTGTATTAATGATAAACTGTGTTCTTGCTAGGAAATCATAATGAAAACAAATGCCCCTTGTTGTTGTACAATTGTGATGAAACAAATAAATTAGTTGTTTTTATATCCCAAAGTCAAAAATTATTATATGTTGGGATTGGGTCTGCCTACGCATCAGGGGGATAAAGTAAGGGAAACAGATTGACAAAAAGGAGCTTGCAGAAAAAAGTATCCTTGTCCATCGATTGTCGTGCGATCCGGTACCACACCATCTTGTGCAGTGTTTCCATTTATCGCTGCGTCACGTGCATGTGATCGCGTGTGAGCTACAACTCTGGCTAAAGGTTACCTGGGAGTTTTAGTTGACGACCCGGAGCCGTGTGTTATATCAGTGGCCGTATCGTTTATAGCTGATCATGTAACGTACGATCGTGTGCGAAATACAGGTGTAGCTACAAGTCACCTGGGAATTGCAAACTTAGCCATGTGTTACACAAGCGGCTGAGTCGCACTCGCCCGATCGTACACGAGCTCCAAATAACACCAGGATGACCTAGGGGTAGGATTGGTATCTGATCTATTTTAGATAGTCAGTATATATGCAGTCTATGATTTCAGTTGGCCTTCTTATATTGTAGTTGTGATTGAAGCATGTGAGTTATGGTCCCGTATGTGGGATGATGTATGTCGCTTCACGAATCTGTTGCATATCGACATATGTGACATGTGTGATCTTTTTTATAAAAAATCTAGGACCAAAAAGGCAAGGTTTTGGGGTTGGATAGTGCTTACCCTATCAGAGTTGGTTAACCCCTTCAGGTCATTTACAATTATAGAGACCATATTTGAAGTATAGCAGAATATACCTCTAAACTGTATTCCTGTTAAGAAAGCAAACTTTACAGGACCACCAGGGTTTGCCAACAAATCTCCTCATTAAGGCCTACCAGGTGGCTGCGGGTCCTGTATATCCACTGTTGTTCTCTTTTCAATAGGAGGGCTGTGATGTTACCACCTCTTTTAGGTAATCTGACTTTCTCTATTATGGTCCATGTTAGGTAATTTTCAGTATGTTGTTTCTCAATGAAGTGTTCTACCAAAGGGGCAGTTCTTTTTTGAGTCCTGATGTTAGATCGGTGCTCCCCTATGCTTGTCTTTATGGCTCTTGTCATCATGCGAATATATTTCATATTGCAGGGGCACTGTATAAGGTACACTACATTTGTCGTGTTGCAATTTGTCAGACTCCTCTGTTCCCAAGGGTACTTCCAGCCTATGTCTATGGCTGTAGTGCGTTGTGTGTATTTAGACACAGTGCAGGCTCCACATGGTGTATGGCCCTGGGGTTTGGATGTGTTCCAAAGTGTATTCGTGTTGGTGGAGAAGGATTTTTCTTTGTAGGTCTGCACCAGTGAGTCTCTAAGATTCTTTCTCCTTCTTATATTAATAATAGTAATATAATTGTTGTTCTTCAATGTTAAGTATGTGCCAAGCTTTCTGAAAAAAACGATACGGCCACTGATATAACACATGTTTCTGGGTCATCAACCACAACTCCCAGGTAACCTTTAGCCAGAGTTGTAGCTCACATGCGATCACGTGCATGTGATGCAGCAATAAATGTAAACACTGCACAAGATGGCGTGGTACCGGATCATACGACTAGAGGCGGCCAGAATCAGGAAATAGAGGTAAGCGTCCGCGATGGTGTTCCGATTTACTATCATACGATTCCTGTAACTGACGCGCTCTGACTGCTACGCAGAGCTCGAGCCCGCAGTTACATGTAATATTTTTCGATCGAACAGGAGGAAACTAACCCTATGCTTGCGAGATTACTACACAGAGGCAAGCACTACTAACCTCGGCTGCACTGCCCACTAGCACGCTCTATGACTGAGCGATAAATGAAACACAGGGAACATCCTGACTAGCGGATGGATGTCTTTTCATGCAATTGGGAAGCATTAGGCAAATTCTATTAAACTGTGCTGAATCACAACAAGTGCAAATATATCAACCAGCTGAATGTAGACATTTAAGAATGTCCATAGGAGTAAGCACACCATGTCCGTTTATTCCTGTCCCCATCACAGGGTGTATAATTCAGGAGAGAAGAGAGAGCTATACATCTCCCTCGCACAGAATTGAACATTGAAGGCAATACTGTAGATGCAGCTGAGGCTAACAGACCCGCAGCATACAGCGGACTACACTATCTAGGACTTTGCCATATAGAGGTAAGGAGAACTCTATCTCGACAAGGTAGAACCATTAGAAACATAAGAATCCCTATTCAATATGTTTTAATAGTACTTGAGACTGACGACAGTCCCACCTGTCTTTCTTGTCTTTGTCCATATAGGATCAGGAATTTTTTCCACTATATCCAGTCTGGACCATGGAAGACACCCTCTAATACTTCATAACATTGAAGATATTTTGAGAATACCAGAATTGAAAATAGTATTCGTCCTGAAGAAAGCGGCCACTCAAGAATCCCGCTGAAACCGGTTGACTGTTTAAGAGTTCTGGCTGATAACCCAGACTCCAATTCCCTCATAAATAAAAAAGAGCACTTGCCAAAAGAAATTGATTTAGTTATCATCACAGATTCTCTCCCCATTATATTATAGTGGTGAAAGAAAAATTGTTTTAGAATAACTCTATTGACCATTGGTCATAGAATCATTTTGTTGTTTTAATGATAAGACACACGCCGTGGAGGTGGAAAGATTAAACACAAAATACCGACCTCCATGCTGTGTGCACTTGTAGACACTAGGAAAGTGTTTTAGAGAGGATAGGGTCAGGATCTCGACATCTTTTGTAGTCGGCCCAGCAGCAGCCACTAGGGCCCACAACCAATTGATACCAGATTTTTCACAGATAGGGTCATTTAACTTTGTGCTAGGGACTCAGCAATAGGAATAACTTTGTAATTATTTAGCCTTCTTTTTTCTAAGTGTTATAATTATCTCAAAATGGGTCAATGTGAGATGTAGAGTTATAACATAGAGATTCATAGTGACAAGTATCCAAATAAACACTTACACTCAAGGTTTGTTGATTAAACAATTATTTATTAATTTAACAGTCTGTTGTATAAGCCTTCTTTAGAAGGGAGCAAATATATGTAACACAAAAATATACTTCAAAATACAAACTCTCAGTTTCTTTAAATCAGTAGATACCCATTTGGGATGGCACACAGACACTTCGTACACCCTGAGGTGACTTAAATAACTCGGACAATGTGCACTGGCACATTTAGAGAAATACTGAGATTTGTGTCAAAAGAAAAAGATGAGAAAATAAAACAACGGTTAACAAATATTCTTAAACAGGTAAGTACATTTGACCCCCCGATGCAAAGTAAATTAACCCTTTCCCAGCTACACAAGTTATAGAATGTGTGACTTTTGTTGTGGGGTAGATAAAGCACAAAGTCAGAGGTAAGAAGAGTTTTTCAGGGAGCCAGGATAGCAAATGTCAATTGAGCAAAGTCTAGGAGAGCTGAAGCACTTCTTAAACATAAGTAAAAAGTCTTGCACAATGTTTTAGAAATCTTAGTTCTAAATGAAATCAATGTAGGGCCACAATCTGGGAGGCTTGTGAGGGGCAAGGCTACAAGCAACTCTGCAAAAGGCAACAAAGGCAAGTCTCAACTGAGAGCTAGCAAGGTTACACCACAAGAGATAAGTACCCCTTAGTTTACAGTACCTTAGGTCTGAAGAAATTGGTTCCAGCTGGCTTCTGTTCCAGTTGTAGTATGGCAGATCTTGTTGTTCCTGGACGTCAGTCGTGGGGCCTCCTACATCACGGTTTGAATGTTGGTGGCAGCAATGGGCAAACTTCAGATCAGCGGCACATCATGGTTTCAGATTCTCGCAAATAGTACCACTGCGGTTCTCAGATACCTTATGGACTTTCCTCACATCTGGGGTCCAGAACTCTGTTGAGGTGGCTCAGTTGAGGTGGTCAATCCTGCTTCATGGGAGTCCGGAGGATGTTCCTGGAGCTAGGGTCTGACTTAAAAATGATGCACTCTATCATGGTGTTCCTCTCCCTGGAAATGGGTTCCTGCAGCAGCAATGGAAGTACAGCCAGCTACAAGAGGATGGCCAGATGAGTTCGCTTTGGGGTTAGTTAGTCGCTTTGGGGTTAATTAGTCCCACCAACTCAAGGGGAGAGGTCGTACTTCACAAGGCGAATTAGCAGCAGGGCTTCACCGGGCAAACCAACAGTCCCGGAGTTGCAGCAGGCATCTCTTCCAAGTTCTTCTTCGGATTCCTTCGTCCAGTGGTCGACTCTGCCTTCCAAGCAGAAGACCTTGCCTTTTATGCAGGATTCTCCCATTCATTTGCATCTTAGCTGTCACTCACACAGCAGGGTGGCTGTTCTCCAAGGATAGCCAGCCGTTCAATTACCTTTGGGTGCATTCCTGTAACCAAGGGGATAAAGCATAGGGAGTTTCAGGAACCTCCCTTGCTTCCTGCCCTGCCAGACACGCTGGAGCCAGATCTGGGCTTCACCAGTGAAGCCCGCCAAAGACAAAACGAACAAAGTGACCAAACCTGGTTTGGCACGCAGAGTACATTTCAAGAAGGACCTTTGCACCAAGAAATGGCAAAAAAAGAATACCGGCCCATTTTGATAAAATGTGCACCAATGGGTGCTTTACTGAGGCTGCAATTGCAGCCCGCGGTAGAAACACACAATGGTAGGAAAAAGTCAACCGTTGCCACCAGCCATAAATTGTAGAAAGGGTAACATAAAAATATTACATGTGAAACTAGACAGAGGGGATACTAAGCAACCCCTCCACCACCTTATTGTAAACTAGTGTGTGCTGGGTCTAGAACGTTACAAATGTAAGAAAAGTCAATTTCACTTTACTGCTCTTGGAAACAGTAGTTTAACCAAGAGAAGGTATTTAAACCTTTGGGAAATCTGAAAGACTTCCCTGTGCCACTGCACTGAAGGTGCTGTGTGTCACAATGTAAAAAGATGAGGCCTATGGAGTTTGTCAGACTCCAAAACTAAAAGAAACAGTGTTCAGATCAAAGAAAAATACATGAGAGAGGGGGAAAAAGGTCTCACTCTCTCCAGGATAGAAATTAAAAGTCCTGAAGCCCAGCAAAAAGAGCTGGGAGTCCCTGAGGTAGAAGGAAATTAGCACATTTCTGAGAATGTTCGCAAACACTTCCTATAAGGAAACCGAGTAGCTGAGTGGCAAGAGGATGGGATTACCAGCAGCAAACTGCAGATGCAAGCCCTGCATTGGCTAGAAAGTACTGAAACCTGAATGTAATGTTGTCAAATGGGAAAAAAGGTCCAACATTTCGTTAATTCTTTTACTTTTATATAAACATTGTTTTATGCATCTTTTAAGTACAAATGACTCAAAGAGCGAGTAGCACATATATTTATCTCAACAAGCATAGCCAGTTCCCAAATGCTTTTCATTCAATGCACCTTTGACAGCCAATTCATAATGAAGAAAGCTATGCTTTCAAAATCGAGATCCTGTAGCCCAGTGCTTAGAGCATGGGCATACCAGTAGCAAGGCTGTAGCCCGCATTGGCTGGAAAATACTCAAACCTGAAGGTTGAGTTGCCAATTAGAAGAAGATAGGTCCAACATTTATTGTTTACTCTTATAAAAACAGTTGTATGTAGTTTCTTCTTACAAATGACTCAGAGAACAGGCAGGAAATTTGTTTATCCCAACTGGCATTGCTTGTTCTGGTATGTATCTTCATTTATTACACCTTGGGCAGCCGTGCGTAATAAAAAAAACACTGCTTTCTAAAGTCAGACTAAGTAGCACAGTGGTTAGTACATGAGTTACCAATAACAAAGTTTTAGATTCTAGAGTTCTATTAGCTAGAACATATGCAAACTTGAAGGATGAGTTGTCAGTTAGGAGGAAATATGTGAAATATGTAGTTTTCAATTTTCTTTCTGTATTAAGAATATTGCTTTATCTATATTTTCATTAAGAATGACTCAGAGAGTAAGCAGCGATTATGTTTATCCTAACTGGCGTTTCACAGATGCACTTTCATCCCTTACACCTTTGACAGCTATGTGATAATTAAAACAAATATATTTTCTAAAGGGTAACTCAGCAGCTCAGTGGCTAGATCATTGACTTACTAGCAACAAAGATGCCTTTGTAAGGTCTGCATTTGCTAGAAGAATGCTCATGGAGAAAATAGGTGACATAGTTAGTTTCTAATTCTTTTCACTGTAATAAAAGCATTGTTGTATGTATATTTTTATTACAAATGACCCACAGTGAGTAAGTACAGCAGATATGCTTATCCCAAATGATATTTCTAGTTCTTGGATGGATATTCTTTCATTACACCTCTGACATGTCATAATGAAACATATTTTCTTTTTAGTGGAAAACCCAGAAGCTGAGTGGTTAGAGAAAGGGATTTTCTAATTGCAAAGCTGCATATTCAAGCACAGCATTGGGTACATAATACTCAAACCTGAAAACCGGGTTGTGCAGTGGGAGGGAATATGTCAAATCTTTAGGTTTTAATACTTTCTACTGAGATAAAAACATTGATTCATGTATGTTGTCATTACATGTGACCCGGAGAGTGAGCAGCAGATTTGTCTATCCCAAATGGCATTGTTAATTCTCCAGGGCATTTTCTTGGACAGCCATGCCATAAAGAAAACACACGTTTGCTTTTTGAAGGGAGACTCATACGCTCAGTGGTTAGAGCAGGGGTTTTCTAATAGCAACACTGCAGGTTCAAGACCCACAAAGGCTAGAAAATGCTCAAACTTGAAGGACGAGTTGTCAGTTGTGTGGACATATGTGAATTCGCTATTATATTGTTTTTTACGGTAATAAAAACAATGTTTTATGTATATTTTCATTTCAAATGCCTTGGATAGTGAGCAGTAATTATGTTCATCCCAAATCGCTTTGCAAATACACAGATGCACCTTCATCCATTACACATTTGACGGCCAGTTGATAATGAAAAAATATTCGTTTTCAATGGTTTGTACTGTAATAGAAACATTGTGTTATGTATATTTTCATTACAAATGACCTAGAGAGAGTGCAGCAGATATGGTTATCTCAACTGGCATTGCTAGCTCTCAGATACATATTCTTTCATTACACCGTTGACAGCCAAGTCACAGTAACACAATAATTGTTTTCTAATAGGAGAGATCCATTAGATCTTGAGGCTGCTTGATCTTAAACGTGGGTACAACCTGCGAATCAGGTCAACTGCTTACGTTCCATCCAAAATGTGCAACTTGAATAGAACCCGTAGGTCACTGTGGTTGGAGTATGAAACAGTACTGCTGGAGAGACCACTGGTGGGTGAAGTAAAAAAACAGCCAGGAGGCTGGAGGGCTAAAAAATGGCTCTTATAAGAATGTATAGCTCACTCTGTGGTAATGAGTGTGCTACAGCCATTTTTTAGCCCTCCAGCCTCCTGGCTGTTTTTTTACTTCACCCACCAGTGGTCTCTCCAGCAGTACTGTTTCATACTCCAACCACAGTGACCTACGGGTACTATTCAAGTTGCACATTGAAGGCGAGCGTCCCCAACCAGCACGCTCCTCCCCGCAATGAGAGACAATGAAGGACTCTCCCAAGTCGGGAATAAGGCCAAGACAGAGTGCGGGTGAGCTTAAATGGGAGTTTATCAATCAGAATAGGGCATGCAAAGAACTCTGCAAACTCCGAGAGCGCTCTGTCTGACAATAGCAAAGACAGGCGTATATATTTACAAAAAACGTCACAAGAACCTACACACTATAGGGGGCACAAGTTCAATGGGATTGGGTGGCGATGACTAACTATAGGTGCTGCTGCGATGCGGTTGGCCGTGGCTGGAGAACGTCACTCGTCAGCCTCGTGGGTTGGGCTGGGCCTGGCAGGTTGGCAGAGTTCATCCGGGCGGTGTTGTTGTGCCATCGCGGCCAGTGTCAGAGATGAATGTCTTTTCCTGACTTATTTGCCCTAGGCCATGCACACCGCAGTCATTCAGTCATTACAATAATATCTTCTTTAGTAAATCTTCCAATAGGTTATTCTACAGGTTAATGCAACACAGGAGGAATGCACCTTGTGAGGGGTCTAATGGTCATTCGTCAGGGCAAGGTTACCAGTGTCCTGTTGACCGGGGCCATAGGTTGAGGGGCTAAGCTTCAGGGCATGGGACGGACGGTACAAGCTTCCCTGTCTTGTTAGATGTGGTTATAAATGTGCCGCTGTGTGTTGCCACAGTGTTGAGTGTCCTGATTGCACAGGGCCATAAGTCTAAGATGATCTGGTGGGTTGTGAGGTTTACGAGGGGGCGTCTTTGGAAGTGTGGGTTCAGGCAGGGGTTTACTGCTGTGCTGTAAATAATGCAGGTGGCGGCCCATGGCCTTGGGTGCTGCAGAGGGGGCTACACATCTTTGAAGCGGCTCCAGTCTAGTTGGGGGAGGTGGAGCAGTGCGGCGCGGGCCTCTGCTCTCATGTTTGGCAGTCTTTGCAGGGTGGGAGGGGGAATGGCCTTGCACATATTCACAAAGGTATCTCCCTCGTGTGTTGCCAACTTTAGGTAAAAACATCACAAACATTTGAACGCTCGATAATACTTATTCAAATCACTTTAAAACATGCATTTCAACTTTGCTGAATGTGTCTCGATTATATTCAGTCTGGGCACCTTATTCATACACTATGTTTTAACAACTACAGTATTTAGTTATATGCATATACATTTGCAGTAAGTGAGGTAGTATTAGGGTTGGTGGAGTACATAGAAAGTAACCCGCCACTGTACGTGGTGAGGTGGCACATGAGGGGCTTAGACATACACGCGTGACGAGTGCATTCTCGCACACTCTTCACATGTGCCCTTGGTATGGTTACATTCGTTTTCTTGTGTACCCTAGCAGCATTAATTCAGTTATGGCGCGGGACCGCGGGGCGTGCGGCTTTCAATGATACATATGAAGAATAATCCCCCGGAATGCTTTTATCATTTGCACACCCCTGCAGGGGTGTGGGTCCTCCACGGCTGGTGTCGTGTACGATAATTACACAATTTTACAGGTTTCTTTAGTAAGAGTGGTTGTATGGTGAGGATACATGTGTTAAAAGTGGTTTCTTACATTAATATTTGGGTACCTGTCTGCTTTCATCAGATTACCATTCTACAGATCTTCCCATCGCCCAGGCCTTGTTGACCGGGTCATTGTGGGAGCAGTGATACACTGCGGAAGGTGAACTGTTACAATGTTAGTGTATTACGCTAGATCATTTCCGTCTTGTTCGTGGGAACGGGCTTGCAGCGGATCTGCCATGGTGCTGCAGGGACAGGGAGGACTGAAACTTTCCGAAGGTGGGGGTCGCGCTACAGCGCGCTGAGCTCACACCATCTTTAGCAGACAAAAATGGTTTCTGAGGCCTAGCTAAATTTAATACGTGCGGGCAATGCCAGCAGCAGGTGAGCCATCCACCACCTGGGCCCTGGTTGTAAGGAGGGGACGCCCGATGAGCCATGGCCCTCACCTGGGGTGGAGATGCAGGCCAGGGGGGGTCCCATGGACCACTCCTCCCCTACATTTCCCCCCTTTCGTTACTTAAGTAACGAATACTTTAACTCCTCCAGCCTTCTACATTCTGCTTCGTCCATCACCGCCTCATCCCATGCAGGTGTGCCTTTTATGGGCATCCATGCTCTGCACACCCCTCGTAAGCTTTCCCCTCTTCTGGCATATTCATCTGGGGTACAAGTCAGGTTTATACATCCGCCATCTCCCGCCAGATCTACCCACACCTCCTGGTACCATTCTAGTACACGGGGCTCTCTAATGGTGGTGTGCCACGCTTTATCTATGATATCTTTGTCGTGATAGATAGGCACTAGCTGATATCTCGGTGTGTCATCTGCTCCTGTTTGCACCTGCACTTCCTGCATGTTTTGTATTGTCCCACGAGTGTTGCCCATTGTCACCATCATCATTGCACCATTAGGTACTGCGTTAGCACAACATCGAAGGCCCACCTGGCACAGGCAAAAAATAAAAAGGAGGAACACCACAGCTGGCATCAAAATTTTCACAGTTGTTCCAAGCCACGAGGGGACCCAGGAGAAAATGTTATCGAACCACGTACTGTCTTCTGCTCCACCTTCCATTTTCATTTTTTCTCCTAGGTTGTGCACTGCTTCGATCACATGGGACAGGGAGCCGTTTTCTGCATCTTCGGAAGGTACGAAAGTGCAACAGGCACTTCCGATTTTTCGGCAAACACCTCCATCCATCGCCGTTAACAGGTCCAAGACATACCTGTTTTGCATTGTCATCAGCCGTAAAGCCCTTAGTTCTACTTTTATTACGTTGAACCCTTCTTCAGTGTCATTGGCCAGCTGAATCAGTTCCCAGCGTGTTATCTGGAGCCATTTTGCATTTGCCCTTGCTTGGACACTTGAGACAAGTGAGGCGAAGAATGTTTCTGCTGAGCTGAATAATCGATATCTGTCTGGGATCTGAGCCAACAGTTCCGATGATGCCTTTGATATGTAATTTGATGCTCTTCTGTTACGGGTCAGCACCTCTCCCTTGTTTCCGGAAGACAGGACATACATTTGTGACTCTGCAGTCGGCTGGGCTGCACTCTGTTGTATGCGTTCCTGTGTCCTTCTGCTTCCGTCGATGTGGCTTTCTGGTATTACCATTAGGGCTGAGTGTAGAGTGGCCATTGAGCAGCTGCCACTCCATGACGGGGGAAGGTGCAGGTATGCCTGATTGCCGCACACCCAGTACGTGTCCATTAGGGCCGCTGTCCCTTTTCTCAGATCTGGGATGGTGAGGGTCTTGTTGCAGCTCTTGTTTGTTCCCATGGTGGTTTTCCCCTCTCCTTTGAAACATAGTTCATAGTCTATTTCGCTCTGCAGTTTGAAGGGTTTTTCAATGGCGGTTACCCAAGTTAGTTTTGAAATGTATTCCTTCCATACTGGTGTGCATGTTTATTCTATCCACTGCAGTTTCTCTGGTGCCACACCTCGCAGTGCTTCAGCTTTACACATTACTTCTTCATCCTTCCACTTGTTGCCTGAAAAAAGTGTCCCTTGTATTACAAAAAATGGTTCCTCCAGACATACCACCCCTGCCGTTTTTGGGTAGCAAGTTTTCTCGTTCTGCAGCATTTTAAAAGTAACTTCATGTGCCTGGAAGGTGTTCTTAATCATGTATAACGTGAGATGAAGGAGACATTGGGCATCTATAATTGGCAACTCTTTGGGTAGCAATACTTTGGGTGTACCTGAAGCATGAGGAATAAGAGAGCAGACATAACAGCTCTCATTTGTTGTTTGTCTTGCGGTGGAACTCATATCTGCATACCACTTATTTGTCTGGTGGGGGTGTCGTGGGTCTTCCATTTTATCTAATCCAAACCCATAGTACTCATCATACTTCCTCCTCCCGGTTTCCCTTTTCCGTCTGTTGTTCTTGTTCCTCATGTACTTCCTAGCCTCCTGGGCGAGGGAAAAAATAGACCCCCCTTTCTCATTCCCGCCCCCCTCTGCCCATTTATCATATAGGATTTCGTGTGCTGCTAGCATCTTTTCCTTTTCATCCCTGAGTTTATCTTGCAGGTTGTTTTTTAAGACGGGGCCAGGTTGGCTGGTGGGGGTATCATACAACCACGATATGGCAGACGGGTTTCGGTCATTTAGACTGCGAGCATTATACCTATACATCACTGGTGGAGATACTGTGTTGTTTTGCGTTCCACCCTGTGGCTCTTTCTTTTCTGATATGATAACATTGGATGGTGTGGTGTGATATCCCCATACAAGTTTAGTTCCGTCCCATACCAGAAAATCACCTTCCCTTATAGTGACACTTGCAGTTACATTGGTCCCAGTGGTGCTGTTAATCCCAGTGCTGTTAATCCCTCCCCCCTCGTTCATCTCGATAGAGATGAACGCTATAAACCAATATGTAACCAGACCAAACATTAGCATAAAAAACATCGTAATGCATACAGATAATCCGCATTAATACGAATATCTACATCTCTCATTTAATAATTCTCTCATTCTACTAATTCTATCCGTTGCAGGCTGCCTGTTAGATGCCATGGTAGTTCCTGTTTGAGATATAAAAGTGCATTAAGTGCATGCATGTAAACATTTTGTCGGCACCATTAGTGTCAATTTATATTGACGGGTAATGGAAGCGGGTAGGGTTGTAGGGAAGGGTATTCACAGACAAGGGTGTAAACATGTCATAATTCGATCACTTCATTAATTACATATAAGTCCAAAAAAACATTTTTTTTTTCCAGTGGTATATAAAAAGAGAATGCAGCAATACTTCATCAGTCACTTTCCCATTCACGTGCATTGCTGACGCACAAACACAAGTTAATATTCAGACATTCTGTTCAGTTCAATCGGTTGCTGTTGTCTGTGCCTCCTCATCTGCCTACTCTTGCACACTATTATAAGCTCTTCGCACGTCTGTCAAGTGTATCCAGTATCTCAAGCCCTTCACTTTTACAGCTGTGGGCGTGCAGAACACTACCTCGTATGGGCCGTGGAACCGTGGTGCATTCCATCGACGCACAAAACTCCTGACATAAATTAGTTCGCCCGGCATTAGCTGTAGCTGTTGCTCAGGCTCTGTGACAGACCCTGTTATATTTCCCTCCTCTCTAGTGAAGGGTGGGGAGAGCTGCTTTGATATTGCGCGCGCTGCCCTTGTTAATTTTTTCAAATAGTCCGTGAATTCTTCTCCCAATATTGCGGCGCTTCTGTGTGCATCTGAGTGTTCGCGCAGCGGGGAGTGTGCTGTGTGCATTCGTCTCCCAGTCACGATTTCGTGCGGGGACAAATGGTGATCTTTACTTGGCTGATTTCTCAGTTCAAATAGCGCAAGGGGCAGACAATATATCCAATTCTTCTTCAATGAAAAGCATAGTTTTGATAACCTGCCCTTTAACAGTCCGTTCATCTTTTCCACTACGCCATTACTTTGAGGATGATAAATCGAACACAATTTATGTTTTATTCCCAATAATGTAGTGACTTCCTTGAAAAGTTCATTCACAAAATGAGTGCCGTTGTCTGAGCGAATCCCGTCACAAATTCCCCAGCGCGGGAACACTTCCCTCACTTTTAGCATCAGGTCGTGCACATGGTCCTGCTTCCACCCACCTTGAGAATGGGCACACAACCACGATCATGTACCGTGCGCCATTACACCTTTCCCCCATGTCTGCGTAATCAATATGCAGTTCTCTAAATGGGCCAATGGGTTTAGGAATTGTTCCTCTCAGTGTGCGTAATGTCATTCCTGTATTGTAGATCTGACATGTTGTGCATTCCATTGCCAATCGAGATACGTGCTCCTGGAGACAGGGCACGAACCATTCCTCTTGTATTTCTGCTGCAATGTGCTGTTTGGTATTATGTGCAGGGAAGTGTAGTTGTTGAAACGCAATTTCTAGTAACTGGATTGGCATTACCACTTTTCCTGAATTATTTTGCCGCCACAGTAAGTCTGTTCCCGACTTGCTGCACCCTCGTTTTGCCCACATCAATTTTTCGTCTGCACTAGCTCCTTCCTGTAATTCTAGTATTTGTGATATGGGCATCATGTTGTACCCTTCTGGGGGCTCTTTGTTTGCCTTGTGCTGCAGCATGTACTCACCTGCTTCATATTTCTGAAAATAGGAAGCCTCCTTGGCGGCAGCGTCCGCTGCCGCGTTCCCCAAAGACACAACGTCTGTGTTGGATGTATGTGCTTGGCACTTCACTATTGCTACTGCAGTAGGGTTTTGTAGGGCCTCAATTAACTCTTTCAACAATTCTGCATGCTGTACTGGTGTTCCGTCTGCCCGTCGAAATCCCCCCCGCCCCCATCTCGCTAGACCTCCATGTACTGTCGTCGTCATGTAAGCTGAGTCTGTGTATATTGTCACCGCGCAACCCTTTGCTGCATGTAGTGCTTCTATGAGCGCAATCAGTTCTGCCGCTTGTGCGGAGTAATGTGATGGGAGGCGGTATTGAACTAATGTTTCATACTCACCGTCTTCTAACCTCACCACTGCCATACCAACATGTTTTTCTCCCGTGTCCACATCAATTGATGCAGACCCATCCACGAAGTACACTTCCCCCTCGCTCAGAGCGTTCTCACACACCACTGTGTCCTCCCCTCTTTCTCCTGTGTAGGTTGCGCAATCGTGGTCCTGCATGTCCTCTAGTGTGCATGCTTCTGTAATGAATGTCGCGGCGTTTACTGTTTTACATCTCACCACATGGATGTTGGTGCTGGATAATATAATTTCATAAGCTGTTGCCCGCTGTGTTGTCAGTGTGCTTTTTGACCTCTCAAGGATTGCAAATAATGAATGTTCCACAAACAATGTTACAGGGCATCCCATTACTATTGTGGCACTTTTCTCAATCGCGAACGCGGCTGCAGCGAGTGATTGCTCGCACGCGAAATGGCCTTGCATCACGGCATCCAAAGTACCACTATAGTAAGCCAAAGGCTTGTGTCCTAGAGACGTTTTTTGTGTCAGTACAGCTGTTATGAGTGTTCCCTTGCAGTGTGAGAATAGGTAAAATTCGCGTCCATAATCAGGGTTTGCTAGCACTGGAGCGCTTGAAATTAACTCTTTTAATGATTGGAATGACGCGCTCATTTCTTCTGACCATTCTATTTTTTTATTTTCCTGTTGTGCCTCCTTGAGTGCTTGTAGTAGGGGCCTCGTGTATGCTGCATAGTCTAATATCCATGCTCGGCAATAGTTGCACATTCCCAGGAATTTCTGCATGTCTCTCACTGTGGTGGGTTCTCCTACAGATCTTATCGCTTCTACCCTGTCGGGGATTATTCTTTTTCCATCTTTTGATATCAGTTGTCCTAAGTATAAGACCTCTGTCAGGCAGTATTGTAATTTCTCCTTATCTACCTTGTACCCCTTATTGGCCAATAGAGTCAGGAGCGTTGTTGAATCCTTTCTACATGTTTCTTCATCTTGTGCACACACTAATAAATCGTCTACGTACTGAATAATCGTACTCTCAACTGATAAGTTTCCCAAGTCTTCATGCAATATGCGGTTGAATATGCTCGGGCTCTCACAGTATCCCTGTGGTAGTCTGCAGTGTTCACATCTTTTTCCCCCCAGTGTGAATGCTGTAAGGTATCTACACTCTTCAGCCAGGGGTATTGAGAAAAATGCGTTTTTCAAGTCTACTATTGTGAAATGTGATGCCAGTTTCGGGATGCTGCATAATATTGATGCAGGGTTCGGGACTAGAGGGAACTCCTTCTGAATTACATCATTTAGGGGACGTAAGTCCTGTATCATCCTCCAAGACCCTCCTTTTGCTTTTTTGATTGGATAAATACATGTGTTACATGGGGAGGTTGAAGGCACTATTATCCCTTGTGCTAGCAGTGCATTTATGGTCTCTTTTATTCCTTCTTCAGCCTCACGGGACAATGGATACTGTTTCACTCGGGGTAAAATTGCTCCTTGCTTTAACTTTATTACCACAGGTTGTACTCCATGCAACAGCCCTACATCATGGGGGCCTGTTGTCCACAAATTATTTGGTACGAGCCTCATGTCATCATCAAAAAATGACGGCGGTGCTCCTACCACTGCCATCAATTGGACGGGGGTTTCCCTGGCTTGAATCAAAATGTCACAGGGCATCGCTATTTCCATTACTATCTCACCATCCCCCTCTGTGTCTGAAAAGAGATCCTCATCTGTTAACTCTCGTAGGGCGATGTTGGCATTTGTACACAGCACTGTACGCCACTCACATCCTTCCCTATCCACTCCATCACAGCGATCCTTTTCGCTGATACCTGTACAGCGTGCAAGTCTAACGATACCACTGACCCTGGTGCTGTGTCGGGACACACTATGGGGCGGAAGAGGAACTCCGCTGGAATCCTCCAGTCCATTCTTCTTAGCTCTGGAATTATGAGGGCCAGAGTCTTTAGTCCTTCAATAAACATTTCCTCATTTTCCGGCAGCCCTCGTACTTCCTGTGTGGTTGTGTAGGCTTGCACTACCAACATCGCACGCAAGGGGCATATCCCGGGTGTAGAACACACTATTCCTCTCTCGGTAAATGATATGGTCATGTTAAGTTTACTCAGGAGATCCCTCCCTAATAAATTTATTGGTGAGTGTTCATAATACAGTAAGGGTGTCTTTACAGTTTTACCCCCCACTGTTACATCCAATGCTTCTGTGTAAGGAACTTCCATTACAGCCCCAGAGAACCCCTGCGTCTCTAACTTCCTGTTAGATAACGGGAACCGGCCCTCCCGGATACATGATTTCTCCGCTCCCGAATCAACCATGAATATGAACTGCTTGTCTCCTATTTGCGCCCCTACCAATGGTTCCTCTGCTGCATTGTAGGTTGTAGATAGAACTGGACACGCAAGTGTTCTCTGTGGGCTGTCCTATGCGGGGTGTCTCATTGCTCCCCCCTGATTAAAGACACTTCCTGAAACCACTGACATGCCGTTGTAAGGTGCTGGTGCGGGGGCCCCGTTTGCAGTGGTCGCGAAAGGGTTGCCTGGCGTATACTGCATATTGTCATTGTTTTGTGGGTGGTTCTGTGTTCTATACTGGTGCCCCTGTTGCTGCTCAGCATTACCTTGGCCTGGGTTTCTCAGTTGTTGTTGTCCCATTGGAAGACCATATGGGCTCCCCGGGTGGGGATGGCCATACTGTTCTACTTCTTGGAACCCATTGTTGGGTCTAGCTTTGCACTCCCTAGAGTAATGCCCCCATCTTCCGCAGTTCCAGCAACTCCCTTGTGCACCTCTAGGGCCCTGCCATCCATTTCCTCCCATTCCTCCGTATCCCGGTCCACCTCCTCTTCGGCCCCTGTACCCACCTCGTCCCCCTCGAGGGGTCCACTCTTGCCACTGCGGACCTCCGCCTTGCTCCTGTTCAT
Source organism: Ambystoma mexicanum (assembly GCF_040938575.1). NCBI lineage: Eukaryota > Metazoa > Chordata > Amphibia > Caudata > Ambystomatidae > Ambystoma > Ambystoma mexicanum. Next base: position 1,182,190,036 of record NC_090930.1, on the reverse strand, counting down.
TCCACTGCCGCTGTCCTGCTCCAACCCAATTAGTTGCCACCCTTCCTTGTATTGCTATCGGCCCCTCCTCCTCCTCATCTCCCTCCCTGCTGTGTGGGAGCGCGGCTACTGCTGCTGCAACCTTCACCAACTTTGTCTGTACTAATTTTGCTTTGTCTGCCAATCTTTTCTGCGCCACCTCCTTCTCCCTCTCCTTTATTCGCTTACAATGGTGTACTATTATGCTCTGAATCTCAGGCCATCCCTTTGCTTCAATACCTGCTATTTTGTCGAGCGCCTTTTGCACTTCTTTGGGGAGCCCTCTTTTTACACTGCATTACTGACTGTAAATCTGGCGTGTCTGGAAACGTTTCTCGCAAGGCATCCCACACCCTTGCACGCACTGTGTTAAAGGAGGCTCCGTCATGGCGGTCGCAATCTAATGTTACTCCCGGGAAACCAGCCTTGACCCATACTCTCTCAGCCTGATCCCCCACTGCTGATACAAGCAAGCTCTTCACATCTCCTATTGCTAGTGGTACCCCAGCAGTGTGTTTCTCAAAGGCGTATATCCACTTACTTGCCCCTCCTGATAACGGGGGCAATAGCTTTAATAAATTGGCTTTATCCATCTGAGCCCATGGGATATAGTTAGGCCTCCCTCCTCCCCTGTGTATCAACGGGAGCTGTAGCCTTCCTTTTGTCATTGCATCCGGACACGTTTTGGCTGCTGAGGTCCCCAGTGATGCCATTTTCCCCACTTTGTTCCTTAATCGCCCCGTCCACTCATCATCCAGGGTTCTCATTGAACATGTACCACCCCCCCCCCTTCGCTTCCCCCTCCCATTGCCATGCTCAACCTGTCGCTTTCTTCTAACTCGTCCCTTATATCACATAGTAATTCCTCTCTGTCCCCCATAGGCCTTTCTTCATTGTCAATATCTCCCTCTCGTGTCCCTATTTCGATTATTCGTGTCGGTTCTCTTCAATTCTGAACAGTATCTCACCTTTTTTCTACCCCTCTTCAGGTTTTCTATTCTCACCTGGCGCTCTAGACATGCGCCCTGATCTCGCCGCATTAAGTGCTGTTTGTCCACACATGTCTTTTATCCTCGAGAGCTCATCTTTTGCTATTGAGAGTCTTGACTGTAAATCATCTGTGAGTTTCTCTATGTCCACCCTTTGTGTACTTGCCTGGCCTCGCTCTCTTGTACTTTCATATGGTGGGGGTGCCGTGGGCCGGCGGGGTGTAGTATTTGTCGGGGGAGGCAGATATGTGGGGTCACTGTATCCTTCTGCGGGCACAGGCTTGTTTAATATCGGGTACAAACTTATTACCTATACTGGTGGCGCTACACTTGACAATTCTTTAACATCTTTCTGTATCATTAGTGGATTGTCTGTGGTGGACGGGAGATCAGGATTTAATGCTGGTGTTTTAGGCGGTGGTATCTCTTCAAATAACCTCCAGAGATCTAATACTTCTCTCCTATTTTGCAACTGCTTCCCCTTGTACTTCAAACAAATGCATGTAGCCACCATATCCAGAACACTCTTATCAAATGATCTTCCCTCGGGCCATATCTGGGGTAACCCCTCTCCCTTCAACTCGGTTATCCATTGGTCATGATATTTCTTAATTCGCTCCGCATAGCCTGGTAGGTTTTTACAAATGTGTGATAAGGGTGTTTCGGCCCCCATCTTGTGTATTTTCCTAGTACTTCTTTCTCTCTGTGTGTTCACAATTACAATGTAAACCTCTTACCACTATGGGTTTCGTCTTTTACTTCACATTCAATAATGGGCTCCTTTGTGCTCTGCCCTCTACTTGCGCAATACAAAACTGGCTGTACACAGTATCTATTCTCTTTTTCTTTGGGGGGCACATACAAGAGCAAACCGTCAGTTATTTCGACAACCTTAACCCGGAAATCAAACAGGTACACACTCTCTTCACCTTGTCACTCTTCTCTACAAAAAGTTCTATCCGGTCACACTTACCATGACCATTCGATTTCTATACATTTATAGCCAGTTTTCACACTTACAACATCAGATTGACGTCTGACACATACGAGGCACACACACACACCTCCCGTAACACTCTAGTCACAGTTCGAACTGTCCTCCCTTTCCTCCCTAGCCGGCTGTCCCTGTCCTTCTTATTCAAATGTTTGGATACGCATATATATATATATTGGTCTGCTCTTCCCTCTTATAGTAGGACTCTCTTTTTCTTACTTTCTCCCTAAGTTTGGTACTAGTCTCACTTTTATTTTCCCCCCTAACCCTAAAGAAAAGAAAAGAAAGAAGTAATAGCGGTCACTAATATATTCTCAGTGCCCCCTTTTGCTGGACACTTTTATCTTATTTTCCACTTCTTCATATATTCCCAGTACTAGTCAAGATAGCACTATGCGGCGCCGCCTTCCACCCCCTTTCGGAGCTAGGTTCCCGTCACTTTTATCTCTTATTCACCTCTTAATCCTAATGGCCATATGCAAAGAAAAAGCAAGGAAATTTTAGGATGATCCTTAGTAGATCTGCGTACCCCCTCTTCGTTCTCTGTCCTACACTTCTTCCCCCACTCCCTTTACAATCGCTCGCACTCAATACCCGTCTTGAACCGATAGTCTCCGAAACTGGGTCCGTCCAGGCAGTGTCGCCGTCAGCTCAACAGTCAGCTCCGGCGAACGGTACTCAAAGGGGATTTTTCAACTGGGATCCCGTACCCTCTCTCTTTTGAGTGCGCACTTCTTAGTGTACCGGTCGCCGTTGGCGGCCAGCCTCCTGGAACCGGCTCACCGTGCGTATCCCTTTTCGACCGGAGATTCTCGTGCCAAAAGGGGACGGTAATGTTGGATCGGGAAAAAATAATAGTAATAATCACGCTTTCGGGGTCACCACTGAAGGCGAGCGTCCCCAACCAGCACGATCCTCCCCGCAATGAGAGACAATGAAGGACTCTCCCAAGTCGGGAATAAGGCCAAGACAGAGTGCGGGTGAGCTTAAATGGGAGTTTATCAATCAGAATAGGGCATGCAAAGAACTCTGCAAACTCCGAGAGCGCTCTGTCTGACAATAGCAAAGACAGGCGTATATATTTACAAAAAACGTCACAAGAACCTACACACTATAGGGGGCACAAGTTCAATGGGATTGGGTGGCGATGACTAACTATAGGTGCTGCTGCGATGCGGTTGGCCGTGGCTGCAGAACGTCACTGGTCAGCCTCGTGGGTTGGGCTGGGCCTGGCAGGTTGGCAGAGTTCATCCGGGCGGTGTTGTTGTGCCATCGCGGCCAGTGTCAGAGATGAATGTCTTTTCCTGACTTATTTGCCCTAGGCCATGCACACCGCAGTCATTCAGTCATTACAATATTATCTTCTTTAGTAAATCTTCCAATAGGTTATTCTACAGGTTAATGCTGCTAGTTCGGGCTGGACTACCCCTTTGGGGGTGGGACCAAGCCTGATTTGCATATGGTTTTTCCCCTTCTGTAATGGCTTGGCAGGCGAAGAACGATGGTCTGGAGGGTTGCCCAGAGCAATGCCAGAGGTCAAGATTTATTCTAAACCTTCCAGCCATCAACTCTTTTGTTTTGCTATTGTCACCCCGAGTGGGAAGGGTATGCCCAGACGTGGGTCCCTTGCCTGCTGGGCCTAGAGACCCAGGCTACTCCTCACTGATGACGCCCAACAAGGCTGAAACATGTCTGGGGATGCTTGTGGTCTCGTGAAAAAGGGATGTGACCTAGCAGTTCGGGCTGGACTACCCCTTTGGGGGTGGGACCAAGCCTGATTTGCATATGGTTTTTCCCCTTTTGTAATGGCTTGGCAGGCGAAGAACGATGGTCTGGAGGGTTGGCCAGAGCAATGCCAGAGGTCAAGATTTATTCTAAACCTTCCAGCCATCAACTCTTTTGTTTTGCTATTGTCACCCCGAGTGGGAAGGGTATGCCCAGACGTGGGTCCCTTGCCTGCTGGGCCTAGAGACCCAAGCTACTCCTCACTGATGACACCCAACAAGGCTGAAACATGTCTGGGGATGCTTGTGGTCTCGTGAAAAAGGGATGTGACCTAGCAGTTCGGGCTGGACTACCCCTTTGGGGGTGGGACCAAGCCTGATTTGCATATGGTTTTTCCCCTTTTGTAATGGCTTGGCAGGCGAAGAACGATGGTCTGGAGGGTTGCCCAGAGCAATGCCAGAGGTCAAGATTTATTCTAAACCTTCCAGCCATCAACTCTTTTGTCTTGCTATTGTCACCCCGAGTGGGAAGGGTATGCCCAGACGTGGGTCCCTTGCCTGCTGGGCCTAGAGACCCAAGCTACTCCTCACTGATGACGCCCAACAAGGCTGAAACATGTCTGGGGATGCTTGTGGTCTCGTGAAAAAGGGATGTGACCTAGCAGTTCGGGCTGGACTACCCCTTTGGGGGTGGGACCAAGCCTGATTTGCATATGGTTTTTCCCCTTTTGTAATGGCTTGGCAGGCGAAGAACGATGGTCTGGAGGGTTGCCCAGAGCAATGCCAGAGGTTAAGATTTATTCTAAACCTTCCAGCCATCAACTCTTTTGTTTTGCTATGTTCTGGAAAGAAACAGCAAGAAATGTGATTTTAAGCAAAATGTATTTCTGCTAGAAGTATGAAACTTTATACACTTATGCCCATGTTTAACGCGCACACTTGTAGAAATTTGCTTAAAAATTGGACATTGTGTTCCTGATAAAAAGGGCAAAATTCTGTGAAAAGCGGAGACAAGATCCCACAGCTATGGGGTTTTAAGGAGTAGCTGCTATGGAAAATATGTAATCTGTATATGTGATTGTTTTAGAGGTTGCACATGTGGAAATATGTATTGTGCCAAAAGTAGATTTTGTGTTCCAGGTGCGAGGGGTGGATTCTCAGCCTCAAAAAAACACACCATAAAGGTAACACTCTGTTTCTCTCCTCCTATCAAGGCAGAGAGTAGACTCTGACTCAATCACCTGTTTTAAGGGGCAAGCTTAGGCTAGACCGGCCCACCCCCCCTTTATCATAGCATAAATAGAGACAGCTCACCACTCAAAAAGACAGACAAATTCACTCACTATTCTGTTGCTGGCGGAGCACCCTGCTACTGAACTCTACATCTTCATTGCTCCAGACTCCAGAAACATGGCAAACCAGAATCCCATTGCATAGCTGAGGCCTAAAATTCCAGAACCAGAACCCCACAAACCTAAGGGGAAGCATCAAAATACAGCCGGGCTGCGTTGTGCTGCTTGCCTGCTGAAAATAATTATCATCAGAACCAAGAAGTGCAGATCCAATCCAGTCCTGTGCCGTGCTGTGACCAGATGGCCTTGCAGATTCAGTCCAGTCCTGTGCCGTGCGGTGACCAGAGCGCCTTGCAGATCTGATCCAGTCCGATGTGCCCAGCCATCTGTCTTAAACCAGATCTTATCCCCTGACCAGAATCCTGGAGGTTCCATTTAAAAACATATCCAGTGAGTATCTATAAGAAGAATTGTGTCACTGACATATGTATTTTGCATGGTCAATCCCTATCTTAAACCCATCCTATCTTGTATTGAGAACCTGTATTGTTAGGAGTATTTTTGAATTGTCTGAACTCTCTATCCAAACCATCCTATCTTCCTCATGTACTAGTATTGCTAAAACTATCTCTGTGCTGATCTTTTCCCATCTGAAGAAGGCAAGTTTCCTCTGCAGGCAGTCATTCTGATCAAGTGACTGTGTTCCTGTGTGGTATGTGTTTTGTTCATAGTCATCCTCTAGTGTAAGAAACCCTTTTGTCATTTTAGAAGTGCATTCCTATTTTCCATTCTTAGACCTATCTCGAAAAAAACTACCTCTACTAAAACGCCTATAACTTCTTCAACTTCTGCTTGTAGCGAACATCCACAGCTTTAAATCACACATAAAACTGCATTACAAATCAACACGGTTCTCCCGTTATCGCGATTATCGCATGGTGAAAAGTTTGCCGCAAGTTTTCATTTTGGGAAATTCTTACACATGTAAAACAGATTTTGATCGCTTCTGACTTGAGTTTTAAGATTTCAAATTGTTTCTTGGTATTAAATCATTGCTCGTGTTTGTGTGCAACTATCTAAAGCAGCTCCCATAAGAATTTATAGCAATTTCAGCAATTTGGACCATATTATTTAGTGTTTTTGCTCAGTCCATTCTAAGGATAACTTTAAAAGCCATTCTGACAACTTGACAGTCAATTCCGCTTTTCTCTTGTGTTTGCTGGGGGAAAGTGGGATTGTTATTCTGTTTGAATTCTGCCATTCCTGAATACCTGCTCTCTCCTCCTATCTCTGTACATTGCCTATTGGGGGGTTGAGGGGTGTGCAGGGGGAACCTTTAACCACAGTGCTATCCTATCTGAAACCACACACAAGTATTATTTTCTGTGCTGAATTGTTTGCTCACTGTTACTCCTTGTGTATTAAAGAGATTAATCCATGTTACCTCACCCCATTGGTGAGTGTGGTGTACCTATTAAAAACTATTGTGATAATATTTTAAATACATAAATAAATCTTTACCTTTGCAAACCAGCCTGATTCCTGGTTCAGTGTGATCGGTGGGATTCCAGGAGAAGGGCGTGATATGAGTGGTATATCGTTCAGAATAAAGAACTTTTAGACAAAAATAAATAAGGATTTCAGTTGTGCACTGCATGCTAAGCGTTGACTTGGGTGTATGCCGGATTGAAATCATTTACACTCCCCTTGGGTAAAACAGCGGTGGCTGGTTTTCTGACGCTCTTATGTGAGTTCTCAAAGTCTTTTCCCGCTCTCGGCCTAGTAGTTCCAATAAATGAAAAATAGTCTCTACGCTTTTATTTTTAGCCAAAACAATGTCCTTGTCAGGCAGTATGAAAGGTTTCTATTTTCTCCTATTTTCTGGGATATATTCTCCTTGTTAGCGGTAACAGGTTCAACTGACCTGGGTAGGTTATTATTCATAACTGCAGAGTTCTCTCTTTACCCTGTGTGGGATATTTATACTTTCAGCTCTGTGCTTGATATGAGCCTGATCAGACCTGGGGGGTATTCGGATTTCGAGCCCAGTGTTGTCTACAGTCCTGTTCAGTGCTGTTTTGGTTGGTATTTCTCTCACCCCTGTGGGGTATTCAAATTCAATGCCTGGAGAGGGCTACTAGCCTACTCAGCCCTGCCTTGGTTGCTGCTTCTCTCACATCCTGATGGGGTATTCAGATTCTTATCCTGGCTTGGGCTAGGGTCTGCTCAGCCATGTTTTGGTTGTTGCTTCCCTCACCCCCTCGTGGGGTATTCAGATTTTCAGCCGGCTTCGGCCACAGTTTTCTCTGACCCTGTTTTGCTGGTCCTTTCTGGCACCCTCTCGTGGGGTATTTGGATCCTCAGCCATGTGTGGATTACGGGGTTCTCTAACTCTGCTTTACTTGTCAGTACTGGCACCCTATTGTAGGGTATTCGGATTCTCAGCGCTGTGTTGGCTACAGGTTTCTCTAACAGTGTTTTGCTTGTCAGTTCCTTCCTTTTCTCGTGGGGTGTGCAGATTCTCAGCTCTGCATGTGCTTGCTTGTGGCCACACAGCCCTCCACCCACTCATTGTATGATGGTGTATACCTTCCCTCAAGCAATGCTGCTAGTTAGTGGGGGCAGTCTCTCTAGCCAGCATGGTCATGATTTCTCAACCTGGCTCAGGTCTGTGCTTTCTCGTGTTGATTCTTCCATTCTGTGACTTCAGAATCGGAAAGGCAGGAGGCCAGTACATCTCTTTTGGTTTGCCTTTGCTTCCTTATTCAGTTGTCCCGGCTCATCAGGATCACCTCCTTTGTGAAGCAGCAATGCTCTGTGTGCTGCCCTGGTTCACCGCCCTGCACACTGATTGACTTCCTGAATCCCTGGCTCCATTCTTCCTGAGAGGGAGAGACTCCCTCCTCTGTGTGGTTGTGCATGCTGGCGTTTCTAACTCTACGTCTGATACTCTCACGCTCGAATGTCGGCCAGGTATATTTAGGCCCCTTCCTGGACTAGAAGAGGAGATTCCATTTGTTCTGGTTTTCACAAAGAGTCAGCAACAAATACAGTTCAGAAACCAAGCCATCCATTTTAAAGGTGCCCTGAACTTGATTGGCCTGTTCAATTCCTATATAATTAACAAACACTTGGGACTTTGCAGTGAATGGAGGTGGAATGAAGTCCCTACTTGGGCATTCCCTGTCTATAAAGGAGTCACCACCAGTGGGACCCAGCTTGCCCTGTTCCATTGGGAGGGTAGTGTGTAGTGAATTTACCTCCCTAGTCCCAAAGCGCCGGGCGGGGGGTTCTCCCTTGGGGAACCAGGAGGAATTCCCTGGATGTGTCACAATCTTCCATCATCATAACTCTGACAGCCATGGCCTAATGAAAAAGCGGCACCATCTAAAGAAAGACCTCCTAGTTCAATGGTTAGATCAATGGATAACCAATGGCAAGGTTACAGGTACAAGCCCCACATTGGGTAGAAACTACTCAAACCTGACAATTGATTTATCCTTTGGGGAGAAATAGGTCAACATTTTATACCATTATTTGTGCTGTTATAAGAACATTGTTTCATGTTCATTACATATGACAGTGAGCAGCATACATCTTTATCCCAACTGGCAATGTTGGTGCACAGAGGGTTCTGCATTTATTACACCTCTGGCAGCCATATCATAAAGAATAAAATCTATGTTTCTGAAAGTAGACTCAGTACCACAGTGCTTACAGTATGGGCTTGTCACTAGTAAAGTTGAATTCTCACACCTGAATTGGGTAGAAAATACTCACATTTGAATTTCCCATAGGTTGGCTGTCAGGGGCGTGGCCAGCAGCCATCCGGTGAGGTAGCTTGACTTTAGATCTTCGGCATGATCATTTCATTGATATGTCCAATGACACCGATCTTGCAAATAAGCAGTGATTCCGGTTTCGGAATCGTCCTGGAGCGCAGTGACAGCAATTTCCTACCACCAGAGGGCAAGCAGTACGCATAGCTTTCTGGCGCTGATCGTTGAAGTGCGGCACACCAAGATGGCGCCTGCAGTTTAGCAGAACGCTGTGCTCGTCCCTGGAGACCGGAGATCTGGCATGAGAGTGAGCTTCCTAGCTGTGACCAGGGAGGCTTGGGCGCCGACCTGGCCTGTGGCTGTACAGTGCTGGGGACTGGTCAGAGCTGCGGCAATACCGTGCTGATCGAAGGTCCAAGGGAGGCAGCCAGCGGGAACGTTGATGTTCAAGCTGGGCGTGCGGCTCCCCCCGCCACCGTGCATGACTGTTTCACCCCGGGGTGTCGGATTGAACCATTGAAAGCAGAGGGCTGGTGATGACCACAAGGTGCTCAAGGGCAGCAGTGGACAGTGATGGGCTACATAGCTTCCGCGGAATAGGAGCAACGGAAGGAGTGCCGTTGGTGGCGCCTCGGGCGGATCTGGCCTGGATCACGGTCGCGGTACAGTGTTTTAGAAACCCAAGGTGGCAAGCTGCTGAGTGCAGAGAACCGGCAGTGCTGAGGGAGTGCTTTGAGGGAATAAGCATTTTGCAGGTGACAGAAAGGGAGCACGGAGCAGCGCCCTGCATATGAGGAGTGGATTTGCTTGTCAGCGAGTCCTTGGGAAACCCCTTGTAGGCACTGCACATCCAAGTAACAGCCCCACAGGGTGAAGCTGGTGACTGACCCCTGCATGTTGAAGGTAGAAGGGGAGAGGTGGCGTGCTGGGTGGCCCTGGCTGGCGGGAGGTGAGCTCTAAGCTTTTAACATCCATGGATTGCACGGGGGTGCCCAGTGTCCTGTGGAGGGGCTACCCATACATGACTATCATAGCAGGGGGCAGGGTGAAACTCTCACTGCCCTGTGGATCTGCTCACAGGACTGGGCACACTTCCTTTGCTGGAACAACGCAGAAGTTGCATTGAGGACACTGTGCTGCCGCAGCGACTTGTGCTGGCCTGACGCTCAGACATTGGATCCTGATGCTGGACAGGAATCGCAAGGGAAAGGCCAGACAGGCGGTCATGGAGGCTTGTGTGCAGAATGAGGAGGGCGCCTTACTTAATACAGCAGGATGTCAACGCTGAAGCAGCTGCCTTGCCGCAGGTGTAACCGCAGGTGGAATGCCCTATCCTAGCAGCAATTGCAGCACTAAAAACATCAGTCATCATAGATGTTGGCCTACTGCGGCAGGACGTGTGATGGCTCATGGAACTCTTTGGTACAGCGGAACTGCGAGTGGAGGATGATACAACCAGCATTACCAATATTCAAACCCAAGTAGCGGACTTGATCAACAGAGTGAAGTTCCTGGAACACCATGCAGAAGACGTGGAGGGGAGGGCCTGTAAGAATAACATCAGAATTCTCAGCCTCCCAGAAGGTGAAGAAGGCAATAATCGTACGGCCTATGTTGAAAATATTCTCCTGCAGGAGGTGAAACCTGGAACGCTAACACAAGGATTTACAGTTGAATGTGCGCACAGGTCACTTGCGAGGAGACCCCCACCTGGTGCACCCCTGAGACCGCTGATAGCAAAGATCATGAACTACAAGCATAGGGAAACATTCTAGCCTTTTCTAGAGAGGGGGGACTTTTGCTAGAGGGTCCTCAAAGTTGGCGATATATCCCAAGTATACTGCCTTTTTGCAGCTCCCAACCAGAGGAAATATCACACCATAGTTACAACATTGAGAAACAGAAGGGATGTCATCTCTTGGTCCTTCTGCCCTTGCTGCATGGACAAAAGGGTCCAAGGGATATGTAACAGATTGCGGGAGCACGTGGAACTTGGACACTGCGATGTAGGGCCGGTGATCTGATGGCTGCTACTCTAGGCGACTGCCACATACCCCAGTTGTAACTTAGGATGCCAGTTTCACGGCATCAAACAGCTGTACGCTTCCCAGAGTCAGGGAGGTGGGTGCGGGAGAGACGGCTGAACCTGAGAAAGTGAGCTGCTGCTGGGCTGTTGTTGTTTAGAATGGGGTAAATTGTTAGGTTACCTCTGGGTTTTTTGTGTTTTTTTCTGTTCACAGCACCCTTTGTTGAGAGGGGGCATCTTGTTTGTTGACAGGTTGCAATGTGATGAGGTGACACTTGCAGTCAATGTGCAGGTATGAGTCATTTTTTTTGCAGCTAATTATTTTGCTTACATGGATGAGACAATTCCCTGGCTGCACAGGGGGTGCGTCTGCTGCTTACTATGGCTCTCACTGGTTTGGGATCTGACTGAGGGAGGGAGAGGTGGGACGAGTTGGTGGGACTATGGGAAAACGGGGGGCCTGGTGGGACTCTTTACGACAATGACTAATGGTCTGAAAATAACCACCTGCAATGTTCGTGGCCTTAACAACTATGTTAAGAGGCCGCGGGTACATGCATATTTGATCAGGAGGGGGATACAAGTTGTGCTATTGCAGGAAACACACCTCACGGTAGACAGGCAAGCTGCAATTGCTAGGAAATGGGGTGGCAAATTGTATGGTTCAACATTTTCGGCGTACGCTAGAGGTGTTTGGCCCCTTTCAATTACTGAAGTCCAGGCGGGATGATGAGGGCAGAATGGTTTTGGAGCATGGTGTAAAGACTGGAGTGGGGTGTCTGTACTTCTGCTCTCTATATGGTAGAGAAGAGGCACAGAAGACCCCAGCCAAGATTCTCTATTGTGGTAGCAATGGACGAGCAATCAAGGGCTAGCTTCTCAGGAGGTGATGCGGGCTGTTCCTTAAGTACAGTGGAGTCCCCGAACCCCCACAAAGGAATGTCCACACACTGTATTACTGAAAACACAGTCTTTATATAATTAATATTCAAAGGTATGTACATGATTACAATAACGCACTTTGTACTCGGAAATCAACAATGAGAAATATGTACAATTCTAAAGTGGTACCACCAATGTTATCAAATCTCATTAAAGTGCATCAACTGTACGGTTAAAATGTCACACAGATCAATAACAAGGAATCCAGCAATAGAGATAGGAAGGAATGCAAGATGGTAGAAACAATAGGCAGAATACTGGCCCCTACCGATATACACAGTTCTGTGTAGAGATCCCCCCACCTGGGCAACCTGTAAAATAAAGATATAGCACAAGCACAGTCCATATATTGTTCAATAGCCTTATTTCCTCCTATAATGTTTTACCTCCTCCCCCAATGTACCTGGTGGAGTAGAGTTCTTCGAAGACGCTTTGAAGGATCCTTCTTGGGTGACTCCCTTAAAAGCAGGAGCCACGGATCGTCGAGAGGCGTCGAAGATGGTGAACTTGTCGTCGACACCGGCGATGAGAAGTTCAAGGGTGCCGAGACCACAACGTCGATCCAGGCGGTGCTCGTCAGCGACGTCCTGCGAGGATGAGGTGTGTGGGGCACCTCAGCGATGGATTGGTCAGGACCGCAAAGAGTTCCAGAAGAACTGGCCCAACAAGGGCGTCGAGTCTTCGAAGTCTTTGTGGCCTTCTGGTGGCGGGAAACCCACCGGCGGATTCTCCTCAGCGCATTGGTCGTCCTCGACTTTCTCCGGTGGGACAAAGAGGTCGACATTGCGGACAAGGGAGTCCTTGGATTCAAATGTTCTTAGGCAAAGGAGCGGGCAGCTCCGGTCGTCGGTGGCACAGCGTCAAGTGGTCCCCACGGCTGGGCAACACAACTTCGACGGGCCTCCAGCGGTTACACAAACCTGCGAACCCTGGTCAACGGCAATAGACTTTGACAGCGGCGAAGTCCGGGTGCTTTGCTTCGTTCTCCTCAGCGGTCCTGTCTCGGGTTGGCAGCCTTTCGAGGGTCTGACATCCAGGGAGCTTCGACGAAGGTTAGCGGTGCTCGATGGTCCCTCGGAGCAAGGGAAGAGGGCGCCTTACCAGGTCCTCGGATCAGTCTTCGACGAATTCGGCAGCGTTCAGATCAGGTCGAAGCAAATTCAACAGCAAGTCTTCTTCTTCCAGCTGGGTGTCGAGGATCAGCAGTTACAGTTACTCTTCAGGTGTAGACACAGCTTCTGAACAATTTCCAGTGGTGAGAGGTCCCCAGATATACTATCTTGTCTCTCATCCACACTGCTGGGTCGCTCTCAGCAGCCAATCATACAGAAGGGCATGCATGCAGTCAGTCAGCCAATCAGGCACACAGTGCATTCAGGCCATCCTCCTCCCTCTCAGACACTCACAACAAGGAATGCGGATTGGGACAAGTACCCAGCCATTCAACACTACATACTGCATTCAGGCCAGTTTCGGGCAGGGCTGTCTCAGTCTTTGTCTCTCATACCAGAAACCAGACAGCCACAACAAGAAGTGCATATTGGTCACACACTCCATTCACCCGGGTCCCACACACAGGGCGTACCCACAACGTACAGTCACTGGGAAGGCTCCAGTCAGTCTGGACTGGACTTCACAACAACACCATATATGGAACTTCCATCCAACAGCCAGTCAGGGGGAAGGGACAGAGTCAGGGCTTCCCAGGACTTTGGGAAAACAAGGTAACAGGTAATAGAAAGCAAGAGGCCACAGGGGCCATCTTGTTTTCCATCAGGAATCAAGTGATACCAATGGCAGGGCCTGGGTATCCCAAAATGGAGGATACTCAGCGCACCTGTCAAATTCAGCATGGAGCTGCCACCAGCCCATACCCTGCTCTGTGGGCCACCCACAGGTGCCCAAAAACATACACTAGGGGCACAGGGTTGTACCCCCAACCATGGGTGCCGTAAGGGTATCCAATGGGTCTGTTCACCAAACCAAAAGAGAGAGAGCTGCACCGCCAGGAGTCCCACTTGAACTCCTGCACGGAAAACATGACAGAACACACAATAAAAAGGCAGTAAAGGACAAGGGTACAGAGGCCCTGTCCCTCCGATGCATTTTCAGCATCACAGTCGCCCCCCCCCAGACTGAGGTGGAGAGTGCCTAATCTCCCAAGGGATAGACACCCTCATCCAGACGGTCAACATACCTTCTGGAAAGGCCATCTGCATTATCGTGACTCTTCCCTGGTCTGTGCTCTATGGTGAAGTCTAGCCCTTGCAGGCTAATGAACCACCTGAGCAGTTTCGGGTTTTCACCCTTCATCTGCATAAGCCACTTCAGGGGCTTATGATCTGTTTGGATCTTGAAGGTAGACCCCGTAAGGTAGGGCCTAAAACGCCTAAGGCTCCAAACTACAATGAAACACTCCTTCTCAACAGTAGCCCACGTAAGTTCTCTACCTTTGAGTTGTCTACTGATGAAGATGATAGGATGTCCCCTCCCTTTGTCATCTAACTGGGACAAGACAGCTCCAATTCCGGTGTCACAGGCATCCGTCTGGACGATAATGGGTCGGCTGTAGTCAGGTGCACACAACACAGGTGCCCTACACAGACTTTCTTTCAAGCCATCAAAGGCCCTCTGACAGTCTTCCGTTCAATTAACCTTCCTAGGTTGTTTGGGGGAAGTCAGAGCTGTCAGTGGTGCAGCTATGGTTCCATAGTCCGCCATGAAATTGCGATAATACCCAGTGAGGCCCAAAAAGGCTCTCACCTGGGTTTGAGTAGTGGGAGTCTCCCAGTCCTGTACATCTTGTACCTTACTGGGGAGAGGTTGGATTTGACCCCCTCCTACCTCATGACCAAGATATGTGACTTTCCCCTGAGCTATCTGGCACTTGGTGGCCTTGATAGTGATGTTGGCCCTTTTCAAGGCCTGCATCACCTTACCCAGATGTGTCAAATGTAATAATCACGCTTTCGGGGTCACCACTGAAGGCGAGCGTCCCCAACCAGCACGATCCTCCCCGCAATGAGAGACAATGAAGTACTCTCCCAAGTCGGGAATAAGGCCAAGACAGAGTGCGGGTGAGCTTAAATGGGAGTTTATCAATCAGAATAGGGCATGCAAAGAACTCTGCAAACTCCGAGAGCGCTCTGTCTGACAATAGCAAAGACAGGCGTATATATTTACAAAAAACGTCACAAGAACCTACACACTATAGGGGGCACAAGTTCAATGGGATTGGGTGGCGATGACTAACTATAGGTGCTGCTGCGATGCGGTTGGCCGTGGCTGCAGAACGTCACTGGTCAGCCTCGTGGGTTGGGCTGGGCCTGGCAGGTTGGCAGAGTTCATCCGGGCGGTGTTGTTGTGCCATCGCGGCCAGTGTCAGAGATGAATGTCTTTTCCTGACTTATTTGCCCTAGGCCATGCACACCGCAGTCATTCAGTCATTACAATATTATCTTCTTTAGTAAATCTTCCAATAGGTTATTCTACAGGTTAATGCAACACAGGAGGAATGCACCTTGTGAGGGGTCTAATGGTCATTCGTCAGGGCAAGGTTACCAGTGTCCTGTTGACCGGGGCCATAGGTTGAGGGGCTAAGCTTCAGGGCATGGGACGGACGGTACAAGCTTCCCTGTCTTGTTAGATGTGGTTATAAATGTGCCGCTGTGTGTTGCCACAGTGTTGGGTGTCCTGATTGCACAGGGCCATAAGTCTAAGATGATCTGGTGGGTTGTGAGGTTTACGAGGGGGCGCCTTTGGAAGTGTGGGTTCAGGCAGGGGTTTACTGCTGTGCTGTAAATAATGCAGGTGGCGGCCCGTGGCCTTGGGTGCTGCAGAGGGGGCTACACATCTTTGAAGCGGCTCCAGTCTAGTTGGGGGAGGTGGAGCAGTGCGGTGCGGGCCTCTGCTCTCATGTTTGGCAGTCTTTGCAGGGTGGGAGGGGGAATGGCCTTGCACGTATTCACAAAGGTATCTCCCTCGTGTGTTGCCAACTTTAGGTAAAAACATCACAAACATTTGAACGCTCGATAATACTTATTCAAATCACTTTAAAACATGCATTTCAACTTTGCTGAATGTGTCTCGATTATATTCAGTCTGGGCACCTTATTCATACACTATGTTTTAACAACTACAGTATTTAGTTATATGCATATACATTTGCAGTAAGTGAGGTAGTATTAGGGTTGGTGGAGTACATAGAAAGTAACCCGCCACTGTACGTGGCGGAGGTGGCACATGAGGGGCTTAGACATACACGCGTGACGAGTGCATTCTCGCACACTCTTCACATGTGCCCTTGGTATGGTTACATTTGTTTTCTTGTGTACCCTAGCAGCATTAATTCAGTTATGGCGCGGGACCGCGGGGCGTGCGGCTTTCAATGATACATATGAAGAATAATCCCCCGGAATGCTTTTATCATTTGCACACCCCTGCAGGGGTGTGGGTCCTCCACAGCTGGTGTCATGTACGATAATTACACAATTTTACAAGTTTCTTTAGTAAGAGTGGTTGTATGGTGAGGATACATGTGTTAAAAGTGGTTTCTTAAATTCATATTTGGGTACCTGTCTGCTTTCATCAGATTACCATTCTACAGATCGTCCCATCGCCCAGGCCTTGTTGACCGGGTCATTGTGGGAGCAGTGATACACTGCGGAAGGTGAACTGTTACAATGTTAGTGTATTACGCTAGATCATGTCCGTCTTGTTCGTGGGAACGGGCTTGCAGCGGATCTGCCATGGTGCTGCAGGGACAGGGAGGACTGAAACTTTCCGAAGGTGGGGGCCGCGCTACAGCGCGCTGAGCTCACACCATCTTTAGCAGACAAAAATGGTTTCTGAGGCCTAGCTAAATTTAATACGTGCGGGCAATGTCAGCAGCAGGTGAGCCATCCACCACCTGGGCCCTGGTGGTAAGGAGGGGACGCCCGATGAGCCATGGCCCTCACCTGGGGTGGAGATGCAGGCCAGGGGGGGTCCCATGGACCACTCCTCCCCTACAACATTTTGGATGGAACGTAAGCAGTTGACCTGATTCGCAGGTTGTACCCACGTTTAAGATCAAGCAGCCTCAAGATCTAATCCACAGCTTTGTTGCACGCTGCTCAACCTTCTGGAGTTTACCACTTTTTCGACGTTTCTGTTGGACAACCTGTGTCTGCCTCCAGAAACTGCCACTAGTATAGAAGGTTGAGGGACAGTACTCTCCTCTATATCTTTTAAGTAGGCGATACACCACACGCTACCCAGGGACAGGCACCCCCGCCAGGGTTAGGGTGTTCTTCCTTAGGGCAAGGTACGCCGAGCCGGGTAGTCCTTCCCTCTTTCATGTGTTTTGAGTGTAAGCACTCTAATTGATCCATTTGTTTTGCATACCTAAGATGCACCTAGAATACCTGCCTTCCTATAAAACCGTTGTTGTGCTACCATACGTTACCTTGTTAACGGTTAAAAGGATGAACACGGTTGTACCGTGCCCTTTAGCTTTGTAAGCTTTCCCTGTTGTTTTCTAGACCTGCCCAATCTGCCACGCATGTTGTCAGTGGTGGAACAGAGATCTCACTCCTGAAATATGTCACTGGGCTCCACAACAATTGAAAATGGAGTACAGAAGGAAAAAGCGGTGCTTTGCTAAATGAAACCCCATAATCTTGCTTTAAATCCCTTTTTCTTTGTTGCTGAAATTGCAGAATGCTGGTACAGAACACCCTCTAACATCCAAAATTCTTGCTGGGTGCTACAATTGACTTAGTTTTAGAAATCATTTTGAACTTACAAAGTCCTGAAAAGCTGAGAGCATAAAGACATTTCCATAGCAAAAGTGGCCTGTCTGTGGATCTGTGAAAAATCTGGGTGCAGTACCCTGGGCCACCTGAATAACAGCTGTCAGGAGCCTGCCTGATTAAACTTTAACATGTATAAAATGAAATCAAATGTTTGCAATCTAAGAGGCCTGTTACTGATAGTAACCCATATTGTAATTGTTTTTATCCCATGGTTTAAAATCTGGAATGAGAATTTTAGCTTTGATTTGATACAACAAGTTTGTTTTAAGCTAAGGAAAAATCAACAGAAGTAACAATTAAAATAAACTTAGCTGAAGCTACCAAACTGGAATAACAGGTTTTCTCACAGAAGGAAGGTCTTTCCCCCCAGCAGGAAATCACAGAGAAGCGTTAATTATGGGGTTGGGAAAGAACCTGGTCTCCAGAGGCATGAGGAACAATGACCAGCTGCAACTAAGGAAATGCGAGGTGTGAAGACAGTCATAAATGGTCTCTGCCAGAAGCAAACAGGGAGGAGACTGCTCCTGTACTGCAGGGAGATAAAAAGAGGCGGACCCAAACAATCATCTGTTGCTGAACATTAACAAAGAACATTTTTTTTAAAGACTTATAACTTGCCAGTAAAAATTGTGAGAAATATAAAAGTAACTTATTTGTGAATCTAAATTTTGGCTGCACCTTTCAAGAGGCGGCAAAATCGTGTGACATGTTCTGGAAAGAAACAGCAAGAAATGTGATTTTAAGCAAAATGTATTTCTGCTAGAAGTATGAAACTTTATACACTTATGCCCATGCTTAACGCGCACACTTGTCGAAATGTGCTTAAAAATTGGACATTGTGTTCCTGATAAAAAGGGCAAAATTCTGTGAAAAGCGGAGACAAGATCCCACAGCTATGGGGTTTTAAGGAGTAGCTGCTATGGAAAATATGTAATCTGTATATGTGATTGTTTTAGAGGTTGCACATGTGGAAATATGTATTGTGCCAAAAGTAGATTTTGTGTTCCAGGTGCGAGGGGTGGATTCTCAGCCTCAAAAAAACACACCATAAAGGTAACACTCTGTTTCTCTCCTCCTATCAAGGCAGAGAGTAGACTCTGACTCAATCACCTGTTTTAAGGGGCAAGCTTAGGCTAGACCGGCCCACCCCCCCTTTATCATAGCATAAATAGAGACAGCTCACCACTCAAAAAGACAGACAAATTCACTCACTATTCTGTTGCTGGCGGAGCACCCTGCTACTGAACTCTACATCTTCATTGCTCCAGACTCCAGAAACATGGCAAACCAGAATCCCATTGCATAGCTGAGGCCTAAAATTCCAGAACCAGAACCCCACAAACCTAAGGGGAAGCATCAAAATACAGCCGGGCTGCGTTGTGCTGCTTGCCTGCTGAAAATAATTATCATCAGAACCAAGAAGTGCAGATCCAATCCAGTCCTGTGCCGTGCTGTGACCAGATGGCCTTGCAGATTCAGTCCAGTCCTGTGCCGTGCGGTGACCAGAGCGCCTTGCAGATCTGATCCAGTCCGATGTGCCCAGCCATCTGTCTTAAACCAGATCTTATCCCCTGACCAGAATCCTGGAGGTTCCATTTAAAAACATATCCAGTGAGTATCTATAAGAAGAATTGTGTCACTGACATATGTATTTTGCATGGTCAATCCCTATCTTAAACCCATCCTATCTTGTATTGAGAACCTGTATTGTTAGGAGTATTTTTGAATTGTCTGAACTCTCTATCCAAACCATCCTATCTTCCTCATGTACTAGTATTGCTAAAACTATCTCTGTGCTGATCTTTTCCCATCTGAAGAAGGCAAGTTTCCTCTGCAGGCAGTCATTCTGATCAAGTGACTGTGTTCCTGTGTGGTATGTGTTTTGTTCATAGTCATCCTCTAGTGTAAGAAACCCTTTTGTCATTTTAGAAGTGCATTCCTATTTTCCATTCTTAGACCTATCTCGAAAAAAACTACCTCTACTAAAACGCCTATAACTTCGTCAACTTCTGCTTGTAGCGAACATCCACAGCTTTAAATCACACATAAAACTGCATTACAAATCAACACGGTTCTCCCGTTATCGCGATTATCGCATGGTGAAAAGTTTGCCGCAAGTTTTCATTTTGGGAAATTCTTACACATGTAAAACAGATTTTGATCGCTTCTGACTTGAATTTTAAGATTTCAAATTGTTTCTTGGTATTAAATCATTGCTTGTGTTTGTGTGCAACTATCTAAAGCGGCTCCCATAAGAATTTATAGCAATTTCAGCAATTTGGACCATATTATTTAGTGTTTTTGCTCAGTCCATTCTAAGGATAACTTTAAAAGCCATTCTGACAACTTGACAGTCAATTCCGCTTTTCTCTTGTGTTTGCTGGGGGAAAGTGGGATTGTTATTCTGTTTGAATTCTGCCATTCCTGAATACCTGCTCTCTCCTCCTATCTCTGTACATTGCCTATTGGGGGGTTGAGGGGTGTGCAGGGGGAACCTTTAACCACAGTGCTATCCTACCTGAAACCACACACAAGTATTATTTTCTGTGCTGAATTGTTTGCTCACTGTTACTCCTTGTGTATTAAAGAGATTAATCCATGTTACCTCACCCCATTGGTGAGTGTGGTGTACCTATTAAAAACTATTGTGATAATATTTTAAATACATAAATAAATCTTTACCTTTGCAAACCAGCCGGATTCCTGGTTCAGTGTGATCGGTGGGATTCCAGGAGAAGGGCGTGATATGAGTGGTATATCGTTCAGAATAAAGAACTTTTAGACAAAAATAAATAAGGATTTCAGTTGTGCACTGCATGCTAAGCGTTGACTTGGGTGTATGCCGGATTGAAATCACTTACACTCCCCTTGGGTAAAACAGCGGTGGCTGGTTTTCTGACGCTCTTATGTGAGTTCTCAAAGTCTTTTCCCGCTCTCGGCCTAGTAGTTCCAATAAATAAAAATAGTCTCTACGCTTTTATTTTTAGCCAAAACAATGTCCTTGTCAGGCAGTATGAAAGGTTTCTATTTTCTCCTATTTTCTGGGATATATTCTCCTTGTTAGCGGTAACAGGTTCAACTGACCTGGGTAGGTTATTATTCATAACTGCAGAGTTCTCTCTTTACCCTGTGTGGAATATTTATACTTTCAGCTCTGTGCTTGATATGAGCCTGATCAGACCTGGGGGGTATTCGAATTTTCGAGCCCAGTGTTGTCTACAGTCCTGTTCAGTGCTGTTTTGGTTGGTATTTCTCTCACCCCTGTGGGGTATTCAAATTCACTGCCTGGAGAGGGCTACTAGCCTACTCAGCCCTGCCTTGGTTGCTGCTTCTCTCACATCCTCATGGGGTATTCAGATTCTTATCCTGGCTTGGGCTAGGGTCTGCTCAGCCATGTTTTGGTTGTTGCTTCCCTCACCCCCTCGTGGGGTATTCAGCTTTTCAGCCGGCTTCGGCCACAGTTTTCTCTGACCCTGTTTTGCTGGTCCTTTCTGGCACCCTCTCGTGGGGTATTTGGATTCTCAGCCATGTGTGGATTACGGGGTTCTCTAACTCTGCTTTACTTGTCAGTACTGGCACCCTATTGTAGGGTATTCGGATTCTCAGCGCTGTGTTGGCTACAGGTTTCTCCAACAGTGTTTTGCTTGTCAGTTCCTTCCTTTTCTCGTGGGGTGTGCAGATTCTCAGCTCTGCATGTGCTTGCTTGTGGCCACACAGCCCTCCACCCACTCATTGTATGATGGTGTATACCTTCCCTCAAGCAATGCTGCTAGTTAGTGGGGGCAGTCTCTCTAGCCAGCATGGTCATGATTTCTCAACCTGGCTCAGGTCTGTGCTTTCTCGTGTTGATTCTTCCATTCTGTGACTTCAGAATCGGAAAGGCAGGAGGCCAGTACATCTCTTTTGGTTTGCCTTTGCTTCCTTATTCAGTTGTCCCGGCTCATCAGGATCACCTCCTTTGTGAAGCAGCAATGCTCTGTGTGCTGCCCTTGTTCTCCGCCCTGCACACTGATTGACTTCCTGACTCCCTGGCTCCATTCTTCCTGAGAGGGAGAGACTCCCTCCTCTGTGTGGTTGTGCATGCTGGCGTTTCTAACTCTACGTCTGATACTCTCACGCTCGAATGTCGGCCAGGTATATTTAGGCCCCTTCCTGGACTAGAAGAGGAGATTCCATTTGTTCTGGTTTTCACAAAGAGTCAGCAACAAATACAGTTCAGAAACCAAGCCATCCATTTTAAAGGTGCCCTGAACTTGATTGGCCTGTTCAATTCCTATATAATTAACAAACACTTGGGACTTTGCAGTGAATGGAGGTGGAATGAAGTCCCTGCTTGGGCATTCCCTGTCTATAAAGGAGTCAACACCAGTGGGACCCAGCTTGCCCTGTTCCATTGGGAGGGTAGTGTGTAGTGAGTTTACCTCCCTAGTCCCAAAGCGCCGGGCGGGGGGTTCTCCCTTGGGGAACCAGGAGGAATTCCCTGGATGTGTCACAATCTTCCATCATCATAACTCTGACAGCCATGGCCTAATGAAAAAGCGGCACCATCTAAAGAAAGACCTCCTAGTTCAATGGTTAGATCAGTGGATAACCAATAGCAAGGTTACAGGTACAAGCCCCACATTGGGTAGAAACTACTCAAACCTGACAATTGATTGATCCTTTGGGGAGAAATAGGTCAACATTTTATACCATTATTTGTGCTGTTATAAGAACATTGTTTCATGTTCATTACATATGACAGTGAGCAGCATACATCTTTATCCCAACTGGCAATGTTGGTGCACAGAAGGTTCTGCATTTATTACAACTCTGGCAGCCATATCATAAAGAATAAAATCTATGTTTCTGAAAGTAGACTCAGTACCACAGTGGTTACAGTATGGGCTTGTCACTAGTAAAGTTGAATTCTCACACCTGAATTGGGTAGTAAATACTCACATTTGAATTTCCCATAGGTTGGCTGTCAGGGGCGTGGCCAGCAGCCATCCGGTGAGGTAGCTTGACTTTAGATCTTCGGCATGATCATTTCATTGATATGTCCAATGACACCGATCTTGCAAATAAGCAGTGATTCCGGTTTCGGAATCGTCCTGGAGCGCAGTGACAGCAATTTCCTACCACCAGAGGGCAAGCAGTACGCATGGCTTTCTGGCGCTGATCGTTGAAGTGCGGCACACCAAGATGGCGCCTGCAGTTTAGCAGAACGCTGTGCTCGTCCCTGGAGACCGGAGATCTGGCATGAGAGTGAGCTTCCTGGCTGTGACCAGGGAGGCTTGGGCGCCGACCTGGCCTGTGGCTGTACAGTGCTGGGGACTGGTCAGAGCTGCGGCAATACCGTGCTGATCGAAGGTCCAAGGGAGGCAGCCAGCGGGAACGTTGATGTTCAAGCTGGGCGTGCGGCTCCCCCCGCCACCGTGCATGACTGTTTCACCCCGGGGTGTCGGATTGAACCATTGAAAGCAGAGAGCTGGTGATGACCACAAGGTGCTCAAGGGCAGCAGTGGACAGTGATGGGCTACATAGCTTCTGCGGAATAGGAGCAACGGAAGGAGTGCCGTTGGTGGCGCCTCGGGCGGATCTGGCCTGGATCACGGTCGCGGTACAGTGTTTTAGAAACCCAAGGTGGCAAGCTGCTGAGTGCAGAGAACCGGCAGTGCTGAGGGAGTGCTTGGAGGGAATAAGCATTTTGCAGGTGACAGAAAGGGAGCACGGAGCAGCGCCCTGCATATGAGGAGTGGATTTGCTTGTCAGCGAGTCCTTGGGAAACCCCTTGTAGGCACTGCACATCCAAGTAACAGCCCCACAGGGTGAAGCTGGTGACTGACCCCTGCATGTTGAAGGTAGAAGGGGAGAGGTGGCGTGCTGGGTGGCCCTGGCTGGCGGGAGGTGAGCTCTAAGCTTTTAACATCCATGGATTGCACGGGGGTGCCCAGTGTCCTGTGGAGGGGCTACCCATACATGACTATCATAGCAGGGGGCAGGGTGAAACTCTCACTGCCCTGTGGATCTGCTCACAGGACTGGGCACACTTCCTTTGCTGGAACTGCGCAGAAGTTGCATTGAGGACACTGTGCTGCCGCAGCGACTTGTGCTGGCCTGACGCTCAGACATTGGATCCTGATGCTGGACAGGAATCGCAAGGGAAAGGCCAGACAGGCGGTCATGGAGGCTTGTGTGCAGAATGAGGAGGGCGCCTTACTTAATACAGCAGGATGTCAACGCTGAAGCAGCTGCCTTGCCGCAGGTGTAACCGCAGGTGGAATGCCCTATCCTAGCAGCAATTGCAGCACTAAAAACATCAGTCATCATAGATGTTGGCCTACTGCGGCAGGACGTGTGATGGCTCATGGAACTCTTTGGTACAGCGGAACTGCGAGTGGAGGATGATACAACCAGCATTACCAATATTCAAACCCAAGTAGCGGACTTGATCAACAGAGTGAAGTTCCTGGAACACCATGCAGAAGACGTGGAGGGGAGGGCCTGTAAGAATAACATCAGAATTCTCAGCCTCCCAGAAGGTGAAGAAGGCAATAATCGTACGGCCTATGTTGAAAATATTCTCCTGCAGGAGGTGAAACCTGGAACGCTAACACAAGGATTTACAGTTGAATGTGCGCACAGGTCACTTGCGAGGAGACCCCCACCTGGTGCACCCCTGAGACCGCTGATAGCAAAGATCATGAACTACAAGCATAGGGAAACATTCTAGCCTTTTCTAGAGAGGGGGGACTTTTGCTAGAGGGTCCTCAAAGTTGGCGATATATCCCAAGTATACTGCCTTTTTGCAGCTCCCAACCAGAGGAAATATCACACCATAGTTACAACATTGAGAAACAGAAGGGATGTCATCTCTTGGTCCTTCTGCCCTTGCTGCATGGACAAAAGGGTCCAAGGGATATGTAACAGATTGCGGGAGCACGTGGAACTTGGACACTGCGATGTAGGGCCGGTGATCTGATGGCTGCTACTCTAGGCGACTGCCACATACCCCAGTTGTAACTTAGGATGCCAGTTTCACGGCATCAAACAGCTGTACGCTTCCCAGAGTCAGGGAGGTGGGTGCGGGAGAGACGGCTGAACCTGAGAAAGTGAGCTGCTGCTGGGCTGTTGTTGTTTAGAATGGGGTAAATTGTTAGGTTACCTCTGGGTTTTTTGTGTTTTTTTCTGTTCACAGCACCCTTTGTTGAGAGGGGGCATCCTGTTTGTTGACAGGTTGCAATGTGATGAGGTGACACTTGCAGTCAATGTGCAGGTATGAGTCATTTTTTTTGCAGCTAATTATTTTGCTTACATGGATGAGACAATTCCCTGGCTGCACAGGGGGTGCGTCTGCTGCTTACTATGGCTCTCACTGGTTTGGGATCTGACTGAGGGAGGGAGAGGTGGGACGAGTTGGTGGGACTATGGGAAAACGGGGGGCCTGGTGGGACTCTTTACGACAATGACTAACGGTCTGAAAATAACCACCTGCAATGTTCGTGGCCTTAACAACTATGTTAAGAGGCCGCGGGTACATGCATATTTGATCAGGAGGAGGATACAAGTTGTGCTATTGCAGGAAACACACCTCACGGTAGACAGGCAAGCTGCAATTGCTAGGAAATGGGGTGGCAAATTGTATGGTTCAACATTTTCGGCGTACGCTAGAGGTGTTTGGCCCCTTTCAATTACTGAAGTCCAGGCGGGATGATGAGGGCAGAATGGTTTTGGAGCATGGTGTAAAGACTGGAGTGGGGTGTCTGTACTTCTGCTCTCTATATGGTAGAGGAGAGGCACAGAAGACCCCAGCCAAGATTCTCTATTGTGGTAGCAATGGACGAGCAATCAAGGGCTAGCTTCTCAGGAGGTGATGCGGGCTGTTCCTTAAGTACAGTGGAGTCCCCGAACCCCCACAAAGGAATGTCCACACACTGTATTACTGAAAACACAGTCTTTATATAATTAATATTCAAAGGTATGTACATGATTACAATAACGCACTTTGTACTCGGAAATCAACAATGAGAAATATGTACAATTCTAAAGTGGTACCACCAATGTTATCAAATCTCATTAAAGTGCATCAACTGTACGGTTAAAATGTCACACAGATCAATAACAAGGAATCCAGCAATAGAGATAGGAAGGAATGCAAGATGGTAGAAACAATAGGCAGAATACTGGCCCCTACCGATAGACACAGTTCTGTGTAGAGATCCCCCCACCTGGGCAACCTGTAAAATAAAGATACAGCACAAGCACAGTCCATATATTGTTCAATAGCCTTATTTCCTCCTATAATGTTTTACCTCCTCCCCCAATGTACCTGGTGGAGTAAAGTTCTTCGAAGACGCTTCGAAGGATCCCTCTTGGGTGACTCCCTTTAAAGCAGGAGCCACGGATCGTCGAGAGGCGTCGAAGATGGTGAACTTGTCGTCGACGGCGGCGATGAGAAGTTCAAGGGTGCCGAGACCACGACGTCGATCCAGGCGGTGCTCGTCAGCGACGTCCTGCGAGGATGAGGTGTGTGGGGCACCTCAGCGATGGATTGGTCAGGACCGCAAAGAGTTCCAGAAGAACTGGCCCAACAAGGGCGTCGAGTCTTCGAAGTCTTTGTGGCCTTCTGGTGGCGGGAAACCCACCGGCGGATTCTCCTCAGCGCATTGGTCGTCCTCGACTTTCTCCGGTGGGACAAAGAGGTCGACATTGCGGACAAGGGAGTCCTTGGATTCAAATGTTCTTAGGCAAAGGAGCGGGCAGCTCCGGTCGTCGGCGGCACAGCGTCAAGTGGTCCCCACGGCTGGGTAACACAACTTCGACGGGCCTCCAGCGGTTACACAAACCTGCGAACCCTGGTCAACGGCAATAGTGCTTTGCTTCGTTCTCCTCAGCGGTCCTGTCTCGGGTTGGCAGCCTTTCGAGGGTCTGACATCCAGGGAGCTTCGACGAAGGTTAGCGGTGCTCGATGGTCCCTCGGAGCAAAGGAAGAGGGCGCCTTACCAGGTCCTCTCTCGGATCAGTCTTCGACGAATTCGGCAGCGTTCAGATCAGGTCGAAGCAAATTCAACAGCAAGTCTTCTTCTTCCAGCTGGGTGTCGAGGATCAGCAGTTACAGTTACTCTTCAGGTGTAGACACAGCTTCTGAACAATTTCCAGTGGTGAGAGGTCCCCAGATATACTATCTTGTCTCTCATCCACACTGCTGGGTCGCTCTCAGCAGCCAATCATACAGAAGGGCATGCATGCAGTCAGTCAGCCAATCAGGCACACAGTGCATTCAGGCCATCCTCCTCCCTCTCAGACACTCACAACAAGGAATGCGGATTGGGACAAGTACCCAGCCATTCAACACTACATACTGCATTCAGGCCAGTTTCGGGCAGGGCTGTCTCAGTCTTTGTCTCTCATACCAGAAACCAGACAGCCACAACAAGAAGTGCACAGGGCGTACCCACAACGTACAGTCACTGGGAAGGCTCCAGTCAGTCTGGACTGGACTTCACAACAACACCATATATGGAACTTCCATCCAACAGCCAGTCAGGGGGAAGGGACAGAGTCAGGGCTTCCCAGGACTTTGGGAAAACAAGGTAACAGGTAATAGAAAGCAAGAGGCCACAGGGGCCATCTTGTTTTCCATCAGGAATCAAGTGATACCAATGGCAGGGCCTGGGTATCCCAAAATGGAGGATACTCAGCGCACCTGTCAAATTCAGCATGGAGCTGCCACCAGCCCATACCCTGCTCTGTGGGCCACCCACAGGTGCCCAAAAACATACACTAGGGGCACAGGGTTGTACCCCCAACCATGGGTGCCGTAAGGGTATCCCATGGGTCTGTTCACCAAACCAAAAGAGAGAGAGCTGCACCGCCAGGAGTCCCACTTGAACTCCTGCACGGAAAACATGACAGAACACACAATAAAAAGGCAGTAAATGACAAGGGTACAGAGGCCCTGTCCCTCCGATGTATTTTCAGCATCACAGTCGCCCCCCCCCAGACTGAGGTGGAGAGTGCCTAATCTCCCAAGGGATAGACACGGTCAACATACCTTCTGGAAAGGCCATCTGCATTATTGTGACTCTTCCCTGGTCTGTGCTCTATGGTGAAGTCTAGCCCTTGCAGGCTAATGAACCACCTGAGCAGTTTCGGGTTTTCACCCTTCATCTGCATAAGCCACTTCAGGGGCTTATGATCTGTTTGGACCTTGAAGGTAGACCCCGTAAGGTAGGGCCTAAAACGCCTGAGGCTCCAAACTACAATGAAACACTCCTTCTCAACAGTAGCCCACGTAAGTTCTCTACCTTTGAGTTGTCTACTGATGAAGATGATAGGATGTCCCCTCCCTTTGTCATCTAACTGGGACAAGACAGCTCCAATTCCGGTGTCACAGGCATCCGTCTGGACGATAATGGGTCGGCTGTAGTCAGGTGCACACAACACAGGTGCCCTACACAGACTTTCTTTCAAGCCATCAAAGGCCCTCTGACAGTCTTCCGTTCAATTAACCTTCCTAGGTTGTTTGGGGGAAGTCAGAGCTGTCAGTGGTGCAGCTATGGTTCCATAGTCCGCCATGAAATTGCGATAATACCCAGTGAGGCCCAAAAAGGCTCTCACCTGGGTTTGAGTAGTGGGAGTCTCCCAGTCCTGTACATCTTGTACCTTACTGGGGAGAGGTTGGATTTGACCCCCTCCTACCTCATGACCAAGATATGTGACTTTCCCCTGAGCTATCTGGCACTTGGTGGCCTTGATAGTGATGTTGGCCCTTTTCAAGGCCTGCATCACCTTACCCAGATGTGTCAAATGCTCTTCCCAAGTGGAACTGTAGATGGCAATGTCATTTAAATAAGCCACACAAAAGGCTTCCAGCCAACTGAGCGCATGGCTGTCCAATCTCTGGAAGATGGCAGGGGCATTCTTCAATCCAAAAGGCATGACCCTAAACTGGTAGAGTCCCTCTGGTGTTGAGAACGCCGTCTTTTCCTTGGCATGGTCTGTCAGAGCTCTTTGCCAATAGCCTGAGGTGAGGTCAAAGGTGCTTACAAATTTGGCAGCACCTATGGTTTCCACGAGCTCATCAGCCCGGGGCAATGGGTGCGCATCAGTTTTGGTGACGGCATTGACTCCTCGGTAGTCAACACAGAACCTCCAATCATTGGTACGTGCCTGGAAACTTGCCTTGGAGACAAGGACCACGGGACTGGACCAGGGACTGGTTGAGGGTTCAATAACACCCAGATGCAACATCTTGGCGACCTCAGCCTGGATGTGGTTCTTAACAGTGTCTGACATACGGTAGCTCCTGCTTTTGACAGGCACGCTGTCACCAGTGTCAATCTCGTGCTTACACCACGGTGTTAGGCCTGGCGTCAGCGAAAACAGAGAGGCATACTGCTGGAGCAAAGTCCTGCTGCCCTCTGCTGCTCTGTTGTCAAATCTGGAGAGAGATGCACTCCCTTCACTGAGCCATCCTGAGGGTTGCTATACAGCAAATCAGGAAGGGGCTCACTCTCACCCTCTTCTTGCTCTGAAGCTAGCAAGAGACATGAGACTTCTGCTCACCTGTGGAAAGGCTTGAGCCGATTAACATGGAATACCTGAGGGGCTACACCTGGGATTTCCATGTCAACCAGATAATTGACCTTGCCCATCTTGGAGATTATCCTGAAGGGTCCAGTCCATTTATCTGCCAATGCCCGAGGCTTGGTAGGCTCCATCACGAGGACCTCCTGTCCCAGAGTCCAATCCACTAGCGATGCTTTAAGGCCATGCCAGTATTTGTTCAATTCGTGGCTGGCCTTGAGATTCGCTGTTGCCTGGCCCATCATCTGTGCCATCCTCCGTCTGAGGCCTAACACATAGTCCCCCACTTGCTTGGCGGGACCTGGAGGGGTGGCTTCCAAACCTTCTCTGATCAAGGCAAGGGGCCCCCTCACAAAATGTCCAAAGAGTAACTCAAAGGGGCTGAAACCAACACCCTATTGAGGTACCTCTCTGTAAGCAAACAGCAGGCATGGCAGGAGGAGATCCCATTTCCTCCTTAGGGGCTCTTCCAAAGCACCTATCATGCCCTTGAGAGTTTTATTAAATCTCTCAACCAGACCATTGGTCTGGGGATGGTAAGAGGTGGAGAACTTATAGGTTACTCCGCACTCTTTCCACATGGTCTTCATGTAACTAGACATGAAGTTGGATCCTCTGTCAGAGACAACCTCCTTGGGGAATCCAACACCGGTGAAAATGCCCAGGAGAGCCCTGGCAACCACCTTGGCAGTTGCAGTCCGAAGGGGTATAGCCTCAGGGTACCTGGTGGCATGATCTACCAAAACCAGGATGAACCGATGTCCACCTGAAGTGGGAGGGTCCAGGGGACCGACAATGCCGATGCCCACGCTCTCAAATGGTGTGCCAACCACTGGCAATGGCTGCAGTGGGGCAATGACACTGCCTCCAGTCTTGCCGGACAACTGACAAATTGGGCAGGTCCTGCAGTGGGACTCCACTTCTACTCCCATCCGGGGCCAGTAGAAATGGGCAGAGAGCCTCTGCTTAGTCTTCTTGGTACCAAGATGACCAGCCAAGGGCACCTCATGCGCCAACTGCAGTAGGAAGGGCCTGTAAACCTGGGGTACCACCAACCGCTTGAGGGCACCAGGTTCAGGCTTAGTGGGCTCACTAACAAGGAGCTCACCCTCCCAATAAATCCGGAATGTCCTAGGCACTTCTCCTTATGCCTGGGCCAGGGCCTTTTTCCTCAGACCCTCGAGAGAGTGGCACTCTTTCTGTCCTTTACAGAAGTCTGCTCGGGAGGATCCCCCTTCAGCTAACAAGCATTGAAGATCGGGATGATCCTCCGGGTTGAGAACCTCTCCCACAGGAGAGTCTTCTGGCTCTTCTCCCACAGGAGTTGAGACGGGGTTGACCACTGGACCCAGCCCGTCGGGAGCTTGGATCCCAATGGGTGCTGTAGGAACAGCAGGAAGAGAAGGAGCTCCCTCCACAGAGGTGGCCTTCTTGTTCTTCCTTCGTCTTGCCTTAGGCCGCGCCTTTGGCTCGGGTACCTGACTCACAGCCAGACCTGGGGTCAGCTGTGACCTAGTGACCACAGCAGCAGTCATGGAAAGACCATCCGAGATCAATCCCAACTCTACTAGATCATTACCTAACAGAATGTTAGCAGGGACATTGTCCTGAACCAGGACAGGAAGCTTTGCGTCCTGTCTCCAATTATGAGTGTGACTAAGGCTACAGGTGATAATTTGGGAGGCCCACCAGCTAACCTGGTGGTTCTCAGAGGAGCACCTACATAGTCCTCTGGCTTGAGCAGGGTCCTGTCCACCACTGTCATGCTTGCCCCAGTGTCTCTGAAACCAGTAGAAGGCTGGCCATTCAGGAGGACACTTCTCAAAAATCTACGAGTGTTCTGTGGGATAGTCGCCAGTACTTCCGCATTCTGGTCCCAGGCCCCAAGGGACACTAAGGAAATCTCTACAGGAGCACCAAATGTGATCCCTGTAGAGGAGGGGAGGACAGTGGCCTCCACCTCAGACATGGGGTAAGGGTAGGTCAGGCTGACAGCCTGTACTCCAAGTGCCTTACCTTTACACTTGGAGTCACCCCTCTTGTGATCCAGAGCCCCACAATCCCAACAAGTGCCGGGAGTGCGGGGTACGGTACTGGAACCACTGGGAGCCTGCTTTGCAGCAGATGGACCACTACTCTTATTCCCACCCACAGATGACTTATCCCCACTAGATTTTTGGGTTTTAGGAGAGGAGGGTTTAGGTTTACCCTGTGGAAGCAGACAAATTGATATGAGGCCGGGAAGCCCAAAGGAAACACACCAACACAGGTTACAAAGAACATACAAAGCGCCTTATTCAAAGATACAACAATTACCAAAAAGTCAATTGACAAACGGATAGCTATTCGGCCCTCAGAGAAACAGAACAAACTATCAACGGTAGTTCGCCGTGTTAGTGTGAGAGAGCGAACATTGGGATACTCAGGTTTTTATACTTTTTATCCAGCTCTGGCCAACCCCCTCACGGGTTAACCATTCTTGGAACCAGGCCTAGGGTTCGTTGCCAGGTCAATCCCATAATGTATGCGTTTCGATCAGTTCCGCTGATACAGTTGTTCATTTACACATAGGTCAGGGATAGGACAAGGTCTCAGTTCGCGACCCCAACAAGTGGCCTGCAGTCATATTACTTATTCATGTGTGCGGAGGTCACAACGGCCAGAATCCCACTCAAAATGTCATTCGGCCTCCATTTTGTTGTTCAGGGTGACTTCCACACTACAAGAGAACCTAAAATGGCGGCTAAATCCAAGATGGCGATTTACACAATATATTAAGGTCAAGACCTTGCCGCGGAATCTATTTACACGATGTTCTTAGACAACTTGGCGTAGGCCAACATACATTCAAACAATGCGATAGGAGGTGTAATAATATTTCGATTTCCACAGACCCTCCTTTTGGCCTATGCCAAGTGCTAAACATCATTCCTAATACTTTTGAAAATAACTCCATGTGTTATCATCCATAGATTCCGCATCATTGTCTATAATGTCTATAGCCATAAGGTCGTTCATAAAAACCTCTTGTAACATGAATTCTTTAGATGCTGTATCTGGGGTATATATTTTATGCCCTATTGCGCTCACTGCTTGAGCACAACACCCCCCTATCATTCCACACATACTTGGGAGGCATTGAAAACTGCAACAAAGGAATAACAGAATCCCTAAAATCACCATAATAAAGTACCTTCCAACCCCACGATCGCAAAGAATCCCAGAACCAAGTACTAAGGTTCCAGTCTCCGTCAGGGATATGGACTTCAGAACTGAGAGTGTGCAAGTTCTGAATTGCTTTAAGAATTGTTGGTGTCATGATCTCTGCTTCCAAAAGGTCAGGGTTTTCCCAACTCCCTTGGAAGCAGATCCATAACCCAGGTTCCGAGTGCCAACCAGTCCCAATTGGGACCTTTTGGACCCAGTCCTGGCGCCAGTGGCACCAGGCTCATAAATATGCCCAGTCCCAGCGCTGGAAGCGCCGGGCTCATAATGCTTGGGTGGACTTACCTGCAGCAGACCATGCTGCTTACTTACCTACCAGTTGAGCCTCTGATCCTCTTCTGTTTGGAACTACTTTTCCTGTTGGGTGGGGCAGGAGCCACTCCCTAGATTCAGACCACTGGAACTCTTCTGGAAAGCAGGAACTCTTTTCTTACCTATGCGTGGCTGTGGAAGGAGACACCTAAGCACTACAGGAGGCTATTTAAACCACACCCGATGGATGAATCTTGCTTTGCGTTATTCTGTATCCTCTGCAGCAGAACGCTCATCGTGTCTTCTGCATCTGATCCTGGGCCTAAGGAAAAAGGCTTACCATCCTGAATCCAGTCTTCAGCAACACCTATAAAGACAAGAAAGAACAGGTTAGCATTACGGTCTTCAGTGACAGCTCTTCACTTACCTGGTCCATCGGCTGTCACCAACGCCTCGCGCTGCATTCCGGCATCTGAAAGACAAAGGCTTACCTACTCTTCGTGCGCTCCGGAGTTCTTCACACTGCATTCCGGCATCTGAAAGACAAAAGCTTACCAACTCTTCGCACGCTCCGGAGGCCTTCGGCGCTGCATCCCGCATCTGAAAGACCAAAACAAGGTGCGTTTAAAGACATTGGGGAACTTTAATACTCACGTGCCATTACTCCTTTCCACATCTAACCCAGTGGGTATTCCGGCACCCTGCAGCCGCTCCGAACTTGTACCTGCAAAATAAAAAGACAGTTAGAGCGCATCGTGAAGCAGGCAACAAGCGCTTACTTACGTGCTTCCAGGCGCTTCTATTCATCACACGGGCTCCATCTTCAACTCACTTCAGCCCGTCATCCGCCATCGCCGGAACCCTGCAAAACAAGAAACATCATTACTAAAGACTTTAAAGACATTAGAATTACTCGAAACTTACCGTTCGTGCAGTAAACGACGGACAGCAGTCCTCTGAAGTCAAGAGGCCTGCTCCCCTTATCCAGTGAAGAAACTGGTTACAGCACCCTGCCCCGAGGCAGATGGAGAGCACAGCGTTCACTTACCTAAGGTGAGAGCGTTAACCTTTGGGGTTCTACAGGAGAAGAGAAAGGGAAGAAGAGAGAGACATTCAATAACCCAGTTCCTTAATCCCATATTTTCTATCTGCAGACATCTTACCCTTCGAGTCAGACATACAGTGCACAGAGGTCCAGCCCAAAGAGCCAGCCGTGTGTTACACATCACCTTTGAAGATACGGTATACGCCCAGTCAAGACCGGCGCCTCTACGGGAATCAGGTGAGCGTTACAGTTGGCGAGGAGTCTGGTACGAAAACACAACAAGCGGACCCCACTAATTTGCATACTCCACCTCGTTCTGCCAAGATGACATCTAATGCCATCCGATTTTGAAGTGCTACAAATCTTATTGCCTTTTGCTCTAAGGTCATATTGTAGAGTATGTGCGTGGTCCGGTTGATCGTTCTCTCCAGTACCCTTGCTAATCCCTTAATGTTCCCTGAGTTTGCTATTTGTCCCCAAAAGGGCACAACCAATTTAGCTATGTCCCCCAATACTTGCCCAGGGGTATCTCCATTGTTGTCTCGCCGCGAGCGAGCCTTAGAAATCTCTAATGTACTTGCTACAAATACCCCGGGTAACAATATTCCTAAATAACAAGTTCCCTGCCAATCCTTGGGCAACCAGGGAAATGCTAAACTACCACAAACAAAATAAACAGGCCCCCCTACATACAGAGGCCTGTTTTCCCCAGTCAAGTTTGCAATGTTTTTACAAGCTTCAAAATCTCCCATTGGCCTAGTGCCATTTCTCTGTACACAAAAAGGAACTGAGTCAGGACTATGATTTATAGAATAAGAAGGAGGTACAGCGTCCTTATTGCCTATCGGAGCCATTTTAAAGGAAATCAGAGTTTGAAAAGGAAGAGATAGTTTGTCAGACGGCCTAATAGAAGCGACGTTAGGTTTACTTCTATTTGCGAAAAGCGAGCATCCCAGGGGAGTCAATTTGCGTTTTTCGAAATCATTCAAATTCGTTCCATCAAAGTTCCCTGAGATGCTATCATTCCATCGGCCAAAGAATAGTGCTCTAAGAGAGGCATAGCAAGCAGTCGTTAAAGGTAGAGGATGTATATACCATCCCAGTCCCTTGTTCCCGTGTTGCGGTAAAGGGCAGAAGTGCATGCAGCCCGTCAGGAAACGAACGCTCTAAGAAGGGAACTGATTATTTCCAAGGAGCGAACAGATGATCTCGCTAGACAATTGCTACAGTCACAAGCCGGACAGACCCCGTTACCCGCATCTGGGGGAAATCTTCCTTCTACATCCTCTATGAATCCAGTGCAGATCAACCTACCTGGGAATGTACCTCTGGCTCCGCCCGAACGATTTTCTGGTGACCCAAAGAGGTTTGCAGTATTTATCAATCAGTGCCGGTTGCATTTCTTATGCCAGCCAGCAGCCTTTC
Source organism: Ambystoma mexicanum (assembly GCF_040938575.1). Lineage (NCBI taxonomy): Eukaryota > Metazoa > Chordata > Amphibia > Caudata > Ambystomatidae > Ambystoma > Ambystoma mexicanum. The sequence goes on along the minus strand of NC_090930.1, from coordinate 1,182,154,959 downwards.
CAACTGATCAAGCTAAAGTAGCTTTCGTGCTTTCGTACCTTAGTGGCAATGCGGCAGACTGGTCGATCCCTCTAGTATATCAAGATGATCCGGTCCTCCATGATTTTCAAGCTTTTCAGCTCAGTATGGAAAAACTGTTCGCAAGACATTCACAGGGGCAGGCCTTGGACAATGAGCTTCTTTCGTTGCGACAAGGTAATCAAGACCTTTTGGCTTATATTGCGTGTTTCAACAGACTGATAGTGGAAACTCAATGGCCTGAGGACAAAAGGATTACACTGTTTTATAGAGGTCTACGTGGAGAGCTCAAAGATGTGTTAGCCCAAGTAGTGAATCCCCCACAAGATTGTTCGGACTATATAGACTTAGTCGTTCAAATAGATCACAGACTGCAGAACAGGAAGGCCGATCGTTCCAAGTTTGATGCTCGAGTATTTTCCAAACCGCCAACTCCTTCCAAAGGAGTAGACTCCGGGGAACCCATGCAAATAGGGGGTCTGAAAAGTCCTCTAACACAAAAGGAGCGGGAAAGGAGAAAACAGTTGCAATTATGCCTCTATTGCGGAAACTCAGGGCACTTTCTTCGAGACTGTCCGGTGAAACCTGCCAAGAAGGCAGTAGGAGCTGCAGTTACCAAAGTTACAAACTCTGAGCAGGGAAACGACCTCGCCCGACAAGAATAGAGGTCCTCTTGCCGAGCGTGAAAACCAGTTCCGTGACCTCGCATTTCGTGATACCTATGGTCCTCATTAGCCCTGATAATCCGGATCGATTACATGCAATTGAAGCTTACGTCGACAGCGGTGCCATCGGCAATTATGTGGATCATGAAATGGTTTTGAGGATGAATCTAACTCTTTGTAAAGGACGTCATTACTACGGTGGATGGTACGGAGATAGCCTCCGGGCCAGTAACGCATACCACTCAAGAGGTGATGCTAGTAAGTCAAGATGGACACCATGAGAAGATCGTGTTCGATGTGATCAAGGCCCCTCAGTTTCAGAATATTCTAGGAATACCTTGGTTAGAGAAACACAATCCTCTCATCGATTGGCGAGCAAGAACGCTCCAGTTTCCAATATGTGTCTCTACTTGTCACCCTCCACCTGGTGTTGCACTGGCAGCAATTTCTTCAGAGACTCCCCAGTTACCTCCCGAATACCTAGAATACCAAGATGTTTTCCGGAAGGATCAGGCTAACTCTCTACCTCCTCATAGGTCTTATGACTGCCAGATAGACCTGATACCTGGATCTACTCCTCCTTGTAGTAGAATTCATGCCCTCACCGAGCCTGAGAACCTTCACCTTCGACAATACCTGGATCAATACCTGGCAAATGGGTTTATTCGTCCTTCCAAGTCCCCTGCTTCTTCAGCTTTGTTCTTCGTTCCAAAAAAGGAAGGAGACCTTAGAACTTGTATAGATTATCGCTCCCTGAACCAGATCACCGTTAAGAATAGATATCCGTTACCTTTGATCCCTGAACTCCTGGACCAAGTCAGAAAAGCATGCATATATACAAAGCTGGATCTTAGAGGAGCTTACCACTTGGTACGAGTAAAAGAGGGCGATGAATGGAAGACGGCCTTCCGCACCAAGTATGGGCTATTTGAATATCAGGTCATGCCCTTCGGACTTTGCAATGCCCCGGCCGCCGTTCAATATTTTATGAACGATGTCCTCAGAGAGCTCATAGATGTGTGTGTTGTTGTTTACATTGACGACATCCTCGTTTATTCTTCATCGGAATCTGAACATCGGAAACACGTGGAAATGGTCCTCGAAAGATTGCGTCAATACAAACTTTTCGCTAAGTTGGAAAAATGTGTTTTCAACGTGACTGAAGTTGAATTCTTGGGATTCATATTATCACCTGGCGGAGTGCGTATGGATTCAAAGAAGGTCGATGCAGTTCTCAAATGGCCATCACCATCCTCCGTAAAAGGTGTGCAAAGCATGTTAGGCTTCGCTAACTTTTACCGCAGGTTTATCCCCGAATTCTCTCGAATAGTCCAGCCCATCACTGCCTTGTTAAAGAAAAACAAACGTTTTGAATGGTCTACCGAGGCGGAACAAGCTTTCCAGGATTTGAAGACTAAATTTATCTCTGCACCAATCTTAAAACACCCTCGCCCCGAACTCCCCTACATCGTGGAAACTGATGCTTCAAGCCTTGCCATGGGGGCAGTTCTATCACAAAAGGACCCGGTAACCAATCAGTTGCATCCCGTGGCATTTTGGTCCCGCAAATTCTCGCCTCCTGAAATCAATTACACGATTACTGACAAGGAACTTCTGGCTATCAAGTCTGCCTTTAAGGCTTGGCGGCATTATCTGCTGGGGGCCCGACACACCGTTACTGTGATTACGGATCACCGAAACCTGCAATATTTGAAAACCGCAAAAGCCCAATCCTCTAGACAACTCCGTTGGGCATTATTCTTTGCCGAGTTTGACTTCATAATTAACTATCGACCTGGTACAAAGAACGGTAAAGCTGATGCCCTTTCTCGGATGGGAGTGGAAGAACACTTGATCAACCCTAAACCTGTACCAATCATTCCCGAACAAAGAATTCTGGGTGTAATCGCCACAGAATCCATAGAGGAAGTTAAGGATAAAGCCAGGCAACTTGTAACTCCAGCAGACATACAGAATTGGCATCTGCAGGGAAAGGATTTTTCAGTAAAGGACAACTTATTGTATTTCCAAGAACGATTATACCTACCCAGCACAGATTTACAGAAAAAAGTAATCTCTTGTTATCACGATTCTTTAATGGAAGGACATCCCGGTATGGCCAAGACCTCAGAAAAGATCAAGCGCTACTTCTGGTGGCCGTCTTGGAAAAAAGATATCAAAGACTTTATAATGTCCTGTGGAGTATGCGCCCAAAACAAGAGTCAAAAGGAAAGACCAGCAGGCCTCTTACGCCCTATTGACATCCCACCTCGCCCTTGGCATACGCTTTCTATGGACTTCATCACCGATCTACCTCCATGCTCAGGATACAATACGATTCTAGTAATCGTGGACTTATTCTCCAAGATGGCGCATTACATTCCACTCAAAGGCTTGCCAACAGCAGCAACTCTGGCCCGAGAATTTCTCGAAAACATCGTCCGACTGCACGGTTTTCCTTCGGTTCTAATTTCGGATCGAGGTAGTCAATTTATTTCTCATTTTTGGCGAAGTTGCTGTCGGTCGGCTCAAATTGATGTGAGACTATCGACCAGTCACCACCCTCAGACCGACGGACAAACCGAGAGGACCAATCAAACTCTGGAACAGTATTTACGCTGCATGCTGCAACAAACTGAAAAAACTTGGAAAGACATCCTTTGGATAGCCGAATATGCCTACAATTACTCTGTCCATTCAGGAACTGGGAAAACCCCGTTTTTTCTTTTGTACGGCAGTCACCCTCGAACCTCGGAGTTGGATCCCCTCCAAGATCTTGAAACACCAGCAGTAGACTACCTGCATTCTACAATCACCCAAGCCTTTAAGGAAGCTGTTTCTCACCTTCAAAGGGCTAAAGAACAATACAAGAAAGGAGCAGATCAACATCGGAAGGAAGCCCCTCAATATCAAGTAGGGGATCGAGTCTGGTTATCCACCAAATATCTACCTCTAAAAGGGCCACGCACATTCAACCCAAGATACCTTGGTCCCTATTCCATCACTACCATAGTAAACCCAGTAGCGGTCAAGTTGGACTTGCCCCCGCACATGAAGATACATCCGGTCTTCCACGTCTCTCTATTAAAACCCGTGCAACCTCAAACCCGATTAACTAAATCTCCAAAACCTATCCTAGTTGATGGAGAACTCGAGTTTGAAGTCAAAAGCATTCTGGACTCCAAGATCTCCAAATCTAAACTATTTTACCTAATTGACTGGAAAGGCTACGGCCCCCAAGAGAGATCCTGGGAACCTGCTGAATATGTCCACGCTCCTCGCCTAATCAAAAGATTTCACCGAACATTTCCTGACAAGCCAAAACCCCCGGAGAAGCCCGGTTTGGGAGGGGCCTTGAGGGGGGGTACTGTCATGATCTCTGCTTCCAAAAGGTCAGGGTTTTCCCAACTCCCTTGGAAGCAGATCCATAACCCAGGTTCCGAGTGCCAACCAGTCCCAATTGGGACCTTTTGGACACAGTCCTGGTGCCAGTGGCACCAGGCTCATAAATATGCCCAGTCCCAGCGCTGGAAGCGCCGGGCTCATAATGCTTGGGTGGACTTACCTGCAGCAGACCATGCTGCTTACTTGCCTGCCAGTTGAGCCTCTGATCCTCTTCTGTTTGGAACTACTTTTCCTGTTGGGTGGGGCAGGAGCCACTCCCTAGATTCAGAACACTGGAACTCTTCTGGAAAGCAGGAACTCTTTTCTTACCTAGGCGTGGCTGTGGAAGGAGACACCTAAGCACTACAGGAGGCTATTTAAACCACACCCGATGGATGAATCTTGCTTTGCGTTATTCTGCATCCTCTGCAGCAGAACGCTCATCGTGTCTTCTGCATCTGATCCTGGGCCTAAGGAAAAAGGCTTACCATCCTGAATCCAGTCTTCAGCAACACCTATAAAGACAAGAAAGAACAGGTTAGCATTACGGTCTTCAGTGACAGCTCTTCACTTACCTGGTCCATCGGCTGTCACCAACGCCTCGCGCTGCATTCCGGCATCTGAAAGACAAAGGCTTACCTACTCTTCGTGCGCTCCGGAGGTCTTCACACTGCATTCCGGCATCTGAAAGACAAAAGCTTACCAACTCTTCGCACGCTCCGGAGGCCTTCGGCGCTGCATCCCGCATCTGAAAGACCAAAACAAGGTGCGTTTAAAGACATTGGGGAACTTTAATACTCAGGTGCCATTACTCCTTTCCACATCTAACCCAGTGGGTATTCCGGCACCCTGCAGCCGCTCCGAACTTGTACCTGCAAAATAAAAAGACAGTTAGAGCGCATCGTGAAGCAGGCAACAAGCGCTTATATACGTGCTTCCAGGCGCTTCTATTCATCACACAGGCTCCATCTTCAACTCACTTCAGCCCGTCATCCGCCATCGCCGGAACCCTGCAAAACAAGAAACATCATTACTAAAGACTTTAAAGACATTAGAATTACTCGAAACTTACCGTTCGTGCAGTAAACGACGGACAGCAGTCCTCTGAAGTCAAGAGGCCTGCTCCCCTTATCCAGTGAAGAAACTGGTTACAGCACCCTGCCCCGAGGCAGATGGAGAGCACAGCGTTCACTTACCTAAGGTGAGAGCGTTAACCTTTGGGGTTCTACAGGAGAAGAGAAAGGGAAGAAGAGAGAGACATTCAATAACCCAGTTCCTTAATCCCATATTTTCTATCTGCAGACATCTTACCCTTCGAGTCAGACATACAGTGCACAGAGGTCCAGCCCAAAGAGCCAGCCGTGTGTTACACATCACCTTTGAAGATACGGTATACGCCCAGTCAAGACCGGCGCCTCTACGGGAATCAGGTGAGCGTTACAGTTGGCGAGGAGTCTGGTACGAAAACACAACAAGCGGACCCCACTAATTTGCATACTCCACCTCGTTCTGCCAAGATGACATCTAATGCCATCCGATTTTGAAGTGCTACAAATCTTATTGCCTTTTGCTCTAAGGTCATATTGTAGAGTATGTCCGTGGTCCGGTTGATCGTTCTCTCCAGTACCCTTGCTAATCCCCTAATGTTCCCTGAGTTTGCTATTTGTCCCCAAAAGGGCACAACCAATTTAGCTATGTCCCCCAATACTTGCCCAGGGGTATCTCCATTGTTGTCTCGCCGCGAGCGAGCCTTAGAAATCTCTAATGTACTTGCTACAAATACCCCGGGTAACAATATTCCTAAATAACAAGTTCCCTGCCAATCCTTGGTCAACCAGGGAAATGCTAAACTACCACAAACAAAATAAACAGGCCCCCCTACATACAGAGGCCTGTTTTCCCCAGTCAAATTTACAATGTTTTTACAAGCTTCAAAATCTCCCATTGGCCTAGTGCCATTTCTCTGTACACAAAAAGGAACTGAGTCAGGACTATGATTTATAGAATAAGAAGGCGGTACAGCGTCCTTATTGCCTATCGGAGCCATTTTAAAGGAAATCAGAGTTTGAAAAGGAAGAGATAGTTTGTCAGACGGCCTAATAGAAGCGACGTTAGGTTTACTTCTATTTGCGAAAAGCGAGCATCCCAGGGGAGTCAATTTGCGTTTTTCGAAATCATTCAAATTCGTTCCATCAAAGTTCCCTGAGATGCTATCATTCCATCGGCCAAAGAATAGTGCTCTAAGAGAGGCATAGCAAGCAGTCGTTAAAGGTAGAGGATGTATATACCATCCCAGTCCCTTGTTCCCGTGTTGCGGTAAATGAGTGCAAATCCAACAATTACTTTTATTAAAAATGGCATGAGTTGCATTCATTACTATCATTAGAGTGTTATTATGATACTTTTGTCTATGTTGGGAGTCTCTAGGGGACAGAGTGTGAAGGTGTACAGAGGGAGTCAAAACAGTTGGTACAATCTCGGTCGATAATAAAGGTTTCAAAGGATAGATTTCCTCGAAATACCAAAGTCCTACAGCAGCAGTTGCAAAAATAACAATAATCATTATCAAAACACAACAGTACGTTTTTGGGGCCCAGGCACATTGTTCATTGTTCGATTTGGTCACCCCCTTCTCTACAAGTCCAGTGCGGGGAGCAGCGGTGAAGGTGGCAGGCATCGTAGTTTCTCGATGGACGGCCCCAATGTTCGTTGCTGGCGACACTACGGTCGCGTGATTTCTTAGTCCTTCCAAACCCTAGCCAGCAGAATCCCTTTTTTGTTCAACAAAACTTTCTCATTACAAGACAATTTTCCAATCACTTCCTTTTTCCAGATGCACGAAACTCGTGCCGTAGTTCTATTTCCTTGGTCGAAGGTTGTACCTGATGGTACCCAAAATTGTCTGGTCCGGAAGCAAGGTATCATCACTTCCTGAGGGAAACGACGTGTCGTGGCGACGGAAGTCGCAGAGCTCGAAACAGTGTTTTCCGGAAGTGATTTTTCAAGAGAGTGCGGAGACGAAATGGACTGTTCCCCAAGCTCCTCAGGCTCAGAGAACTTCTCCGACGCACTCACAGCGCTGTTTGCTACTCCAAGATCAGAGACTGTAGCGTCAGCGAGGGGTTCTGCTTCTTCTGTAGCGTGTGGCGTCGGGTGAGGAAGTTTCTTGACGTGCATCGCGTGAATCCAGTTCTTCTTTCCAGCCACCCGCACTGCTGTCCTGGTGACCAATAACACCTGATGGGGTCCCCGCCAGCGAGGCGCGAGACAGGAAGACCTCTCGTAGGCCTTCACAAGGACCCAACTTCCAGGCTGTATATCGTGTCCTGGGCCCGTGAACCGTACAGGTAAAGCAGCATGCACCTGGTGGTAAATGAAATACAGGTTTTTAGTTAACTTGTTACAGTAGTCTACAAGCAATACATTTTCCACCTCCCTCAGGGCTTTAGGTTTCTGGAGACCCCAAATGTTAGCAGGTCTCCCCATTACTACTTCAAATGGAGAAAGCCCAGTTCTAGTCTGAGGCGTGGTACGCATAGCTAATAACACAATAGGCAAAGCACATGGCCATTTTAGTTTGGTATCAGTACATGTTTTTGCAAGTTTATTCTTTAAAATACCGTTGTGTCTTTCTACCAACCCAGCACTTTGAGGATGCCTATGTAACGCTCACCTGATTCTCGCAGAGGCGCTGGTCTTGACTGGGCGACTACCGTATCTTCAAAGGTGATGTGTAGCACCCGGTTGGCTCTTTGGGCTGGACCTCTGTGCACTGTATGCCTGACGTGTAGAGTAAGATGTCTGCAGATAGAAAATATGGGGTTAATGAACTGGGGTTATTGGGGTGTCCCTATCTCTTTCCTCTTCTCCTCTCCTGTAGACCCCCAAAGGTTAATGCTCTCACCTTAGGTAAGTGAATGCCGAGCTCTCCATCTGCCTCGGGGCAGGGTGCTGTAACCAGTTTCTTCACTGGATAGGTAGCGCAGGCCTCTTGACTTCAGAGGACTGCTGTCCGTCGTTTACTGCACGAACGGTAAGTTTCGAGTCATTCAAATGTCTTTAAAGTCTTTAGTAATGATGTCTCTTGTTTTGCAGGGTTCCGGCGATGGCGGATGACGGGCTGAAGTGAGTTGAAGATGGAGCCCGTGTGATGAATAGAAGCGCCTGGAAGCACGTAAGTAAGCGCTTGTTGCCTGCTTCACTATGCGCTCTAACTGTCTTTTTATTTTGCAGGTACGAGTTCGGAGCGGCTGCAGGGTGCCGGAATACCCACTGGATTAGATGTGGAAAGGAGTAATGGCACGTGAGTATTAAAGTTCCCCAATGTCTTTAAACGCACCTTGTTTTGTCTTTCAGATGCGGGATGCAGCGCCGAAGGTCTCCGGAGCGTACGAAGAGTAGGTAAGCCTTTGCCTTTCAGATGCCGGAATGCTAACCTGTTCTTTCTTGTCTTTATAGGTGTTGCTGAAGACTGGATTCAGGATGGTAAGCCTTTGCCTTTCAGATTCCGGAATGCTAACCTGTTCTTTCTTGTCTTTATAGGTGTTGCTGAAGACTGGATTCAGGATGGTAAGCCTTTTTCCTTAGGCCCAGGACCGGATGCGGAAGACACGATGAGCGTTCTGCTGCAGAGGTTGCAGAATAACGCAAAGCAAGATTCATCCACCGGGTGTGGTTTAAATAGCCTCCTGTAGTGCTTAGGTGTCTCCTTCCACAGCCACGCCTAAGTAAGAAAAGAGTTCCTGGTAAGAAAAGAGTTCCTGCCTTCCAGAAGAGTTCCAGTGTTCTGAATCTAGGGAGTGGCTCCAGCCCCACCCAACAGGAAAAGTAGTTCCAAACAGAAGAGGATCAGAGGCTCAACTGGCAGGCAAGTAAGCAGCATGGTCTGCTGAAGGTAAGTCCACCCAAGCATTATGAGCCTGGCGCTTCCAGCGCTGGGACTGGGCATATTTATGAGCCTGGTGCCACTGGCGCCAGGACTGGGTCCAAAAGGTCCCAATTGGGACTGGTTGGCACTCGGAACCTGGGTTATGGATCTGCTTCCAAGGGAGTTGGGAAAACCCTGACCTTTTGGAAGCAGAGATCATGACAGCCTAGCTGAATGAAATCGTTTCTCAATACATAGGGCTGCACATATTTGCAAAATTACTGCTGCGATAAAGTGCGGACCATTATCCGACCAGATTATCCTCGGGAGCCCAAATCGAGGAAAGAATTCTTTTACCATAATCTTTGCAGTGGTCATGGCGGTAGCATCTTTGACGGGGAAAGCCTCGACCCATTTACTGAAGGCACAAATAATTACAAGAACATATTTTAGATTATTACATCGCTCCATTTCAATAAAATCAAAGTGTATAACCTCAAAGGGGACAGAAGGGGGCCCAAAACTTCCCCTTGGAGTCACTGTCCCCTTACCCACATTGTGCTGCAGGCAGATCATACGGTTCTGGACGTGCCTCTTTGCAGTGTCCAGAATCTTGTCATTCACCCAAACCTGTTCTAACATTCTCGTGAGCTGCTGGGCACACACATGCGTAGGACCGTGTGCCATCGTAACCATTGCCAATACATAAGAATCAGGAAGCAACCATTTTCCTTCGGATGTATCCACCCAACACCCTTCGTCATCCAGTTTCCCCATTCCTTCAGCCCACCTTTTAGATTCTTCTATTGTGGCACCAGTTTGAATATCTCGCACAGACCCAATACCTTCATCCATTATGCAAGCATCTCTCACTTCCCTCGAGGCATACATGTCCGTGCTAAGGTCTGTGGCCGTTTGTCTGGCTATCAAATCCGCAAAAGCGTTCCCTTTGCCCACATCATCTATGACCTTGCAATGTGCTGCACATTTCATGATCGCTAACTGTTTAGGGAGTGAGAGTGCCGAAAGTAATTGCACTATCAAGGGGCCATGCTGAATCTTGGTCCCATGTGAGGTCAGGAACCCTCTTTCCGACCAAAGCTTTCCGAAGTTGTGAGCCACCCCAAATGCGTACTGGCTATCAGTATATATATTGACTCTATGCCCTTGGGAAAGTTCACAAGCTCGGGTCAACGCTATAATCTCTGCGGCCTGCGCAGAGTTATGCAAAATTCTCTTCGTTCAATGTAGTAACTGCATAAGCAGCTGTAGATGTACCATTCGAAAGTTTGAAGCAGGAGCCATCACAAAACAGCTCCCCTTCTGCATTATCCAAAGGAGTATCTATGAGATCTATCCTGCCCTTTGTTTCTTTTTCAGTGGTATAAAGGCAGTCATGTAATCCTTCATCACCGCAAACAGTGTTTTGCGGGAAAGGTAAGAGTTCAGCCGGATTAAGAACACAACACTTCTTAATTTGAATATGAGGGGCAAACAGAATTAGTTCATACCTTGTTAACCGTGCTGAAGTGAGGTGTTGCGTTTGAGTTTTGTTTAATAGAATATCAACAGAGTGAGGTACCATCAAAATTAAATCATGGCCTAGGACCATTCCCTCACTCTGTTTTACAGACGCGACAGCAGCAGCAACAGCGCGCAAACATCTTGGCAAAGCGCATGCGACAGGATCAAGGGCGGAGGAGTAGTAGCCGCACGGCCTATTCTTCCCTCCGTGTTCCTGTGTTAACACAGCCAAAGCACATCCATCACATTCATGCACAAACAACACAAAGGCCTTGTCATAATTTGGAGTACCCAGAACCGGTGCCGAACATAGAGCGGTTTTGAGAAGCTCAAATGATCGTTGATGTTCCGATTCCCATGGCAGTGGCAGAGAAATGCCCTTCTTCGTCAAAGCCAGCATCGGTTTTATCACTAGTGCGAAATTCGGGATCCACAACCTACAGTAGGAAGCCATACCTATCAGGGCTCTGACTTCTTCTGTGTATTTGGAACAGACATGCCAGAAATGTGTTGTATTCTTTCAGGTGTCAATCTTCTTCCCTCCTTTGACAGGAGGTAGCCTAGATAGGCAACCTCCTGACAACAATATTGACATTTTTTAAGCAAAGCTTTGTGACCATTTTTAGCTAGGTGAACAAGCAACAATACGGTGCCTTCTTTACAGGCACTCTCAGAGTCTGCAGCCAAAAGCAAATCATCAACATATTGAAGCAGCGTGCAAGTAGGTGGCAATTCAAGCGTGTCGCGCTGCTCTTTCAAGGCTCTACTATAAATACTAGGACTTTCAGTATACCCTTGAGGTGCCCTTGTAAATGTAAATGAGCGTCCCCCTAAGGTAAACGCAAACAGATATCTGCTTTCTTTATGTATAGGGATACTAAAGAAAGCGTTTTTTAGATCCACAACGCTAAAGTGCGTAGCTGTAGCAGGGATCATTGTTAATATCGTCGTCACATCAGGCACAATTGGAAATTGTGGGGCGACCACTCGGTTAATAGCATGAAGATCAATTATGAACCGGTATGGAATTGCATTGTCGCCTTTCTTATATACGGGTAAGATCGGACTGTTACACAAACTACCTGTAATCTCCTCGATCACCCAACGATGTACAAAATCGGAGACAATGCATTTCAAAGCACGTTCGTCTTCGACTGATATTTTATACTGCGGGATGCGTGGCAGTTTCACCCCATGTTTCAGAACTATTTTAACGGGCTCAATATGTAACACTCCAACATCATTGTCGTCCACCGCCCACAAACATTCCGGGACAATGCTGAACTCGGGAGGTAAAGGTCGAATCAAGAACTGGGAGTTAGGAAGTTGCTGAGGTGAAACCGTTAGCCGTACTCCATCCGAAAAACAATGAATTACTGCGTTCAATTTCTTTAACAAATTCAACCCCAGAAAATTCTCTCCACAGTTCGAAGTGAGAAGAAAAGGACAATGGTCCGTAAAGGGACCCAAAGAAACAGATACCGGCGTAGAAACCGGACAGACAGTTGGTATACCAGAAAACCCTACAGAAACATTTGTTTGCCCTGACAGTGGGATGTTTGGAACCCGAGAATGATCAATGGAGCACTTCTGTGCTCCAGTGTCAATCAAAAACTGGTGTTTCCTATTCCCTACTAATAATTCAACATAGGGGCCTTTTTGATTAACGGGAATAGGCGAAGGTTCCAAACCCTGCTTCGGGCAATCCTAATAAAACGGAGCCTCGTCAGAAGGAAGCTCTTCAGAAAGGTAGGCAGCAGAAGGGTGATCAAATATGTTTCTCGAGTCCATACTCGAGGTCTGATTTTCCCGTGAAAAAGGTTGCTGAGAATCCTGTAAAAGCTGACCCCTGTCAGGGCCCCCTGCTCCAGGGCGGCCCCTAGGTCGCCTACCCATACTCCCAAACGCACTGTTTGACCTTTGGCGAAGGACGGGGCACTGTGATCGCCAATGACCTTCCTGGCGGCAATAAGCACATTGATTAATATTCACAGGACTCAGAGGAGCATTTCCTTTTGGAACGTACTGACCTCTAGTCTGTGTCGTACCTCCTCTGGGGTTTCTAACAATTTGCTGCAATAATACTTTGGTTTTCAAATCTCCCTTTCTCTTTTCAATTTTTTCCTTCTCATTATTAACACGGTTCTCATAATACTGAGCCATGTGCAAAACCTCAGATTGAGATTTTGCCTGCCAAGCGCTCTCGGAGGACATAATCTGTGACTGGATGTCAGGTAACAATCCACGTACAAATTTGTCCACGAACAACCTTTTCCCCGACTCTGTACCTAAATCCTGTCCACTGAAGTCAGAAAATACTTGCTCGAATCTATTAAAAGATTCGGTGGCGCCTTCAGTTTTCCCTTGGACACAGGCAGTAAGCTTGTTCCAAATAATCCTTTTCTCTGGAATTATAGTTTTTAGTTTAGCGACAATCCTATCAGGTAAAGTAAGTATTACCTGTGGCGGTTTTTCACTAGCTGGTTTTTCTCCATCAATTCTAATCATATTAGCCCACGTATCTCCCAACCCCGGCACATCATCTATTGTCCGAACCTGTTTCCATACATCTACGGGTAGGAGTACAGGGAATAACAAGTAAATGTCACTCAAGGTGAACACAGAGGACTGTAAAACGGACTCTATTTCTTTGTAAAACCCTGTTGGGTTTTTCCTAATATCGGGAACTGATTGTCTAATTGTGTTCACTTCCTGTCATGAAAACGGGACGTGAACAAATTGCGATACATAATGTGCAGGGATATCCACAGCGGGGGCACCAGTCCCAGCGTTGGCGGGGATCTCAACTTTTGGGACAAAGGTCGGAGGGACCTCTCTCATAGGCAACTGAGATATAGGTACCTCCGGCCGCTTACTAAGCAATAGAGCCAGGTCGAGCGCTAAGGCAGCTGTAGAAGTGTCGGGCGAAAAAGCCCTTTTACAAATCCCCAATAATTCTATGGGGCAACTTACCTTCTTTCTTACGCATTCTTCTGTACCATCACCTGAATTACCTTTCTTTGCATTTCTACTGTATACTGACTATACGTGTCATATACTTCATCTGGCGGAATCGATGAATCCGAGATCCATCGAACCGCATCTTTGGTACAAATTCATACTTCCTCAGGTGCTGCTCTACGGCATGGAAGGAACCGTTTCTGTACATATATTCTATCGTCTTCATCATCCTCATCTCGTGCTTCTTCAAAATCTTTCCTAAACTCAAACAATCTTTCAACATGTCCATATACTTTCTGCTCTGTGTCCCTCGAAAGTGCCAAGGCATTCAGATCTCTCACCCCTTGTGGAAGATCCGAATTTTGTAATCTACCCCACATCACACACAAATGAGTCCCCAAACCTTCGATAAAAACATTTTTCTCGGGAAAACTATTCAAATTAGATAATGTGGAAAAAACATTAGCTTGATCACCTTTCTCCATGCAATGCTTAGCCCATGCAAACAATTCCTGTTTCTTATCTGCAGAAACAGTACTGCGAGTCACAATCTTTGACCCTGCACCTGGATCGACTTCAATCAATACGGGGCCACTCGGGAGCAGAGGTATAGGTAAATTTAACAAAGGTGCAACTATCGGTGCAGGGGGAAGGGGCGGTGCGATAGGCGGAGGAACAACAACCAAAGGACTAGGAACAATAGGTTGTATAGGGGGAACAGGAATAACAACAGGTGCGACAGCAGGAATGGGCAGAGCGCCCAAAATAGGAGCATACGGAGGTGCCGCTGAGGCATCAGGCCTGCGTTCATTTAATAACTTCTCAATAAATTCCTCAGAAACATGGAAATCTTTAGAGGGGTAAATTTTCTGTATCCCGAGTGAAAAGGCTCTATCCATATTTTTAACTGATTCTGACCGCTTTTCTTTATCATATAATAATGCTTTTTCAGCGTTTGTTTTATGACGACGTGCATGTTTATCCTTACTTTTAAGCTGCTGTAATGCTTCTTTCTTCCAATTCTGTAACACATCAAAGGCTGCTGGTCTAGCCTTTTTCTTTAACAAGATCGATTCTAAGTATTCAATACGGGGGATCTCAAAACTACCGTTGATTGGCCACTGAAATTCGGAGGCATGTCTGGTCTGTCTGTGCCAAATATCATTAAATACTATACTTCCAATGCCATACTTACAGTACATAGTACACGCCGGCGACCCCTCCTGTGGTGCCGGGCGGCTAAATTCCAAGGATTGTCGATCGCTGTGGAACAGAGCCCTAAAGCAGCTAGAAAATTTCCCAGGCATTTCACAAAAAATTGGTGTTACCTGGTTCAATAATTTTGTCTGCAGATACAATACGCCAAATTCAAATTGTCAGGGTTAAATTAAGAGCCGGGTCACGACTACACCTGACCAATCCTAAGGAGGACCGTACGGTTTACCAAAGAACTTACCTAACAAATTTTACCTTGTGTTTGGTGGTTTCGGCAAATCTGCCCGCCTCAAAATTGGACCCTCGTCAAGATGCCATGTCAGACCACACGACTATCGTCCAAGGATCGTATCGTGCAGCGCTGCCGAGGTATCGCGTCTCGATCGGTCGGGCCCACAGAATCACACCGTCCGATCCCGGTTCGATAGTCTGCGTCAACCTTCAATGATCCGGCATCAATCTTGAGGGTCCCTATTCGGGCGCCAACTGTGGAAACAGAAAAATTGATATGAGGCCGGGAAGCCCAAAGGAAACACACCAACACAGGTTACAAAGAACATACAAAGCGCTTTATTCAAAGATGCAACAATTACCAAAAAGTCAATTGACAAACGGATAGCTATTCGGCCCTCAGAGTAACAGAACGAACTATCAACGGTTAAGAGAGCGAACATTGGGATACTTGGGTTTTTATACTTTTTATCCAGCTCTGGCCAACCCCCTCGCGGGTTAACCATTCTTGGAACCAGGCCTAGGGTTCGTTGCCAGGTCAATCCCATAATGTATGCGTTTCGATCAGTTCCGCTGATACAGTTGTTCATTTACACATAGGTCAGGGATAGGACAAGGTCTCAGTTCACGACCCCAACAAGTGGCCTGCAGGCATATTACTTATTCATGTGTGCGGAGGTCACAACGGCCAGAATCCCACTCGAAATGTCATTCGGCCTCCATTTTGTTGTTCAGGGTGACTTCCACAGTACAAGAGAACCTAAAATGGCGGCTAAATCCAAGATGGCGATTTACACAATATATTAAGGTCAACACCTTGCCGCGGAATCTATTTACACGATGTTCTTAGACAACTTGGCGTAGGCCAACATACATTCAAACAATGCGATAGGAGGTATAATAATATTTCGATTTCCACACCCCGACTGTGACTGTTTTGGGACTCCTCAGCTTTCTGAGAGGCCCCCTTTTCTTTGTCCTTGTCCTTCCCACTGGAGTCTTTAGGGGACACCCGGTGGGAGACCCACTTG
The DNA here is from genome assembly GCF_040938575.1 of Ambystoma mexicanum. Taxonomy (NCBI): domain Eukaryota; kingdom Metazoa; phylum Chordata; class Amphibia; order Caudata; family Ambystomatidae; genus Ambystoma; species Ambystoma mexicanum. Next base: position 1,182,139,063 of record NC_090930.1, on the reverse strand, counting down.
TCAGCCAGCCTAGCCAGTTTAAAGGGATCCAAAATGTTCTGGTCAGCAACATACTGACAGAGCTCCGGTGAACAGGCTTCATAAAAATGCTCAAAACACAGCAGGTGGGACAATTCAACAAAAGTTTTCACCTTGTAACCATCAATCCACCCCATCATGTTCATGTGCGCAGCACTCACGCAGTCAACCCAAGACACATTCTCTCTTTTCTTAAAATCCCTGAACCTTTTGAGGTATTGGGTAGGTGTCTTGCCAAACTTGGCAATCAAAGCAGACTTCATACACTCATACTGACCCCTTTCTTCCACACTCAGCTTCAGAATACAGTCATACCCAGTCTGAGGCACTCTGCTTAAGAAACACTTAGCCCAATCTCTTCTGTCAACATCATGAATTGCACAAGCCAATTCAAACGCTTCAATCCATTGGAGTATATCAGAACCCTCAACAAACACACCAACCAAATCTCTCATAAATTTAGTTGCTGGGGACCTGACACTCTCACTGGGTTTCGCTGAAGTCTCCACTCTAGCTTTCATTAGCTGGATTCTCTGACATTCAGTGTCCTGGTTCTTGAGTTCAAGGTCCTTATTTTCGAGTTCAAGATCCGTATTCTTGAGCTCCACTTGTTGAGCCAACTCCTCCTTCTTAAGCTCAGCATCTATTTCCAACCGGCGATATTCAAAGGCCAATTTCATCCTTAATAACTCAAGCTCCAAGGAAATGCTGGGATCCGGAACAGAGGCAGCAGGAATGGTGGCATTCCCAGAAACAGCTTCAGTAGAACTCCCAGGGGCAGAGTCCTCATTGGTTGCATTCCCCCCCTCATCAAGAGTTTCACCATCAGTCTGGTAGTCCACCAGGGCAGCTATCATCTCAGCCCTAGACTTATCCACAAAGTCTAACTCCCTGGCTTCACAAGCACTCTGGAGAGCCTCTAAGCTCATCTTAGTCAATTTACCATTTGCAATAGACTCCATTGCTTGTAATGCAGTTATTTTGTACACAACTAAACCTTAATTTAATAAAGTGCAGATATTTTGTAAGTGGCATGGTTATACACTGATTCTTAAAACCATAAGCATCCAACCCTGCCACCAGTGTAAAGACTGGAGGGGGGTGTCTGTACTTCTGCTCTCTATATGGTAGAGGAGAGGCACAGAGGACCCCAGCCAAGATTCTCTACTGTGGTAGCAATGGACGAGCAATCAAGGCCTAGCATCTCAGGAGGTGATGCGAGCTGGTTCTTAAGTACAGTGTAGTCCCCGAACGCCCACAAAGGAATGTCCACACACTGTATTACTGAAAACACATTCTTTATATAATTAATATTCAAAGGTATGTACACGATCACAATAATGCACTTTGTACTCGGAAATCAACAATGATAAATATGTACAATTCTAAAGTGGTACCACCAATGTTATCAAATCTCATTAAAGTGCATCAACTGTACGGTTAAAATGTCACACAGATCAATAACAAGGAAACCAGCAATAGAGTTAGGAAGGAATGTAAGATGGTTGAAACTATAGGCAGAATACTGGCCCCTACCAATAGACACAGTTCTGTGTGGAGATCCCCCCACCTGGGCAACTTGTAAAATAAAGATATAGCACACGCCCAGTCCATATATTGTTCAATAGCCTTATTTCCTCCTATAATGTTTTACCCCCCCAATATACCTGGTGGAGTAGAGTTCTTCAAAGACGCGTCGAAGGATCCTTCTTGAGTGACTCCTTTTAAAGCAGGAGCCACGGATCGTCGAAGATGGTGAACTTGTCATCGACAGCGGCGATGAGAAGTTCAAGGGTGCCGAGACCACGACGTCGATCCAGGCGGTGCTCGTCAGCAACGTCCTGCGAGGATGAGGTGTGCGGGCCACCTCGGCGATGGATTGTTCAGGACCGCAAAGAGTTTCAGAAGAACTGTGGCCCAACAAGGTCGTCAAGTTGTCGAAGTCTTTGTGGCCTTCAGGTGGCGGGAAACCCACCGGTGGATTCTCCTTGGCGCGTTGGTCGTCCTCAACTTTCTCCGGTGGGACAAAGCGGTCGATGTTGCGGACAAGGGAGTCCTTGGATTCAAATGTTCTTTGGCAAAGGAGCGGGCGGCTCCGCTCGTTGGCGGCACAGTGTCAAGTGGTCCCCACGGCTGGGCAACACAACTTTGACGGGCCTCCTGACGTTACACAAACCTGCAAACCCTGGTCAACGGCAATAGACTTCTACAGCAGCGAAGTCCGGGTGCTTTGCTTCGTTCTCCTCAGCGGTCCCGTCTGGGGTCGGCAGCCTTTCGAGGGTCTGACTTCCAGGGAGCTTCGGCGAAGGTTAGCGGTGCTTGATGGTCCCTCGTAGCAAGGGAAGAGGGCGCCTTACCAGGTCCTCTCTCGGATCAGTCTTCGCCGAATTTGGTAGCTTTCAGATCAGGTCGAGGCAAATGCAACAGCAAGTCTTCTTCTTCCAGCTGGGTGTCGAGGATCAGCAGTTCCAGTTACTCTTCAAGTGTAGACACAGCTTTTGAACAATTTCCAGTGGTGAGAGGTCCCCAGATATACTATCTTGTCTCTCATCCACACTGCTGGGTCCCTCTCAGCAGCCAATCATACATAAGGGCATTCATGCAGTCAGTCAGCCAATCAGGCACACAGTGCATTCAGGCCATCCTCCTCCTTCTCAGACACTCACAACAAGGAATGTGGATTGGGACAAGTACCCAGCCATTCAACACTACACACTGCATTCAGGCCAGTTTCGGGCGGGCTGTCTCAGTCTTTGTCTCTCATACCAGAAACCAGACAGCCACAACAAGAAGTGCACATTGGTCACACACCCCATTCACCCGGGTCCCACCCACAGGGTGTACCCACAACATACAGTCACTGGGAAGGCTCCAGTCAGTCTGGACTGGACTTCACAACAACACCATATATGGAACTTCCACCCAACAGCCAGTCAGGAGGAAGGGACAGAGTCAGGCTTCACTTTGGGAAAACAAGGTAACAGGTAATAGAAAGCAAGAGGCCACAGGGGCCATCTTGTTTTCCATCAGGAATCAACTGATTCCAATGGCAGGGCCTAGGTATCCCAAAATGGAGGATACTCAGCAGACCTGTCAAATTCAGCATGGTGCTGCCACCAGCCCATACCCTGCTCTGCGGGCCACCCACAGGTGCCTAAAAACATACACTAGGGGCACAGGGTTGTACCCCCACCCATGGGTGCGTAAGGGTATCCCATGGGTCTGTTCACCAAACCAACAGAGAGAGAGCTGCACCGCCAGGAGTCCCACATGAACTCCTGCGCGGACAACACGACAGAACACACGATAAAAAGGCAGTAAAGGACAAGGATACGGAGGCCCTGTCCCTCCGATGCATTTCCAGCATCACACATGGGCTTTTGGAAAATAGAGATATATGCTTTGTGAACACGTATGCCCCGAACCACGCTGCCAAAGTATTCTTCTGATTACTATACTCAATATTGTCCACTTATACTGGGTCTATATGGGTTTGAGGTGGGGACTTTAATTGCAGCCTCAACCTTTGCTTAGATAGATCAGAGACAAGAACTATTGGAAACCTGCACCACCGGCTAAGCCTTGGGTTCCCTATTGCAGCATTTGGAATTGGGATCTCTGGAGGGAGATGCATGATGAGACGTGTGGCTATTGCTATTTCTCAGCCTCCTCATGGAGTGTATACTCGTATATACTACTTTATCACCCAGAAAGAGACCTTGGGTGAGTTTGTGGCCATGGACTATAAAGCCAGGGTCCTTTTTAAAAAAAATACTTTATTTTGTTATTTATCAACTAACAAAAACATACATGGAGTCCGATTACACCCGCCACCCACCCAATGTCGGAGAATACATATCAACAACACATAAGACATTGGGCCCCATTACGAGGTTGGAGATAGCCATGGTGCTATTAGCGCAATGGCTGCCTCCAAACTCGTTCTGACTCCGCCCTGGTGAATGGAGCAATTACCGGTCCATTCCAAGGTTGGCGGGACCGGTAATTCCCCATTCACCAGGGCCCTTCCCCATTCCCATTTGAGCCCCCATAGGGCTGAATGGGAATGGGGAAGGCGCAAATAACGGTACTGCAAATTGCGGTTCTGTTATTAGCGCCAGAGTCCCTTTGCGGGTCCCGTCCTTAACGCCTGGAAAAACCAGGCGTTAAAGGAGGACCCGCAAAGGGAACTCGTAGTAGGGCGGTAAGGGGTTACCGGCACCGGTGCCCTCACCGGTGCCGGTAATCCCTTACCGCCCGCCTCGTAATGAGGCCCATTGTTTTTATCATCCCTTCACTCAGCATTGTCAGTCCACTGTTGTAATCAAATATTGGATGTATGGGCCCCACCCTTTGACAGACGGGCATACAATGGTAGAGTCTGAATAAAGGCAATGACAGTAAGCAACATCCTGAAGTAATCCCTGTACACTTGGGGGGTGGCCCTTTCCCCAGGCCATACCCACTCTCCTGCGCGCTACTACAAACAATAGCCCCCTGTCAAGCATCTTATCGTGGGCTGCAGGGCCATTGTACATCCCAGTAAGGCTATGACAGGGTCTGGCTTCAGTGGTTCCCCGATTATCAAGGAGATTTTAGTTAATACCTCGGACCAGAACTTGGAGACAGACCTGTGGGCACTCCCAGGCTAGATGGAAAAATCCTGCCGGACCAAAGTCACACATGGCACAGTCAGCTGGGGTGGTGGGAAAGTGTCTGTAGACCATCACTGGGGTGTGATAGACCTGGTGTAGGAAGTTAAAATGTATTAGGTTGTATTTAGAGTTTAAAGATACTTTCTGGGTTTGTCTCAGCACGTATGCCACGTCTTCATGTTCAATGGTTTTCCCCAGAGCTGCTTCCACCGTCTCCTCGGGCCTCTCCCTCTCATGGTGTATCCGATATAATACTACTGTAAATTTGTGAGACCAAAGCCCTCACCCTGAGATTGAATCACCCCATGCAATAGTGGCCACACCGAGGGTTGCACAGGGAGTGAGGCAAACAGGGCTTTGAGCGTGTGTTGTAAGCAGAAGTAAAGGAAAACGTCCAGCGCCGAGTCACACCCCGCTCCCTTCCCTGCTGAACCAAACAGATCTCTGAGGGTTTTGATACCAGGTTTGTTTGCCCATCGCCGGTAAACCCGCTCACTAGTTATGGCCAGCCCGGGGATGTGCTAGGAGAAGTGAATACACTGTGGGGAGACCCATTTTCCCTGCCATTTTTTTCCAGACTGCACTGGTGATCTTGTTAACGTTTAGGGTATTGGGTAGTGCACAGGGCGCCCCAAGAGTCATCGCTCCCAGCAAGTATGGGGCGGCAAGTGCCCTCTCCACTTGTACATGCCTCCTCACAGAATGTGTAGTATACCAGTGTTGACGAAAGTGCGCCTGCGCTGCCCAGTAATATCGCTCAAGATCTGTTACAGCTAAGCCCCTGCTCACCGTTGGTTGTGTTAGTGTCATATATGCCACCCTTGCCAGTTTACCTGCTCATATCAAGTCAAGAATGAGCCAGTGCAAATGCTGGAAGAAGCTGATCGACAGCAGTAAGGGAATATTGAGAAAAAGGTACAAAAATGTAGGGAGTACAATCATTTTAACGATATTCGCCCGAGTAGCGTGAGCGTGAGCAACCGCCATCTCACCACCGCTTCCTGAAGTTTCCCAAATGTCCTCCCCTAGATGTTGGGGTACAAGTCATCCCGATTGCGAGGCACCAGCACTCCTAAGTATTGGACTCCGGTAGTCTTCCATCTAAGGCCAAACTCATCTTCAAACCTCCTTTCTCGTCTGTAAGGGGGAAAACCACAGACTTGCTATGATTGATTCTCAGTCCCAAAAATTCCCCAAACCTCAGTACCTCCCGCATCACAGGGCTCAGATTGTTCTCCGTATTGTCAACATGGAGGGCCACATCATCGGTGCACAGAGATATGATCAGCCTGTGCAGGCCGAGGTTTAGTCCCCTCTGAATGTGTCGCTCTCCAGGATCACCGCCAGTGGATCCATGGCAAGGGCAAACAGGAGCGGGGAGAGAGGGCATCCTTGCCGCGTACCCCTTCCCATCTCAAAGCCATATAATCTCGCTCACCCCACGACAATTTTCGCCAAGGGGTTAATGTATAGGAGAGAAACCAGTTTCATACAGTGGGAGCCGAGTCCCAGCTTTTGGAGTACTGCAAATAGGAAAGCCTTTTTGGCATCTAAAAAAAGAGCAATCACCTGGTAAGTATGGTCAAGTGCCCCAATAACCCCAAAGAGGCGGCGTACGTGGTGTTCCTTCCAGGGATAAATCCAGCCTCGTCCACCAGCACCAAGCCGGGAATCAATGGGAGCAGCTGGTTTGTGAGGACTTTGGCAAATATTTTATTTTCGACACTGATCTAAGAGATTGGTCGATATGAGGCGCAATCTTCTGGCGGTTGCCCTTATTTATGCAGAAGTACTATATTTGTTTCATGCAGTGTGGGGGGAAGCGACCCATCTGCAAGCGATTGCTCATATATCCGCAGGAGCACTGGAGCCAGAAAGGGAGTATATGTCTTATAAACCAATATGGTTCAGCCATCGGGCCCCCGCAATTTTGACCCCGGGAACTCCTTAAATACTGTTAGGATTTCTTCTAGTGATATCTCCTGATTGAGAGGTTTGCAGAGGTGTGCCTCCACCCAGTACAGAATGGGAAAGGCTGGGAAGACTTGACTTCGAAAATACACTCAGAGGCTGTACGTGGAAGGGGACACACCGGGGAGACTGTTGGCATGGTTATGCCGGAGGGAAGAGCTGTGGGATATGACCAGCCCCATTGCAGACGAGAGTGGAGCCATAGTGAAAACCCAGGGAGGGATTAACAAGGTATTTTCAAGATTATATGAGTCTTTATACTCAAAGGACCAAAGGACTCAGTGCAGTGTGAGAGAGGCCTTGGTTCAGATTGATTTATCTAGACTGGATGGGGAACAGGTGGTCATGCTAGACTCCCTGCTGACACTAGATGAAATCAGTGCAGTGATATCGGCTCTCCCAACTGCTAAGAACCCGGGGCTAGATGGACTCCCAGGGGAATTCTACAAAGTGTAAGCAGTCATATTGGTGCCTAGGTTCCTCGAGGTATTCAAAGCGGTGTACGAGCTGGGAGTGTTGCCCAGCCACCTGAGGGAATCCACTATAGTGGCCATCCTCAAACCTGGGAAACCCCACAGTGTTGGGGTTCATACAGGCCCTTTTCAATGGTCAACTAGGATTGCAAGATCCTAACGGCTGTATTAGCTAATAGACTCAAAAAGGTGATAGGAGCCCTAGTACACACTGATCAGACAGGTTATGTCCTGGGACGCAGCACCTTGTGGAATTTGAGGAGGATGCAGCACGTGATAGACAGCACTAACGGGTGGACTGTGCATTGGCCTCTTTAGATGCGGTCAAGAACTTCAACTCTGTATGATGGGACGGACTGTTGGGGTCTCGTTTGGGATATCGGTCTGCCTTCTTACGGTGGGACAAACTAATTGACACTGCAACCAAAGCGAGGGTGAGAACAGGAAAGCAAGTTTCTATATCATAGGAGTTACATAAAAGCACCAAGCAGGGTTGCCCGTTGTCACCTATGCTGTTCCTACTTGCATTTGAACCACTGGCTGTCTTCCTCTGATCGGACAATGCAGAAGCAGGTTTTTTGATACACGGGGTGGGACTCCTGGTTTCTCTATACGCAGACAATATGCTGCTGTATGTTAATCAACCTCAGACCAATTTACCGTATATACTGGATATAATTGACCAGTTTGCTGCACTCTCAGGTATTGGGGTCAACCCGGGAGAAATCTTGTTTGTTCCAGTGGTGGAGCTCTCGGGGCTCACTTTGGAACAGTTGCCAAACCTGGGTGTGCAGTGGACGGTTAACACCTTTCGATATTTGGGCATCAGCTTGTGGCAATACTCTGCTTCAGCACATTTATATAACACTCAGAGTGCCTTTGATGGCATGGTTAATTCCATTAAGTTCTGGAAAAGGCTGCCCCTGGCAATGCCGGGTAGGGCAGTCCTATTAAAAATAGTTGTGCTCCCATGTCTCCTATATCACTTCATCAATATACCCTACAATATACCTGAAAGGTTCTTCTGGCTTTTTGGATAAGCTGGCCTGGGACGTTCTATGGGGTGGGGGGAATAGAATCGCATAACATACCTTGTAGAGGGATTATAGCAGCAGTGGGATCAGGGTACCCAATTTTGAGTTTTATTATCTGGCAGGGCAACTGCAGTTTGTTGTGTATTGGATGGTGGACAAGGTCTCACAGGACACTTTGCTATTGAAACCACTGTTGGAGCAATATTCTTTGAAGGAAGTGTTGTGTGTGAAAGCTTTGAAGGAAGTGTTGTGTGTGAAAGGGATTGTGCTGTCATCTCCCTCTGGACTCCTGACGCTCAGCAGGGAACTGTGGCGCAGGGCCTGGAAAGGTCTGGTGTCCTCTGACCCTTACTCTCCATTGTCCTCCTGGTTGGAGTACCTGGGGGAACAGAAGGATATCGTCAATCAGTTTAGGAGACATTGAGAGAATAATAGGATAGCTACGAAGGGGGGTATACTACAGAACGGCAAGATGGTTGACTTCCCGACCCTCCGCAGAGATGTTGGTATACATAAGGGTCACTTTATACCATATTTGGCATGGTTAGGAGGATAGAAGGGAGATGGCCGGGCCTTCGAGAGGTTGCCAATGCCCTTTAATTGAGGCTGTCCAGGAATAGATCACATGATATGATATGATATGATATGATATGATATGACATGTTGTGGCTTTTATAACGTACCTGTACACAAGTGTTTCTATGTGCAACAAGACAAGCAGGGGAAAACAAAGGGAGGACAAAATAACAATCTTACTAGGCCTTGTGTCATTCAGATCATGCAAGTGGGCAGAGGAGAAATGCCAGGGGGAGGGGAAGAGGGAAGTGCAGTTAACTCAGAAGTGCAGCCAGCGGGTGGCTCAGAAGTGCAGAGAGAAGGGACTGTAGGGTTGCAGATACAGACCCTTAAGTGCTGGGGAGCCCGGAGGCAGTGAGAGGGCAAATGGACATGCAGGAGCCTGGACACAGTTCAGAAAGTGACCAGGTGACCAGTGCATGGAGCAGTCAGGTGCATCAGCAGGGGAGAGGAAGAGAGAAGGAAGCGAAAAGGAAGGTCTTGAGTTGCTTCCGGAACCAGAGGTGGTTCTGATCAAGTTTGAGAGAGGCAGGGAGGCTGATCCACTTGGAGGACCCAGCCGAGGAGATAGATCTGCCCCCAACCCGCTGCTTGGTGAAGCATCTGACCCTCAGAGAGTTGGAGGTGGATGAGCGGAGAGCTCAAGAAGGAAGATGTTTTGGAAGAGAAAGTTGGAGGTAGAGCGAGTCCCAGGCCCCAGAAAGCCTTGTGGATGATGCAGAGGGTCTTGAAGTTGATCCTTGCAGCCACAGCGAGCCAGTGAAGAGATTTCAGAGCTGAAGAGATATGATCTCTGGGCTTGAGGCCAAGGACAAGTCTCAAAGTCCTATTCTGGATAAGTTGTAAAGGTCTAAGAGTAGAGGCAGGAAGATTTAGAAACAGGCTGTTGGAATAGTCCAGCTTAAAGAGGACCAGAGCTATGGAGACAGTGAGCTTCTGGGGGCACCAGGAAGTCAGGTGCTGGATTCAGTGTTACAGGGTTGGCGGCAACCCGCCGGTATCACCGGTGGGTTACAGCCAACCTTCTGATGAGGCCCAATGTGTTTAATTAAAGTATATATATTTTCTTTAGAACCTTGATTGGACATTCCTTTATTTTCAACTGTTTTACTTTGCCATTTGGCTTCCTACTGTTTCACATTCACACACCCTGAGAGAGTATAGTCTGCCCTCGACCCATGTTACCACACAAAAGGCGAAGCAGGTATATCTCTTAACTGTGCCTGTTTTACCATTATGAGTGTGCTGGATCTTGATTTGTAGACGTGTGAGGGCTGAGTAGGCGCCTTAGTCTCTGCTCATCCTTTTATTCCTGCAGGGCAGAAGTCAATTCATCACACTGATTGGCAGCAAATGGGAATTGGAACAGACTGTAACCACAGCTTAGTCAGTCAAAATAAGAGTGTATTTACGTTCTATTCACTGCCACAGCATTTTTTAATTGTACAATAATACTTGACAGTCAGTGAGTTGCAGGAGCTTTTGTAAGCCAGGGCACTCCCCCATGGCAGTAAGGTGAAGAAATCTGAACTGCTGAAAAGCCTTCATGTGTTTAAAGATGCTACGGGGCTGGAAGATTCCCAGGAGGTCAGTAACAGAACTGAGCCTTCAGCTCAAGATCTCATTTCTCTGCATGCGTGAAAATGGATGGGAAAGGCGACAATGATGACACCCTCCACCTTTCCTCTCAGAGAGAAGGTGGCATAGACTCCCAGATGTCTCAGCGGTCCCAGACCTCATTCAAGAACCAGGCTTCAATAAGTTCAAGGGTTTCTGTCAGGTCAAAGGGGAGTCACCCTGGAGGGGACCTAACTGATTGGAAACTTTCCGTTGAGCAGAGGAAATAGAGCCTTAGGGGTTCAGAACCTGGAGTGGGACGCTACTGCACTGGCGAGACAGAAGCAAAGGGCTGCAATTGTTCTAGAGGAGCAAAAGGAGAGGTCAGATTTTGCTCTAGAACAGCAAAAGCAGCACAACTTTACACTACTGCGCATGATGGGGAATGAATGTCAAAGGGAAGCTTTGAGAACTTCCAGTGGGGAAGGCAGTACATCTAGTGGTGGCACACAAGGGAAGCTTAGGCGCCACATCCCCAAGACTTAGTTACTTCTTATAAGATGGTGAACGACATGATTGACTGGTTGGAGGCCCTGGAACTCGCCTTAAGCATGCAGGCTGTAGAAGAAGAGCTGTGGGGTGTAGACCTTATGAGCTGTCTACCGATGGCTGGACCTAATGTAAATATTCAGTTAGCTCATGAGGAAGGCCCATTTGTAAGAAAATAAAGGATGCCATCCTCAAGAAGTTCTGCAAGACCCCTGAACAGTACCTCAGGAGCTTTATAGAGCACCCAAAGAAACAAGGTCAAACGTTTTCACGGATTTTATGGTTAGAAATAATTGTTTTGCCATTTTTATGTAACTGGATGGCTAAGTATGTTCTGTTTGGTAAAAGGTTTTGATTAACCAAATACAATTCACATTTTATTTAAAAAGTTTGAGGAGTTTGCTCATCAGTCCTTGAAATATCTGAAAAGATGGCTTACAGGTAACAAAATTGACATATTTGAGAGCATGTTCAATCCGATTGCATGTGAGCATATCCTTAAAAATTGTGAATTGGAGTTACACCAGCATCTAGTACGCAAGAGTATCACAGAGACAAGGGAGCTTGGGAAAGCGGCTGACAGGTATGTAAGCACTAGTTTTCAGAAGAAGGCTCATGCAACTACATCTAAGCCACATGAGAAGGCAATCGATAAAAAGAAGTCCACGGAAGGCAAGGGAAAGGGCACAGGCTGTCACCCCCCTCCAAAGAAATGGCCCCAAAAGCATGAAGGAAAAAACACAATACCTAGTTCATCAGCACCATAGAAAGGAGGAGTGAGGGTGCGCCCAACACTGCAGCAACCAGCTCCACAGCCGGGAAAATGCTGCTTTCTATGTGGTGACATGGTAATATTCTGTGGACTCCTAAATAACAAGAAGATTCCTGTCTCTTGGTCTAATCCAAAAACAGTCCCCATTTACAAAAAGGGTTCTCGGCCTGTCCCATCCAATTATAGACCTATTGCCCTGCTGGATGTGCCCTCAAAATGTTTTGCATCTTTGCTATTATGGGAGCTACAATCATGGTCTAAGGAGGCTATAAGAGATTGGACCTTCACCAAACTGGTTTTCTGAAGGGCACAAGAACAAACAATAATGACTTTATTGTTGGTTTTCTCAAAAGGGAAGCATTGGTGAAGTCTGTATACGTTGCTTTTACTTACTTCTCCATGGCCTTTGACAGTATCAACAGGAATAGGCTTTGGCCTAAGTTACAGGCGTGGGGGTGCCCCTGCTGGGCTGCTACACATGATCATTGCCCTGCACTCCAGCACTGTTTTACGGGTGAGACTAAATAGACAAGGTTTACTTTCAACACCGATAAGAAACTAGGCGCGACATTAAACAATACTGCAACTTAACACCACTACTTTCTAGCTCTTATACAGTGACGAAATGGTTTTGCTGGATTATACGCCTATTGGCCTGCAATATCAACTTGCGTGTTTGAAGACATACACCAATAGCAATAACATGAATATAAATGTAAACAAGACAAAGGTTTTCCAATTCAGACCAGGAAGGAAACTATGTTACAGTAATTTTAAGTGGTATCTGGGTAACATCATACTAGAACGTGTCTCCAATTTGATCTACCTTGGTTTTTATTTATTTGAGACCTTTAACCATTATTAGTTTTATTCCTACCAAAAGTCAAAAGTAATCTCTTTAGCTGCTCAAACCACTCATTTGAATAGAAAATATGGTTACTTTTCATTGACTCCAGCTATAGAGTTTTATAATAAGAAGATTGTCCCGGTAATTACCTATGCTGCGGAGAGCTTGCTCCTCTGTTCAGCAGCTAACTGGACTAAACTTCAAGGTTGTTTCTGGCGGAAAGTTTTGAAACTCCCTATGGGGGTCCCTTCAGCAGTTCTTAGGTATGAACTAGGCCAATCTTCCATCAAAGTGCATGTACTTTGGAAAAATCTGACCATGTTATCAAAATTCGTGTTAGCAGAATTGAATACAATTTGGTGGGAACTGAAGCAGCTAATGTATAAGAAAAACTGTTTGTCACTTAAATGGGTGGCCCACTGTTACATAATTATGGCAGTGTATAATCTAACCATTGATTTGATACCTGTTTTCTCACACAAATCTAAAACGAAAATGTGAGAATTGCACTAGATACTCCTTGTTCAAGAAGTTCATAAATATTGTGTGTATGCAGATGTTTTGCTCAATGTCATACCAGTAGGGGTTATACCCTGATATCTAGCCAAATTTCCAAATCCTTTATGGCGGTCCCAATACATCTCATTAAGGTTAAACCTTTTCCCAACTACAGACGTTTTGGGGGCTAGGGAAAAGGTGGAGCGGGAACATAGAATTTGTAGATTCTGCCAAATGGAGGGGAATATTGAAGCCTTGTTTCATTTGTTATTAGAATGTCAGATTTTAAATAAGCGGCAAATGTTTGAGTTGACCTTAGGGTGCTGTTGAGTGGAATAGTATGGCAACATATCATCGTCTCTAATAGTAACAATGGCTTGTTTTTTGTGGCACTTCGCTTTTTGAAAGATATTTTACCTTTTTCAAAGAGATTTTACCTTGAGTAAACTAAATGGTGACCTAACAAGCACTGTTTTTCTTGAATAATTATGCATTCGCTTAACATTTTAATCTTTTGTAGAATGCCCTATTTTTGTGTAATCATTTGCCTTTTTTATGTATTATTTGGATTTTACTGGTTTCTTTTAATAGTGCATGAATTCTGCATTGGAATGTTTTATACAATTGTGGACTTTGTAATTTTATTAGATGCTGAATTTGAATTGTTAAAGGTTTTTGCTTTTAGCCAATAACCACAAAACATGTTTTTTTAAATGTGGTGACATGACACATAGGAGAGGAGATCCAGCCTGCAAGGGTAGATGGAAGCAGTCTGTAGTAGTTCTACCCTCATGGAGGAGGAGGAGGAAATAGTCACTGTGGGCATCATAGATGTTGAACTCACACTAAGCCAAGGCTTGCCAAATGTACACTAATATGGCTATGTGGGAAGGGCACAGGGTCTCCAACATGGTCCCCAGTTCCTGCCAACACAGTGATATATTTGGACCACTTGTTCATAAATTGAGGTAGAGCCCCAGCACTTTTTGATACTGTTGCAAGTACCACCACTTGCATGAGGACCAGATCCTTCCTGCTCCTCCCAGGTTAGTGAAGGAATTTGATGGCCTTACCAGGTGGCAACTGTCTATCATAGATTTTAGATGGAGGGGAGACACCTCTGAACTGCACATTGCTGTCAAGGATGCTTGTTAAGAAATGACAAGCCAGAGGACAAAATAATTGCTGCGATCACAAGATCTAGAGCCAAAGAAGCAGCATAGTTACCAACCATTAGAAAGAGAATGGTGTAAAAGTCCCTGCCCCAAACTCTGAGCACCTATACAGATTCAGTGAAAAAATTCAAGATGGCCATTGTTGAGGCCAAATCAAAGAGCCATAATACCATAGTTAGTAATGCCATATAAAGTTCTAGCAAACTCTTTACAATACTTCTCAATTTCTCAAACTGTCATCCGAGACTCATCCTGGAGCCAGGAAATACAATGTGAGTTCTCAGGTAAAATTACGGCACACCAAAAGCCATACACGCACGGCAACATAGCCTTGCCTCTTAGGACAATAACACCCCTGTCATCCCCTTTGTTGACCCCTTGACATCCAAGTTTGAATTCAAGCAATGCACAAAAGCCAAAATACTTAAGATAGTTTCAAACTTGAAACTCACGTCCTGCATGGGAGACATCTGCCCCGCTAACATCCTCAAAGGGTTCTTAGACATGTTGGTCCCATCGATTACCAGAATTGTCACCTTTCATTCAGGGACGGCATTGTCCACCCATCACTTAAGGAGACCTGGATCACGCCCCTTTAAAAAAAAAAAAGAGTACTCTGGATAACCCTCTGGCTAAAAACTGCCAGCCCATAACAAGCGGGCCATTGCAGCTCAAAATCCTAGACACAGTGGCATATCTACAACTACAGGATTTCATAGAGAATAATTGTCATCTTGGGCACCCGACAATTGGGCTTTCGAGCTAGGCATGGGATGGAAACGGCACTCCATGACCTTAAGCCTAAACTCATAGGCATATTGGAAAGTGGTCTTTCTGCCCAGCTGATGTTATTAGATCTCTCAACAGTCTTCGATCTTGTCGACCGCACCATCTTGGTCAAATGATTAAAAGGCCTGGTTTCTTGCTCCAACAAAGCAACAGAATGGATTGCTTCTTTCCTGGGCCCTCGAACATCCAGAGTGGCACTAGAAAATGCGAAATCTACTCCACCTTTATCATCTGCAGAGTGTCACAGGGATCGTGCAAAGCAGCGACCCTATTTAGCATCTATATTAGCCCTCTGCTTGGCCTCTTAGACTGCCTGGGTGTCCGTTATACTAACTACGCTGATGACACCCAGGTGGTCCTCGAATTGTCAGGTGATTTACTTTACTTTACTTTACATTTGTACTGCGCTGAAGGTACCCGAAGGCTTAAAAGGTGCACACATAATGAGGCCGACAAAACAAAAAAACATAAACAAGAGTGGGTGATGGTGTTCACACTTGGTAAAAGGCACAGGCGCTAGTACGCAACTGGTCGTGGGGTTAACAAAATAAAATCGTTTTACGGTTCTTTATAAAGTTAACAGTAGACTTGACCTTCCTAATGTCCGGAGGGAGAGAGTTCCTTGCTAACGGGGGAGATTATGTACAGGATTCCCAGATTCTGATTGTGGTGTATAATTCCATCCACTCCTGGATTGCCTCAAAATCCCTGGTGCTCAATAATGAAAACATTGAGCTGCTCATTGTTGCCTCCAATCACCGGCTACAAAAAATGGATCCTGGGTATGAATGTTTTAGCATTGCCGGCAGTAAGATCACCATGACCAGATGCGTAAAGACCCTGGGCGTCCATCTCGCCGTGGAACTGTCTATGATGTCCCAGGTGGCTCATATTCCATCCTCCTGTGGTTACCTCATTAAGCTCTTGAACCAAATCAGAGTTCTAACAGCTGCCACAAACTGATGCAACCACATTTTAAGTTTACCACATTTGGGGGTGTCAGTTTTGACGTCCAGCCCAAAAAAGAGAGGAATGTTCTTCCTCTCAGCTTGCAAGCATCTCAATCCTTGACAGAATGCAGGAACACTGTTAAAACTCACTTGTTTAACCTTAAAACAGGTTGCGGAGAACTTTATTTTACTGCCCACCTCCCCCTGCCTTGACCCACTGATCCTCTCTGTCTCTGTCTTGTCTATGTCTTGTTTGTTAATTGTGTACCCTGAGGCCCATGGGCATGTGGCCCTATATATAAAATAAATAATAATTATTATTTTAATAATTATTATAATTATAATTACAATAAAAAAAATATGCCTCACAGTCATGGGTCAGGGGAACTGCTAGCTGAAGATGGTGAAAGAACGGCATTGCCAGTGCTGTATAGTCTGGATCCTGAGTCCACAGAGGGACTCCTCCTACCGGAGAGGATTTAGTGGCCAGTGAGGTGTGTACAGCAATGGTACTGGATTCAGTGAGACCAGGGTTGCCTAAAGGCATAGAACCACATCCTGAGGTGAAAGACATGGTAGTCTCAGACCTGAAGAGCCTGCCAGAGAAAAGGGACTTGTCCTTAGCTACTGACCCAAGCAAGGCTGACTTTTGCCAGGTGCAAGTGACTTTCCAACACTGGCAGTCCTGCATGAGCAGGCAAAGAAACAGGCTCAGGGTGAAACCCCTGGGGTGTTCAAGAGTACTGGGAGAATAGTCTCCTGTATACTGAGTTCAATAATCCTAAAACTGGGACCAACCAGAGGTTGTTGGTGCCCCAGTGTCACAGGAGATTGCTACTGGATTTACCTCATGACATTACTTTTTTACAGGTCACTTAGGAATGGCCAAGATAGCTGGCAGGTTGTCTGTCCATTTTTACCGCCCACAGATGGATGTAAAAGTAAAGGAATTTTTTAACTTCCTGTCAGACTTGCCAAGCATCCACTAAGTCTGGTGGGGCAACAAAGGGACCCTTTAATTCAACTACCAGTGGTTGGGTAACCTTTTCGAGAGAAAGGCATGGACATTGTGGATCCTTTGTATCCTCAGACCTCCTTCTGGAATCGTTACATCTTGGTGAACTAATGCTAGAACAAGACCTCATCATGCTGAAGGACACCTGACGATGCGTGTCTGCCTCCCCCTTGTTTGGGAGCATGATAACTTGATTTATCTTGTCCTTGAGACAATGGAGTAGGACTCACAGCTCCTGAGAGCCAAGACAGACAGGATTCCTGCAACTTTGCAGTCAAAGCACTCTGAGCTTTAATTCAAGCATGTTTGACACAGATTGAACCTCCCCGAACCTTCAGAGCTGCCTTTGACACTTGTTGACCTTTGAACCGTTGTCTCACTCATTCAAAACCCTTTGTCGCTGCACAATGCTTTCTGAAAGCGCATTATTGCCTCATCTCAAATGAAGAAGTACAGCTGCATCTGCACTTTTTGTCCCACTGTTTGAGCCTCCATCTTCTTTATCATTGAACGAGTCGCTGATCGAATCAACCCTGGTGTTCTTTCCAAACTGCATCCTTCAAGCCCCCGCATCAAACCGACTTGCCTGCGCATCCCGCCATCAGACCATCCACCATCGAACCTCGACCACTGAACCTAACCTGATGACCTCCACTGCATGCATTGCTTGAGTAATGTTTTCAACGGCAGCCTTCCTCAGTTCGACCCAGCTTTGACAACTGCTTGCTGCTGGACCACCGTGACTACCGCCTTCGAACCACATTGAATCGCCAAACAGCACAGAGAAGCCTGGTTCACCATTGTCAAACTGCCAATACACTGCAAAGGTATTATTGACTGATAGCTGCCCCCCAGTCCATTTTGGGCCCTAGTGACGGGCTAGGTCACATTAATTCCTTTTTGCATCTCAAGAACATATACTTTTGAACATTGTGATTTTTGTTGCGTTTTCTTCCCCTGTCTCATTAGAGTGCTGCATCTTGCTTTTTTGCATATTCTGTGTTCTTTCTACGGGGGGTAGATTTTTGAAGTATTTTCTCCTTATTTTACATGGTGTGTTTAATTAAAGTATATATACTTTTATAGAACATTGAAAATTCCTTTATTTTGGACTGTTATATTGCGCTGTTTGGATTGCTACTGTTTCACATTCACTCCCCTTTTAAGAGTATACCCTGCCCTCCGCCCACATTACCACAAAAGGCAGAGGAGGTATATATCTTAACTGTGCCTGTTTTTCCTTTATGATTGTGTTGGCTCTTGGTTGGTAGAAGTGTGAGGGCTGTGTAGGCACTTTAGCCTCTGCTCATTCTTGTACTCCTGCAGGGCAGAAGTTAATTTGTCACAATTAAATCTTTGATAGTCATGTAATAATGGAAAAAGCTATGCTTCTAAAGGTAAACCAAATAACTGAGTGGATGAAGGAGCAGATAACCAATAGTAAAGTTGCAAATTCAAGCCCCTCATTGGCTAGACAATGCTCAACATTGAAGATCCAGTTGTCCTTTCAGAGCACGTAGGTCCCATTTTATAGTTTGATATTGTTCCTTTGGTAAAAACAGTGTTTGATATATATTTCCATACAAATGATTCAGAGAGAAAGCTACAGATATGTTTTTTCCAAACGGCTTTGTTATTTCCAGATGCATTCATAACACATTTAGCAGCCATGTCATAATTATAAAACCTATGCTTTCAAAAGGGAGATTAAAGAGATCAGTTGTGGGCTTACCTGAAACAATGTTGCAGGTTCAAATCCTGCATTGTCTTGCAAAATACTCAAACATGAAAACTGAATTGGCCATAGGGAGGAAATAGGTCAACATTTTAGTTTTACATTTTTTTATGGTTATTAAAACATTGGGCCTCATTACGACCCAGGCGGTAGAGTGATAACGGCGCGGGTAGTGATGACGGCGCCGTTATCACTCTACCGCAACATTACGGCTTCTGCTTGCGGGGCTGCTCTGCACGCCTGGTCAGACCAGAGGTGCAGAGCGGCACCCGCTAGCAGAACAGGATGGTAGCAGCGGTCCCATTATGGGGGCTCAAATGGGAATGGGGACGTACTGGGTCCGGATCCCGTGAATGGCAATTACCGGGCCCGCAAAGGTCAGAATGGCCCCGTTATTCCCATTTTGCTGGACTCTGACCCGGACCCGAGTTTGGGGTTAGCCAGGCCGGTAAAAACGGCATGGCAACCTCTGAAATTGTAATGAGGCCCATTGTTTTATGTATGTATTAACAGACTTATAGAGCGACCAGTAGATATGGTTACCTCAAGTGGCATTGCTAGTTCACAAATCAAGCTACATCCATTATATTTTTGAGAGCCGTGTTATAACGAATCTGATATGTTTTCGATAGGGAGAGACAGTAGCTTGTGGCGAAAGCATAGGTTTTAGCAGTAGAGAAGTTGCAAAATGTTAAGTTTTTAATTTATTTACTCCTTTAAAAACATTGTTTCATGTGTATTTTCTTACCAAATGACTCAGAGACGAGTTGTAGATATGTTTAGCCCAATTGACATTACTCATTCCCTGAAGAACCTTCATTCGTTAAATCTTTGACAGCTGATTCATAATGAAAAAATCTATCCTTACAAAAGGGATACCCTGTTGTTCAGTGGTTTGCCAGTTGCAAAACTGTAGGATTAATATTCCATATTGCCCCTACTCAAACCACTATTGTCAAATAGCTTGAGCTGTAATGAGATTATAACACTATACAAAGTTATCACCTTTCGCAAAGCACCGTATGTAACGAAACCCAAAAGATAAGTGCATGCCAAAGACATACAACACACTTACTTGTGCAAAAATGATTGTTGGCAGGCCAATACTGCACTAATCATTGAAGCAAAGAATCCACAAGTCCAGATAACCTGACAATGAGAGCTCTAAGGGCATCATACGAGAATTTAAACAAATCCAAAAAGAAAGCCTTCGTTGAAAACGAATGGCAGGAACTTTAGGTAGCCCTAAATTAAAAAACAACTCTGCATTTTCAAGCAAAGTTGCAGGATTATGGGCCGGGAGATTAATACAATACATGGAAGCATACCAGAAGAGACATGGAGAATGCACTTCAGGGATTGGCCTGAAATCATCCGAGAACCATGTTTCAGTGATGAAGATGAGATCAGGATTGTCAGAGCGTAGGAGGTAAAAGATGCTGTGTCTGTTTTTGGCCACGAAGTGGGCAATGAAAAGGAGGCAGGTGATTTGTGGGAAAAGTGGGGGTAATGGTTCCTTGGGTGTCCTGGCCCGGGAGGACTTGGTTGGTCAAGGTGGCTATGGGTAGGCAGAGGTTATAGGCAAGGCGGTGTGGGTGGAACGAACAGGCCAGTTGCTGTGTCTGGAGGGGTTGTGTTGGATGTGTTGAGGGATTCAGGAGGTGGGAGTTGAGATTGTGGAGGGTGGATCAGGAGCGGGAAGAGTGAGTGGGTGGTGGCCTGTCTTCGCAAGAGGAGAGGCAGCAGAGCCATGGTTGGATGGGGGGTGGGTTGTGCCGGGATTTGTGTTGTCGGCGAGGCGTGTTCAGGCGGAGAGGGTGTGGGGGTGTAGAGGGAGGAAAGGTTGTGTTCAAAAAGGGTGGAGGGTGGCATGGGTGACAGGGAGTTAGTTCCCTGGGTCATCTCCAGGCTTTCCTAGAATTCATTTGTTGCTGTGATAGAGTTGAATGAGATTGATAGAGAAGATTATCAGTTGGTTAAAATAGATCTCATAGTTAGGTTTCAGAAGACGCCTTCCCAATACCTGAAAAGGATTAGAGACCATAGAAAGAAGGATGGTGTGTTATGGGCAACCTGGGTGTGTGAGAGCCTTAAAAACCTACATGGGTGGATTAAGGGCCATAAAGTGAGTACTTTTGAGGGCATGAGAAATCTTGACATGCTAGAACGCATGTTTGATGCCTGTTCCCCAGAGCTGAGACAGTATCTGGCTGACTCGAACTTCATCAAGAAGTTAGCACTAGTTTCAGACTTGTGGGTAGCCAACAGGCCTACTCACGAAGATTCTGGGGCTCCTCACAAGAAGGAGGAGGTGGGGAAAAGCATAAGAAAGATGGGAAAGATCAATTCACTAACCCCCACCAAAAGAAGCCACCAAACATCATTTGGGTGTATTCACCCATAAACCTCATAGGGCTAGTGGACCCTCTGGAGCCAAACCAGTCAGAGGGTGGTTACTTGAAATCCCCATTACAAAGACCTTTTGGCAAATGTGTGGTTTGTGGTTACTACTGTTTTTTTTTGCTCTCAACTGTGGTACAAATCTAAATGTGTATACCAGGTTTCTTTACAGATAAAATTGAGTGTAGAAGGGACTAGAAGTAGGAACAATAATATATTTCCCTGCTTTGACCCTTTTGATTCAAGCTTGGGTTTCCTCTTCACCTACTCCTACCTCACCCACCAAATCCTCCCCTAAACCTTCCCTTCCAGCCAGGAGCCCCTATACCTGTAGGTTCTGAAATTGTGGTGTCCTAAGCTTATTCACACTATTTTCTTTCTTCTGTTCTATGCATGCAACACAGTGGTTCGTCTTTGCCACTAACTCAGATAAAGATTTATTTTGCCACCCTATGCAGATAGTTTTTAACCGAGCCTGTATTCTTGGCTGGATGCAGGAAATAAAATAACTAGCAATTGTTATGTTATGTTATGGTATGGAATTTGTAAAGCAACCAAAAGGTATCCTGGTGCTATAGACTCTCAAGATGAGAGTCTGACAGCCAGAACTTCATTTCACCAAAATGCCAGGGGAAGCGGAAGTGAAAACACACAACCGTTGACCTCTGATGACATCACAGGAAGTGATGCCATTTGACCCTGCCCCAAGTTACATCACAGGAAGTGATGACACACGACGTTCAGATGCGTCTAACACCTGTGTGTTCCGGTGCTTTCATTTCAGCCAGATATAAGAACCGAGGAACAGAGGGAGGCGTGATTCGTCCACGATCACACATTTGGGGAATGTGATTTTCCAGATTTGATGTGGGGCCTAAATGTAAAAGATACAAAATGCAGTACTTGTAACAGGGTAACCAAAATCTCTAACACAGGATACAGCTAGTGTATGAAACATGTATAGATCAATGGACACAGAAGTACTCGTTATCTGTGGCATTGATGTATTAAACAAGCCAAAAAAGCACTGATATGGGGAGGTGTGCGCTGCCTTTTTACCCAGGAGCAAAATGCTGCATGAGCAAGGCCTGAAAATTACATAATTGGCCAGGATTTAGTATCAACAAAACTCCCTGGTTATAAATGCATATATGAGTCAGCTACCACCACCACGATAGAAGAAACCTATTGTGAGGGGGTAAGTTGAGGCCATCTGTCTCTGTGTGCATTTATCTTTAAGTTATGTGGCAAGCAATCACATGTTGTCCCCCACAACCCAGATCCGAACATAACACCTTTATGTCCTAGGCTTTGATACATGACTCTTCTTCAATCTTTTTTTACATGGGTGATGTGGGGCAGGGGGGCTGCACTTCCCTCAAGAGTGAGGCTCAATGCATCTATGATTTTCAAAGCTCTTTGTGGGAGGTGCATTATTCGATGATCCCCCCAGGACTGGCCCGTGAATATAGCATCCACCAAGCCCTTTCCAAGAAGGAGTTTGGGTGGGGAGGGGTGGGTCACTCCATGGCTCCATCACTTCTGAGACTCAGTGTCCAGTGCTTATTTTCTTAAACAGTGTTCCACCAGAGTAGGTTCCTGGTCTAGTTTGCGGTCCCTCTCAACCATTCACATCACGCGTGAATGCATTCAAGGTGAGCACAGCCCAATCAGTGGCACAGGACATAATTTGGCGGGCCCCTGTGAGCCATGCTGAGGCCCCCCGCCCCCAAGCTCCTTAACAAAGCACAGGGCACGCCACACCCCGGTCCGGACCACCATGTGTGCGCAATGTCCATGATGATTATGCTGCTGTAGGGGCATGCACTACTCCAAGTGAAAGAAGTAAATACGTTTTTTAATCAAAGCTTAAATGTTTCACTTAGCGTAGAAAGAAGGGGCGGTGCCTGTTCCCCAAATATACCAGCCACCAGTGATGGCTGGTCAGTTGTTTTATTGGAGGGTGTAAATATTTTCCACAAGTATGTGATTGCAACCGTGCATTGTGACAGGGCCCGAACTAATGAAAACGGGTTTAGAGGGCCCCAGGGGATTCTTCCCCCTCCCATGAGAAAATATTTTGAAGAATGGGTTAAAATGGTGCATTACAGAGCACACTTTCTATGAAAATGTAGGTTAAATGCCAGACAGTTTGCAATCGGTTTTGTAGGGTGTGGGGTAACCCATGAAAAAAAGTACAATAAATACAAGTCACCAAAAGTGCACAAGCACATTTCCCAATGCATTGTCATGCCGGTCCTTCAGTATATTCCAGTATGGCTGTGCCCATACATTTCCATGCTGGCTCCACCAACATATGCTAGTATTACCATATAAGAACATACTCATGTTCGCTTTGAGATGTTTTTTATAGTATCATTACTGGTACAAGGCAGAAAGCTGGCTCTGCCAATATATGCCACTACTCCTGTGTAGGAAATACTCCCATTGGTTTGGCCATTAAAGGTGATAATAAGAAAACATGTCCAAACTGGCTCCAATGTAAATCAATCAAGACCCATAAGAACACTTATCATCCTTGCTTCATTATAGATGCTCAGTTATTACAAAGGCATGCTACAGTAAGAAATATACAGGCTACTACACCAAAACGTCAGTCTAGTGAGGTACTACTACTTATCATCATGTTTTCTTTATCAAAGATGCAGAGGAATAAATGTCATGCCACCGTAAGCAATCGCTGTACCAAAATGCCAATCTAGCCAGGTAATGACACATATGAACTTACCTTTGCCCCAAAATACCAGTAAAACATGCACATTCAATAAAGGCTGTGTCAAAAATACTCTACCGATTCCCAGTCTCCAGGGGCCTTATACACACACACACATGCAGGCGTCCCCATTCACCCACTGCAGGGGTCCCCATTCACCCACCCATACATCTCTCCTCACATTCATTCACACTGCATTCACCACATAGGCATACACCCACCTACCCAGAACACACAATCACATTCATACTCATTCACCCACCAGTCACTCACCCATATATTTTCTCGCACATACACTCACACTGGCACCCACCCACCCAGACCATTTACACTCATGCACACTCACATTCCTACTCACTCACCCACCATTCACTCACCCATAAACCTCTCATATCCACTTGCACTGCATTCTCCACACAGGAATGCACTCACCCACCCATAACATTCAAAGACACACTATCACATTCCTACTCATTCAACCACCACCCACTGACCCATACACCTTCTCTCATGTCCACTCACAATGCATTCACCACACAGACACATACCCTTCCAGAACATTGAAACACACTAACACATTCATACTCATTTACCACCAGTCACTCACTCATACATCCTTCTCTTACATCTTACATCCACTCTCACTGCATTCTCTACACAGGCATGCAGCCACCCACCCAACCAATCAGGACATTGAAAAACACACTATAATGTTCATACTCATTCATCCACCAATCACTCACTCATACAACAGGGAAACACTTGGGTATAGGCGCGTTATAAATGGCATATCATATCATATCATATCATATCATATCATATCATATCATACCTTCTCTTGCATCCACTCTCACTACATTATCTACACAAGCACACACCCACCATTCAAACACACACACTATCACATTTCTTCTCATTCACCCACCACTCACCTACCCACAGCACATACATACATTTGACACATGAACAATACACATCACATTTTTTTTTAAAGCCTTCTTGCCTCTTTTTCCAGGTTCGGTCTGTCACTCCAGGCCAGCCTCTGCTCCTCCATGCTGCTCACAAACAGGAAACAGAAAGCTGGGAGAACTTCCTGGATCTGTGTATGAGCCATGACGAAGCCGGAGGAGAAGGGTGTTGGAGCTGAACGTGGCATGTAACACGCAACATGTGTCATGGTCAGCTCCAACAAGTACTCAGTGCTTCCTTCTTACACTTCAGACCCCGGCCCAGGCTTCACACTGATGGGTGAGGACTGGGCATGGGACCCCCAGACCTGGTGTGGCTTGGCCCCATGCACTGCAGCGGCCCCCGCTGCTCCAGTGCCCAGGAGCTTCCGTTTAAAAAAATAAATATATATATATATATATATTTTTTTTTTTTTTAACACAGGGGTAGCCAGGGAGACCATAGCAGTAGCAAAGGAGAGAACAGGGGTCATGGCTGCAACCCCTAGAAACCCCCAAATGACGTACCTGTGCACAACCGATAACAAGAAGGACGAAAGTAAAGAAAGCAGTAAATAGGCCGCCATCAAAGATTAAACAAAAAAGTTTGCAGAGCTTTTCGTAAGCACAGATGATCTGCAACGTTCAGAATAGACAACAGAAGGATAGATTCACAATACCAGGGCAGTGGTTGAAAATGCTCTGCCACCCACGGTAGATTCGCGAAACCGAGGAACATGAAGCAAGCACAAATTAGCTGAACAAAGATTACAAGAAGGAAAGTATCTTTACATTATTTGGCAAAGGTAAGAGGCTCCACACCTCTGAATGTGCCGGTGGACCAGGCAGAGGTCTTTAAACTTAATGCGACTGTCAATCGGGAGCCAACGCAGCTTCCGAAGAACAGCTGAAGTCCTTGCAAACTTGGGAAGCCCCCCCACTAAGCAGGTATAAGAATTCTTTAAATGTTTTTGTGCTGCGCAAATAAAGTAGCATTGCAGTAGTCCAAAGCACCCATAACTGCAGTAGAGACCACTATCCCATGCAATTTGGCTGGTACGAATGGAATGATCTTTCTCAGAGTGAATGATCTTTCTCAGACTCTTAAGCATAAGGTGGAAAACACTACATCTGGCCTTAACCTGAGGTTCGACCGAGAACGAGGATAACATTTTTATGCAAAGATTTTTCACAGCATGAACAGACACCCAGAGCCCAAAGAGCAGGGCCAAAAATCAACTGACCATGGCAAACTCTCCCAAGAATCAGCACCTAGGACCCAAACCTCAGTTTTATTGGCGTTAAGCTTGATCCAGTTTTTCTGCATCCAGCCTCTGATGTCAGACAGGCAGTTCCTGAGATGGATGGTACATGTTCCTAGTCACAGTCCACCTCCAAAACCAATTGTGTGTCATCAGCAGAAGAATAAAATCTACAGCCATGTGCATTAATTAATTTGGCGAGAGGAAGCAGATCGATGTTAAACAAAAGGGGAGAAAATGCGGACCCTTGGGGGACCCCACACGAGAGAGGAATAGAAGCAGAAGAAAAAGGGGGTAATGAAAGGTATTGCATTCTATCTGACAGGAAAGATTGAAACCAGTCAACAACCAGACCACCAATACCAATCTCTCTCATGCGTTGAAAAAGAACCCCATGGTCAATAGTGTCAAAAACTGCAGAGAGATCCAACAAAATGAGGAAACCTACACCGCCTTGATCAAATAGAAAGGAGAGGTCATTGATGAGCAAGACTAGCACTGATTCTGTACCCATCAAGATGTGAAACCTTGATTGAAAAGGATCCAATGTGGTATGCAATTCCAGGAAAGCTCTCAGCTGGCTGTGGTATCACTTTGCTTTGGGAGTCTTCATCAGTCCACGGAGTAGCAAAATGGGCTGAAGGTTAACTGGCCCAGCTGGATCCAGGCAAGCCTTTTTCAACAAGGGGGAGACCACTGCATGTTTTTTAAAAAGCAGGAATAATACCGGCCCGCATAGAGTAGTTCACAGCATGTGTACGATGTGACGCTAACTCAGGACCGACAGATATCAAAACCCTCAGCAGAATCCGGTCAAGAGTAGAAGCGGATTTGAGTGAGTTTACAATCTGCAAAACTTGACCCACTATTACCAATGAGAAACTAAAAAAGGATGCCTCAGATGCAGGAGAAGGAAATGACACAGATATAAAAGGAACAGTCTGATCAGCTTGAAGATCTCTGATATCAACATGTATCTTAGTAATATTCTGGGTAAAAGAAATTGCCAGAGAATCACAAAGAGACTGAGAGCCAGTCCCTTTGGTTGAGGCTGCAGCAGGTTGGGACAATTCCTGAATAACAGTAAAATATTTCATGGATTGATTCCACGCATCCCCGATGCTTTTAGAAAAATAAGAAACTTTGGCGTCCTTAATAGCACAATGATAAAACAACCACTGAGCTTTCAGCAGTGGGTTATCCAGATTGGAATAGGCAGAGTGCCACTGGTGTTCAGCATGCTTATATAGCAGTTTCAGAGAGTGCAGGTGCTTCGTAAACCAAGGAACTGACAGTCTCTGAGGTTTCTTGTGATACTTCAGGGGAGTCAGCTCATGAGCAGCCAACCCTAGGGCTAAAAATAAGGCTGATAAAGGATCAATAGGTGGATTTGCATAGGCAGTATCAAAATAATTAATGACACAGGTAGCAAGAACAGTAGGTTCCACCCGGCTCCAGGACCGAGAAGAAGAACACATAGGCATTAAGGGAATACTAGGACTGGTAATAAACAAGGTGAAAGGAATAATATAGTGATCGGACCAGACCAACGTACATGCAGAGTGAGTTGTGACAATATTACTCTCAGCAACAAACAGGTAAAGTGTATGATTATGAACATGGGTAGGACCCGTCACCAATCAGGAAAACTGCAAATCAGAGAGAAAGGAGAGTAAATTAGCAGCGTGTACATCCAAGGGATCATCAGGCCAGAGGTTAAAATCTCCCAAAATAACCAAACAAGAATATTTCAGCTGAAGCACTGCAATAAAATCAGTGAAATCAGACACAAAAGAAGAATCATGAAAAGGAGGGCCATGAGTAATTAACAGGTAAATTGTACTCGAGGGTGAAAGAAGCATCTGGACAATAATGTGTTCCATCTTCACTTCATGAGCAACTGCAACTGTAGAACATTGTCTCCTGAGCAGTCTCATCAGCTTTGGTGATGCCTGAATTTTGAGTAAATAATATTTTTAATTGATACAAATAGTCAATAGATTCACCTTTATTTTTTTATAGCTGATTATCTTGCTCTAACCCAAATATATGGGGAACACCTCCGGGATAGCAGCCACTATCCCTTTTCCAGGCTTGCTCTAACACATCCCTGGTATCAGGGTCAGCAGTCGGCCAATTGCCAGGCTTCACCAACCTCTGTCTCACCTCTGGAGGAGTAATGACTTTCATGAGCTAGTTCATATCAACCTAAGCAGGAGTCTTACATTGGATTATGTTGAGGAGCTCCTCAATGAAATGCAGAAGCCCCTCCCATATGCTTGAAATTCTTTGAACACATTTCCCAAATTCCCTGGAGTCCAATGAACATGGACTGTAAGTAGCTGGTGTTCTTCTCCCTCACCATGGGCTACACCTGAAACCTGCCTAAGGGGTGTCTGATACACTGGAGTCTCTGGTAAATATCAAGTGCCACCCCTCAATACAGCTTTGCCTAAGAGGGAGACAAAATGGATATCTCTAAAAATCTGGGACCTGCAGCCCCTCCATCTATTGGAGAGAACAACCCCTGAGTACTCATTGCATGTTGTGACATTACCACTAGTACTGGTGGTGACTGAGACAACACTTTGATAGCCTGTGCTCTTTTCAGACCCAGAGCAGCTATTAAGACTGCTTAAGGTTTCCATTCTCACTGTCTCCAGAGCTCTGGTCCTCTCTAGGCTTGACTACTGCAACAGCCTCTTTCTAAATCTGCCTACCTCTACTCTTCAACCTTTACAGCTTATCTAGAACAGGACTGCAAGACTTGTCCTTGGCCTCAAGCCGAGGGATTGCACCTCTCCTGTCCTGAAATCTCTTCACTGGCTCCCCGTGGCTGCAAGGATCAAATTCAAGACCCTCTTCATTGTCCACAAGCCTTTCTGGGGCCTGGGACTGCTCTACCTCCAACGTTCCCTTCCTAAACATCTCCCTTCTCAAGCTCTCCGCTCATCCACCTCCAACTCTCTGAGGGTCAGATGCTTCTCCAAGCAGAGAGTTGGGTGCAGATCTCTCTCCTCGGTTGGGGCCTCCCTCTGGAACAGCCTCCCTGCCACTCTCAAACTTGAGCAGAACCACTTCTGGTTCCAGAAGCAACTCAAGACCTTCCTTTTCGCTTCGGCTTTCTCTCTCCCTCTCCCCTGCAAACCTACCTGAGTGCTCTCTGCACTGGCCATCTGGATACCTTCTGAACTCTGGCCCAGGCTCCTGCATGTCCAGCTTCCTTCGCACTGCTCCGGGCTCCCCCAGCACTTAACGGTCTGTACCTGCAACCCTACAGTCCCTTCTCTTTGCACTTATGAGCCATTTGCTGGCTGCAATTATTGAGCTACCTGAACTTCTCCCCTCCTCTCACCCCCTGGCACTTCTCCTCTTCCTTCTTCCCCACACTTGCATGATCTGAATGACACAAGGCCTAGTAAGATAATTGATTTTTTCTCCCTTTATTTCCCCCTCCTTGTCTTGTCGTGCCTAGAAACACTTGTGTACAGGTGTGCTATAAATGCCATATCATATGATATCATTCTGTAGTGCGCAACTTAATGAAACAAATCTATCAAGTCTGCTACTGTCTCATCATCTTGCTTATCCGCTACGATCTAGGTGAAGTTCAAGGAGGAGTACTTAGCTGTGTCAGCTAATCCCTTATTCCACAAATACTTGAGTTGTACCTTCAAGAAATCAGTAGAATCTTTCAGTCCTCTAAGATTTAATAGAATATGTCCCCAATCTCTAACACTCTCTTTACCTTTTCCTGCCTCTAAGGCACTCTTTAAAGCCACTAAATTTACCAAATTGAAAGTTCCCTCAAGCAGAAATTGAGGGTGCCTGTTCTCCCATATCTGTCACTGCCAGGCATCAAGGAACTCTCAGGTAGCAACCCTGTAATTTGTAAACATTTAATGAGCAGGTGTACTCTTCTCTGGCATGGGCACCTGCTTTGAGTGCCCTTTACCCATGCCTGTCCCTTATTTCAGCACCACACACTCAGAACTCCTCTGCACCTGTACCACACATGCTGCAACCGCACTTTCTATGCAATTCTGAGTGTGAGGGGCTATTCTAAAGACATTGCTGAGTGTCCTAACAGGGTTCGGGACACTCACTCTGAACTCACACTATATGTTCCTATTGACATGCTGTGTTCTCATTTCCTTTGCCGGTGCATTTATCTCATTATTCATTTCTCCTTGCAATTTAGACACTGGACCAGATTACCTGAAGCCATAATTCCCATCACCAAATCAGAATTACCAGAGAGTCAATAGACTAGAAATAGCAGAGATCAAAACTGCCAGTGCTTTACCAGTTCTACATTAGGACACATCAAATATATAGCTCCTAGGAACCATGATACACTGTCTGGCTAATAAGATCAACAAAACGAAAATAACCAACCCAAAATCTCTAGCCCATGTTAGCATATCCCTGTAAAAAATCTGCTTCTTGTTTAATCATCCTGCAAATCCTCAGCTCCCCTGAGTGGCCCATGCATACACCACTTACTCTCAGCCTTCTTGCGACCACCCCTTGCAATTTTTAACCAGGACTTCTTAACTCTTACTTGCTTGTCCATGGAGGCGTTCAAGAGGAGGCGACTCTCAAGTTCGGCAATGCACTCCTGTTGTGTGACATGTCTGAGTTGCGGCGCCAGACGTAGAAGTCATGCTCATGCATCAATTTCGGGTAATGACAAAAAGAGGCATCTTTTATGCATTGTCTCACATTCTGCACCTAATGGGACCTCACTGACTGACCTGACCCGTCCTCCAGACCCCCTACTTTTAAAGAGTAATTGTCACCTGACCAGTGAAGATTTGAGAAAACTACTACTAGACCGTCTGGCACACTTATCCTGCCTACCGGCAAGACAAAGCACTGTTTCATTCATAAATAGTCCATTGTTTGGGTTCACTTCTGCTTATGATGTCATATGATGACTTCCGATCTGCCGACTCTTGCCGATGGGTGTTGGACTTTCACCCCATGGCCCTCATTCCGAGTATGGTGGTAGTCATGGCGCTATTTGCTCCATGACTGTCTCCCATACCGGTACCGACTCCGGTTTGGTTCAATGGGGACTTACCAGTCCATTCCGACCTTGGAGGGACTGGTAAGTCCCCATTCACCAAACCATTCCCCATTCCTGTTGAGCCCCTATAGGGCTCAACGGGAATGGGGAGGGCGCAAATAACGGACCGGCATATGCCAAGCCCGTTATTTGCACCCAGGTCCCTTAACGGGTCCCGTCCTTAACACCTGGTCAGACCAGGAGTTAAGGAAGGGACCCGCTAAGGGACCTCGTAGTAGGGCGGTACAGGATTACCGGCACCGGTCTCCTTACCGGTGCCCGGTATCCCTTACCGCCCTACTCGGAATGAGGGCCCATGACTACTTCTGGTCGCTGATCAGCTGCTTCCTTGTTTATTCCTGTCCAGTCTGAATTATTCAGCTGTTCATGGGTACCGTCCTTGGCCCAGTCCTCCAGCTGATCAGCGACCTTTATTCCATTTCATAGATTACATGCTCAAATGAATTCACAGTCATGCAAGTTTACCGCCAGGGGTAGTTCTGACAAAAACTCCATTGACCCCTATGGAGTCTGAAAATGGGGATTTACACCACCATGCGCCACTTATAATCCCATGTTAAACCCACGGTATCAAGTGGCAGTAACTGAACCGATGGTTGTGGTAGTTTGACGGAAATACCACTGCACTACCATCAAACTCATTAGTTCTTTATTTGTGTTCATTTGATCCACTATCGCCTTCCTGTTTTCCGTTTTTAGTCCCTGCTTTTCTAATTCATTCTGCTTCCCTCCAGTATTGTGGGCTCCTCTTTTTGTTTAATTTATCAAAGGCATGGCCTCATTACGAGGTCGGTGGGAAGGGGTTAACGGCAACCATAAGGGTGCTGTTGCCATTAACCCCTTACCACAGCATTACAAGGTCCCTTAGCAGGAGCTGCAAAGGGCCCAGGGAGGTAATAACGGGCCCGCTATGGGGCCGTTATAGCTCCATCCCCATTCCCATTGAGCCCTATGGGGGCTCGAATGGGAATGGGGAATGGTTCTCAGAATGGGGACTTAACCGGTCCTCCAAGGTTGGAATTACCTGGTCAGTCCCTATTCCGAGAACCCGGACCCGGAATGCGGTAAGGGGGTAGCCATGGTGCTAATAGCACCATGGCTACCTACAACCTCGTAATGAGGCCCAGATTGTCTAAATGAGAGTTGGACGTCTCTGTTATTAGCATTACCAAAGGCCAACAGATTTTCACTTTTGCGGAGAACCACTGGGCTCTTGTTCCATAACTTCGCTGTGCCAGGGGAAAAAAGGTACCCCGCTGCGCGCAAAATGAAAAAGAAAAATCAGGCCTAAGCAGGGTTTACACTTAACTTATTTATTTGATGAAGGGCTTTATTTGGATTAATAAACTATTCGGTTTGCCAAAGAAACACGCGGGGGGTGCACATTATAACGACCAACCGGTTGCGGATGACAATACAAATGTTGCTGTTGAGTAGCAAATATGTATTCGATTTATGACCACTTTTACATTTTAAAGCCTGCACCATCAGACAACACACACTTTAATTGTCTATACAATATGCTGTCTGTTAAAGAGATTATTTTATCGCTGTGTCCGTTTGCTGTTTGTAGAGGTACGTTTGTTTAAAATCTTTTTAACCCTAGATTCAAAATGAAGCAGGTAAAGCTTTATATTTTTGCTGCATAAAATGGCGGCTAGGGTTGAATTTTGCCTTCCAGTATAGCCACTCCACGTTGATGGAAAGTAATTTTCTTTCTTGGATGAGAGAATATAAACAGTAGAACATTGGAGCATTTACACATGTGTCAGACTGGCCTCTGGCTGCCAACATAACCAACCACTCAGTCCCTCTAACAAAAATGAGATCTGGCATACGAAATTCTGTCAAAAATACGTGTTTGCACTATTCATTTTCGAAATATTTTTAATAGGTAGGAGGAGGAGATGCCTCAAAGCACCTGCTTGAAAATGTGTATCTATTGCAACACGCATCGCATTTTCGTTTGTTTTTATTTCTTTCGAGATTAAATGGACTAAAAAGCTGTGTGCGGTCCAAAATGGAACATTCAGCTATATTTTAGCTGCAAAATATATTCAAATTTTAATTCCAAGCATTGAGTGAGGGCCTTCGCCGCTCTCCAATCAAGGCGAGAACAGATGCACTTTAAACAGTTAATGCTTTGAGGTCAGCCTAGGAATTGGACCCGTTTAAGCTGCTCAGCCGAAAGTAATTTACTTGAGAGGCTTAATCAATTCTCATTTTGAATGTGTCCACCTGTAAGGCCGGCTTTGCATTCATGCAGCATTTTAATGACAGAAGAAAGCAGAATCCATGGAAAGATGGCTGTTTTATTTAAAATCTGCTGGTGCATGTTTTTTTTTTGTTTAGTTTATTCCTTTGCAAAATGCGCATATCAAGGCAAACATCTGCCACCTTGTTTCAGTTTTTTTTATATTGGGATGTGTTTCAGCTTAAAGTCTATTCACGCATATTGAGATGTTTCAGAATCTTTTTTGAACGTACTATTTTCGAGATAAAGAGCCATGGATGCAGATTTAGTAGAAGCAATGGGGGTAATTTTATACTGAATGCAAATGGCAGGCAAGGGGCCACTAACGTTTGTACTTACAGTTTTTGATGTTGGGTCCCCTGCACGCACATTTAAACGTTCACAAGGCGTAGGGAGATACCGAAAAGTAAAACCGTGTACATTCCTGTTTATTCAGTAGTTTTCCTCTCTGTCTTCTGAAAAAACCGATGCTGCCTGCAAATTACGTTTTCAGGTAGTATGTTTTAATGGATTTCTATGGAATCTGCCTGCTCTTTGACAGACGCTGTATCGAGGCGGATTCCAGAGAAATCAATTTGCTTTACGTCTGCATGAACATCTCATGCAGGCATGAAAGGATATGCACTAATAAGATGGAGGAGGTAATCATGGCGGAGCTCCTACCTCGTCTCCGGTCTCCCTCCTCCGCTTCTCACTGCTGGAAAATGGGGCAGAGCGGGAAATTGAGGCATACATGCAAAACACCTTGCTTTTACATGCGCATTTCCCACTCGGCATCACAAATAATTAGGCTGAGTGATCCGGGAATTATATTTTTGATTTAATAATTATATTTTTATAGGTAAACATTTCTATTGGTCCCTTAAGGAACGAGACACGCTTATTGAACTTGTACTCTAAAGAGCTGATCATCGCATGAATAATATGTAAGTTGTGAGCCTCTGCTGGATGATTAAATACTTATCATATATACCAGCTGCTGGGGCCCTGAGTCTGCAGCTTACACAGTTAGCTATGTGATCTTTGTACCCTTCAGCTCCGCACCATCAGTAACCTTAAAACTCACCTTCAAGCCACCATTACCCAGCTTCAAACATTGTCCAGCAGAAAAGTGTG
Source organism: Ambystoma mexicanum (assembly GCF_040938575.1). Lineage (NCBI taxonomy): Eukaryota > Metazoa > Chordata > Amphibia > Caudata > Ambystomatidae > Ambystoma > Ambystoma mexicanum. The sequence goes on along the minus strand of NC_090930.1, from coordinate 1,182,104,644 downwards.
AAACCTAATAATTTGTCCACTACATGGACAACAATGAGGACTTTGCCGCTCCAAAATAGGTACAGACATTCATGATATATGAAACCATGCCTTAGAGGTTCTAAAAGTAGATTTTGCATGAATACCGCTTCATAGTAAATGATTGGCCTAAGCACATTAGCATCGCACTATAAATTGCATTGAATGAACCTGAAACAGGTTGACTATGCCGCCATTTTGAGTTATCCACCATTTTGATCGCCTCTTGCTTTCTGTCCCCTGTTTAGAATTGTGTTTTTGGCTCCAGCAGAGCAAAATGAACTTTGTCCTGTGTCCATGATGTCAATGTAGATAAGAATGTTGAAGCTGCTAAAGTGGATTGTTTGTCCTACACTGAGAAACTTTGGAGTTAAACAAAAGCCGTACTAATCAGTAATTTAGATATCATCTGTTCCAATAGTGCCTTCTCCGTTCAAACAGCAAAGTAGAATGATGAATAGTTGGATGTGCTCTTCTTGCTGAAATCTTTGTTTTCACTCCTTGAAACTAAGGTGATTTTAAGCTCAAGAAAAAAACGCTAGACAAATATAAGCAAGTAAAATAAGGACTGTTACCTTTGTGTCCTATATTTGGAAACCATATGAAGTGTTTAAAGGAAAGCAACAAACTATTGAAAAATGTTTAAACATGACTTAGTTATGTGGATAGGCCATGAACCCTAGGTAAATGTATGACATGAAGAGGGGCTGGACGATGTTTCCAGGATTGTGGAAAATCTGTATAAATGTACGTGTTTTTGAAATGTCTAGCTCTCTCTCATCTCACGGTGTCTGCTTGCACACATTGCGCAGTGTTGAGAGCCAGACAGATGCCTGTCAATAAATGTACATGATACCTTTGGATTTGTGACTGGCGTATTTCTATCATGTGATATTGTTAGGGAGAATTCTCATTTATGGCTAATTTCCCTCACCTTGTGAGCCCCCCAGCAGCTTTGCTGGACTTCTGGAGTTATTTTTTTTCCACTTGGTAAGAGTGAGAGCTTTTCCCCCACTCTTACCTGTGTTTTGCTGTGTGTTTCTATCTGTTTTTGTGATTGTGGACTTTGAAGCACACCACTTCAGCAGCCCCCTTCTTTTTGTGTGTCACAAAGCACCTTCAGTGCCGTGGCACAGGGTTGTCTTTAAGACTTCCCTCGACTCCATTTTTGAGGTGACTACTGTCCCCCAGGAAAGGGTTACCATTAACTGTACTTAGTCAATCTACCACATATCCAGTGCAACCCATCTTCCATGGAGTACTGGTGCGGCAGTCTGCGGCAGCCGCATCGGCCAAAACCCATTTCAGCGCACAGCATATTCATGGATTCCAACATCCATAACCAGTTGTGATGCAAAGTGGCACAGCAACCCTGCAGCAGCACCAGTTACGCCCCGAACCCCGCCCCCATGTGCCATGACCAGCGCACAAATCCAGTACATGGCGCAAAGGCCAGTGGACCAGCATACAGCCCCTAAACCATGAAAACACGTGTAAAACTTCCCCTGCACACCCTAGAATACACATACCCCTCCCACGGCAGCGAAAACGTGTGTAAAACTCCCCGCGCACCCCTCTGAATACACGTACCCCGCTTGTGCCAGGCAAATAGCATTGAAAAAGCACCCCCCCTGTGGCGTGGGCTGACTGTGGGGCATGCCCAGGGTGGATGGGGTGCCTGCGTGTATTTGGGGTGTGCGCGTGAAGTATCACACGCGATAGGCCTTGTGCGAGCGGGGTACGTGTATTCTGGGGGTACGTGGGATGTTTTACACGCATTTTCGCTGCCGCAGGAGGGGTACGTGTATTCTGTGGGTGCGCGGGACGTTTTACACGCGATAGGCCCCGGCTGAGTGGGGTACGTGTATTCTGAGGGGTGGATGGGGAATTTACACGCGTTTACGCTGCCGCGGGAGGGGTACGTGTATTCTGAGGGGTGCGCATGGAGTCTTACACCCGATAGGCCTTGGCCGAGCGGGGTACGTGTATTCTGAGGGGTGCACAGGGATTTTACATGCGATAGGCCTTGGCTGAGCGGGGTACGTGTATTCTAAGGGGTGCGTGGGGAGTGTTACATGCGTTTTTGCTGCTGCTGGAGGGGTATGTGTATTCTGAGGGGTGCGCGGGGAGTTTTATATGCGTTTTCGCTGCCACGGGAGGGATACGTGTATTCTGAGGGGTGCGTGGGGAGTTTCACACGCGCAATTGGCAGTGTGTGACCTCCCAGGTGTGCCCTCTCCCCCCTCCCCAGGCCCCACAGGCAGCCCATCCACCTAAGTCATGCCCCGCACATAGATCATCCACCCTGGGCATGCCCCCCAGCCAGCCCACATGTCACCATGCACCAGTGAGCACCCACTCATGTCCCCCTGCACCCCCACCCACCCGGCAGTGATGTGCACCTGCCAGAAGGCCCCAACTCATGTCCCCCTGCACCCCCACCCACCCAGAAGTGACGGGCACCTTCCTGCAGGCCCCGACTCATGTCCCCCTGGACCCCACCCACCCGGCAGTGACATGCACCTGCCAGCAGACCCCGACTCATGTCCCCCTGCGCCCCCACCCACCCAGCAGTGACGGGCACCTTCCTGCAGGCCCCGACTCATGTCCCCCTGAGCCCCCACCCACCCGGCAGTGAGGGCCACCTGCCAGCAGGCCCCAACTCATGCCCCCCCCAACACGTCATCATGATCCACAATCATGGGCCTTATGGCCACCCAAAGCCCACTGCATGCCACCCCTGTCCAAAGAGCCAACCAAGTATTCCATCCACCCCACATTGAAATGGCCATTACATGACACAACCCAAATGACTAGTATGTACATCAACACATGTCCCTCACACACACACACAATGGGTGGCAGTGAATGTGAAAACCCACATTATGACTTGCATGAAACCAATGAGAGAATACCACAAATTGAAGTACGAAACAAAAATGTATTGAACACAAAATGAAGTGAATCAAATGAAAACACACAATAATGGAAATAAGAAATAAAATGCAGCATGTCCCAAAATTTAAAAAAAAATATGAAATAAAAATCCAAATGAATCCAAATGAAGATATGTTCAAAGTCTCCAACCAACAAAGCAAATCCAAAGGGAAAGAAATAAGTAAAATCCATTGCTCCATGGTCAAATAAAAAAAGTAATGATGCAAAATCGACTGTTCAACCATATGCAAATAACAAATCCAGGGTCCATGAGCTCAACTATCGAAATGAAACCTACAAAAAAGACTACCGAATAAAGAACTCTCTACAAAAGGTTGGGGCAAGCGCCCCAAATCAAAGAAAATCATAAATGAAACCTAACACTAACTAACTATATACAATGGCGGCGGGCAAGTCCTACAGCTCACTTGTCGATTTCCCGGGCCAGGGCATCATCGAACTCCTGTTCTATGTCCTGGAGGTGGGCCTGTTCCATGGCCCTGAGGTTTCGCAGGGATTACGCCATGTCCACCTCCAATTTCCTGTGAATTGGCTCGAGGCACTCGGCTGGCCTCAGCGCCCTGCGCATGGAGTTCTCCGCCCTGATCATAGTGAGCCGTGCCTCTTCCGCCCGCTGCCGCTCTGCATCTATGTGCTGGCCCAACCGCTGCCACACGGAAGACACTCCCAATCCAGGGTCCTCCTGCCCTCCGGCCGATGCCTGCCCCTCTGATGTTGATGGCCCCGAGCCATCATCGCTCCCACCTTGAGCCTGCTGCTGCTGTGCCTGTGCCCTGTCTCTTGATGCCTGCACGTCCTCCTCCTGCTGGGGTTCAGTTGTTGGTGTGGCCACCCCTGCTGGACCACCGACTCCCGACTCTGGCAGGGATGTGTCCTCCACCAGCCTGGCCGCTGGGTCAGAGGCAGCTCCACAGGGTGCCCAGGTGATACATGGTCCGGAAGATGGCACGGAGTACGATTGGAGCATAGGGGTTTCAGGTGAGGAGGGGGTCGGAAGAAGGTCCAGCAGACGGAGGAATCCAGTCCTGGTGACCTGTCCCAGTAGGTCGACGTGGTCAAAGAGGCATCTGAGATGACGTGCAGTGTCTTCACGAAAACACTGCAGGTCATCTCGCATGCCCCGTTGACACAACGCAACCCCAGCCAGGATAGGCTCAACACGGTCCCGGATTGCCACATCCACAGGGAGAGGAAGGCCAGTTGTTGTGTGCTCATCCCCTCCCTGAAAACGGGTCTGGATGTAGGCATCCCTTCTGGTGCGGGATGATGCAGTCACAGGGTCGGGGACAGGATTACACGCAGGCACCTACGCGGCTGCCAGTGGAATCCCCCCTCCAGAACCCGTGTGTGTCCCTTCCACGGCCTCCTCCTCAACCAAACCCCCCACCAACCAGGATGACTCCGTGCCATCTTCCTCCAACGGACCCTGTGTGGTCTCAGCTGCCCTTTCTGCTGCCGAGGAGTCCACCTCCGATCCCTGCCTCTTGGACCTACCCTCGGCAGCTGCGGCCACGGGCGTGGCACCAGACTCCTCACTCCCCGACGAGATGACAAACTGGGAGGGGAGCTGGGCCTTGCGTCTCCGGCTGGAGGTGGGATCCCTGCTGCTTTGCTCCACAGCACCGTCTCCGCCCTCTTTATCCATTGACGCTGCAGACAGGGAGAGACAGAACACAGGCATCATGGCACTGTACAATGGTCTGATAAACACATGACAGTTGTACATGAGTGGCAGTGTCAAACTTCACACAAGGCATCACACTCCCCAACACACATATCATTTGAACCCACACAAATGCGCAAATCAACAGGAATGTTTCAGCAGGCAGCACCATCCATACACATGCAACAGCATGAGCATCCGAAGGTTAGCCTGACGTCACATGCAACACGGGGAGTGCCAAGCACATGCACACACGTCACCACACATACATGCATCTGTACATCTCCACCACCTGTCGCAGTGATATGATCACCATCCATGTCACATCTGGCAATCAGCCTTCTACATGTCATTGTCACATGCATCCATGGTGTATCACAGTTGCACAGTTGTCAAATAAATATACATGCACATGTACATAGTGCAGATACATGCAGGTGGAACTACCATCCATGTGTGACACCACAACCATGCCACTGTACATACACAGAAATGTACAAATGTGTGCACCCACACCTGCATTTGGCCAGCATGCTTACCAACACATACACCATCGATGTGTCTCACACATGAGAGGACTCACATGTAGCAGGCTCATTTCCCTGTACATACACATGCATACCTGGCCCTACACAGACATATGTACAACCTGCACACTCCTGCCACACCTCAACATGCACAGCGTGCAATCAATACGCATGTACACTTACTGCTCGACTCCAGACGGGTCTGCCTCTCAAGGACCTGGAGGTGGAGCAGTGGGTGTATACGTTCCAGGACCCTCATTTTGTTGTTGGTTAGGCGGACCCGGCACCCTTTGGCATCCGCTGCCTTTAAGAGGTGCCGGGCCTTGTTGAGGGTCCTGGACCTGAAGTCCTCCCAGCGCTTCCGGACGTGTTGAATGTCGCGGACTGCCACCCTCTCCATGTTGATGGCAGTCATAATGTCCATCCAGATCCTCTTCCGTCCTTCATTGACGGGCCGCAAACTTCCAAAGAGGGCATCATACTGCCCCAGGACTTGCTCCACCAGGATACCAACTTCACTGGCACTGAAGCTGGTAGCCCTCCGCCTCTCTGGCTGGGGGTTGCCAGTGGTGCCAGATGGTGTTGGCAACCCCAGAGGCAGGTGTGGGTGGGCAACTGGGTCCTGGGGCTGGGCTGTTCTGCGATGGTATCCCAGTCGGGAGTCTTCGGTTCCAGCAGGGGTGGTCAAAGCAACTGCACCCCTGCAGATGGCTGACGTGCAGGCACCAAACAGCAGGGCACATGGGCAGCAGGCAGCAGCAGATGGCAGGTGGGAGCGTGGTCGGGGCTCTGGGGGTCTGGAAAATGGCCTTCTGAGTAGGAGCGTGGTCTTCCGTGTGTTGTTGCGTGGCCAGCTTGATACGGAGTGATTTAGCACGTGAACAAACTGCACGTCTGCGTGTAATTCGAGGAAAGGCCCTTAGCACGTAAGTGCATCTGTGACGTGACGCGCAAGGGCGTTTCCCTCAACACGGGTGCATCTTCATTGTACACGTGCTAAAACTGCACATCCTGGTGTCACTGCGTACACTTGGAGGAAAGGGCCTTAGCGCGTAAGCGTGTCTGTGACGTGACAAGCACGGGCGTTTCCCTCAGCACGGGTTAAAGGTGAGCGGGGCCAGCAGTTTGCAGTACGTGCCTTTCGTGGAGACCAAAGTGTGTGTTGCTACTTCGTGTTGTTTCGCGCGCCATTACTACTTCACAGTGGATCAAGGACGTATCTCTTCTTTTGGCGGGGGTATTGGCTACGCGTGTTTTTCATTATCACGCTAGTCTGACGGTGAGTCGCGCATGCTATTTTTCCAACTGCGGGTGCCCCTGTGTATCACGTACCCGTTTTTGAGGTCATAGTAGCCTGCGTGTCCCATGCGTATCTGATTTTCGTCTCCCTGGGTGCCACCGCGTACTGCAGGAGGTTAATTCCACACAGGTGGGCTACCGGGGGTTGCGTGCACAGTTTTACTACAGTTTAGGGCTGCCTGAGCGTTGCGTTACCTGTCACTTCATCACCGGAGTCACATACAGCGTTGCAGGTGCAGAGGTGCTTTTAACATCTTGTTTACCACCACCTTCACCACAATTGCCCAGGACAATTGACGTGTACACCTCCCATTGGCACTACTCCCTCTGTGCCGACACTACTCCATCTGTGCCATGGTTGGTAGGCCACGAAAGGTGAGGGCTGCCTCAGCTGGGCATACTCCTCATGGCGGGCGTGGTCAGGGACGTGGCCGGGGTGACCAAGGAGTAGGGGGACTCCAGGGTGTCCAGGGTGGCTGCAGAGGGGGAAGAGGCAGGGGTGCGGCAGCTCGGGATGATGTTGTGCCACGTGTTGGTGCAGTCATGCAACCACCCCTGCGGCTCTGGGAGATGCAGTTCATGCATCTGGCACTGGCACCCATGTGACCCGGCAGTCTGTTTCATTGACTTCCACGGGCCCAAGGGTAGTGGTAGCTGCAGGTGCAGCTGTGGACACCACCACCCAGGCTCAGGGTCTGCCAGTGCAGGCTGCGTTGGCACTTGAAGAGTCCATGGAAGATTTCCAGCAGGTCAGGAGGAACACCGTAGGTGCACGCAGGGCTGCCCTGACCGAGGCAGGTGTCCCTGGGGCAGTAATGTCATCTGCTGCCCCGACCAGCGGGTGTTGGCAAGTGCAGGGGCAGATGCAGCCAACAACACCCCGGATGTGAGTCTACCAACCAGGACAGTCACGGTCAATGACCCTGGCACAGCGGATGTTGCTGCGCAGGGTCCATTCCAGGGCACCCAGCAGCCACTGACGCAAGTCAGGCCTTTGGTCGTCCTTCCACCTGCCACTCCCTTGGTTCAATCCACCGGTGCCACTGCCATACTGATCAGGACGGCATTCGCCAGCCAGGGTCCACACCACCACCCAAGAGGAGGAAGATTGCACCTGCAACACAGGCTGGGACCCCAGACACAGCCACGGCCTCCTGCACGTCAAGGAAGAAGCTTTTCTTTGCACAGGAAGTGGACTCCCTTGTGGACTAAGTGCAGGAACACAGCCGTGACATGCTAGTGGGGCCGAATTGTCAAACTACGGCTGCCCATCGGAATACCCACTGGAAGCATGTTGCGGATAATGTGAGTGCATTCGGCCATGAGGTGCGCACAGCTGCCGAGTGCAAGAAGCGTTGGGATGACCTCAAACGCAGCGGTAAGGCCAAGCCTGCCTCTAATTACAGCATGACTCTGGTGACTGGCAGTGGGCCACCACCTGAGGAGGATGACCTCACTCCACACGAGTCACTTGTTGTGGAGTTCATACCAGCAGAATTGGTCGAAGGAGTGGGAGAGATGCAGGACTTTGATGCCCCGTCCAGTGAGTGTTGTTGCATGTATGTCCAGCCCATGTGTGGTTTGCCTGTGTGATGTGTTGTGCTTGACTGCCACTACATGCTATGTGTACATGGTTCTATGCTTCACTGATGCTTGCATGCTGTGCAGGATGTGGACATGTAGAGCAGACGGGGACTGTCCTCATCACCACACTTGCACCCTACTCACATGCTAGTCATCCAGATGCCCCTCCGGTCCATGTTCCAGCTCACTGGCCCTTCTGCATGTAGCCAGGGGTGTCTTTCCTCTCCGCAGTGGGACTATGTCATTGCATGACTGATGTGTATGTGTCCTCTGCCTGCATGCAGGTACTCCACGTAGGCATGCCCCCTTGCCCCTCCACCCCCCTGCACCTCAATTTCACAATTGCACTGGTGTGCATCATTTTGGCATACTGCAATGGCCTGTTCAAGCCTCCTGTGTACATGCTAACTTCCACCAGGCAACCTGCCAGACACATGCAGTGGGGTACATCCTCTGCCCTTCATGCAGGGTGTCTCAGTTGGACTGTGCATATGGCAGATGCTCCACAGGGACATGAGTGCCCATTCATGCTCCATGTGCATTGCATGCATGACCCTATGTGTCCTTGACTGGATGATCATTGTAGTACCTGTCCAGGATGAGCTACATTTCATGGCATTTCTTCAGCCATCCCATGCTCACTCTGGCTCAGTCCTGTATCACACACATGTTTAGGGTGTCACAGTCCTCCCCCTGTTTCAGACCCACTGACTCTGTCCAACTGGTGTAGTGACTTCTGCACACATTTGTGTACTACTGAGGGTTCACCATGTGTCCTGCTTACTGTCCCATCATCATCTGCTGTGTTGTCAGTTGACTCAGATGATGCAATTGATGCTAGTCAACACTGTCTGCCAATCCACAGGTCTCTGGTCACCCTTTTGCTACCATGCAAGGCATCCCTGCATTTTCACTAAGGGGGGGGGGGCTCTTGTAGCCATGCAACCCACTGCATGCACATTGCACGTGATGCCTGAACTTGCCCTTGCACTGCCTTCACGTTTTTTGATACACATCATGAAGTACTTGTACATGTAGATAGTGAGTAACGTACACATGTTCTGCACTGCATCGACCTACTTCAGGGCCGTATAACACCCTTCTACATGTCTACTCACTGATGCAATGTCAAATTGACCTGGCATGCATGGCAGGTTCTCTTTTGTGTGTGACATGTCTGCTTCATGTGTTGGCTGTCTGTGTGATGTGTATGTATGTGTGTGTGTTATGTGCTTCTAACATGTGTACTAATGTTTATTTCTCTCCACTTTCCAGATGATGACGCAATGGAGCCAGAGGATGGTGTTGTCATGCCAGGCACAGGGTTGTTCTCACAACAGCAACCCGGCACAAGTGGGGGTTGTGGGGTGGTAGACCACGAGAACCCACATGTGCTACAGACCATCTTGTCTTTGGCTGGCAATGAGTCCAGCCCAGATGACCACTCTGACGTACATGTCGAGTTGGATGTGCATCAGGTCCATGCTTCAGGGGTGACTGATTCTGACACTCCTCTGTCCGTGACACCTTCACTGAGGGGCCAGACAGTGGTGGGACCTCCGCCTGTGGTGGATCGGGACGCAGGGTCACCCTCCACACCAGTCGCTGAAGTGCCTGGGCCATCACGTCGATGGGGGCATGTAGTCGTGCAGCCGCGGGCGGTGCCAACCCAACGAGGACGGCCGGTCCTTGGGTCCCACAGGTGTCAAGCCCAGCAACGCGGTGGCCGCGCGCCACCGAGGTATACTGAGTGGGAGCAAGACATGACTGCCAATTCAGAATGACAGAGGGCAGCACTTGATAACATTGCTGTCAGCATGGAACATGTGGCCCAATCTGTGTTCACCCCTGCTAGGCAGGTGCTTCTCCAGCACATAGGCCACTCCTGCTTCCCTTATCCATGGGCTTGCTAGGATGGTTTGGTGTAACAAACATTTACACAAGGGCTTTGGACCTTCATCATAACTGTGGCCTGTCTGCTGCTGTACTACTTGTGTTAACACCCCTAATGGGGATTTGTAGCGTTTTATCCAACCCATGTCTGTTATCAATTTGGGTGAGTACGTTATTGATGTCTGCATTAATTGATGTGGATTGTGATGTATGTTATTTTCTTGCCTGTATATGTGTTTGATGCCCTTCATGCTGTAGACAGCAGCCTGCACCCTTGGCCTGTCAAAGTCACACTGATGGTGGGAGGAGTTTTGATGTAGGTCTGTAACCGGGCCCAGTGACAACCAGCATGAAGACACACATACAGGGAACGTTCAAGCCTTATTAATATCTTTTATGCCCTTTCTGCAGGGATATGAGCCTCCACACTACTTTTGCCAGCAGACACAGGGACAAGTAATCCTGATGACTGGCCACGTTCGGTGGTGCAGACGTGTGCATGTGTGTGTGAGCAGAAGCACAGGGCTTGTGCTCAGACGTCCGACAGAAGCAGACGTGTTTCCAGGAGCTCCAGGCAAGGTGAGCAGCACAAGGGCCCACACCGCAGCTAACCTTCCACCAGGACACTTGCAGATGCATGCTAAGTAGCACCAGTGCTAGGGAGCTTTGGCAGGCATTGTTGGAGAAGCGCACAGTACAGCTGACATGCATTGAGGGCCAAATGCAAAGTGGCTTTGCAAGTTGTCAGGGGCACACGCAGGTGCCATAGAACATATCCTCGAGTACCCCCGCTCCATTGAAGCAGAGTTATTAGGGCTGTAGCGTTCCTAGCAGAAACTGATACAGCACACAGGGACACCCTGCGAGGCACAGACTCGTGTGCAGTGCATATCATTTGCATGTGCAAATTGCCACCTGCACTACCTATTGAAATCCGCGGCTGCCAGAACACAACTTGTACTGAAGTTGCACCTCGCTATACGCGTGTAGCAGCTCACCCAGGGACCATTCCATCATGTGGGATTCTTGACGCTTTGGTCTTCCATTTCCCGCGCGCCCACATGCGCCTGCCTTACTGCCTTGACATTGTATGAACCATGAGGGGGCCAAGCTAACATATGGGTACAAAGCAGCAGACAGAAGTGTTTGTTTGTGGAGGAGTCACTTACTTTGGGGCATGGATAGTGTTGTGTGTGTGTGTTGTTAACACACATTCAGATTAGTAACTCACGCTCTCTTTGCAGCATTGAACTGCTCCTGTTACCAGACCTGAGAGTGCGCATGCAGGAGGCCAGCACTCACCCCAGAGATAAGTCTCTCTTTGGCTTGCATTTGACTCATTTGGTACAATGTGCATGATGAACATGTTTTCTCAGATTGAGTATGTGTTATTGTGAATAGTAGTTTTTAGTATTTTGACGACTTTCCCTTGCCAATCCGACTCCCCTCTCCTGCCCCTCTTTCCGGTTATCCTGCATACCAATGCCTGTCCAAACAACATATCCCTGACCCTCCTTCCCCACCGGGGTCTCAGAGGCCTGTGTAAGTTTGGCCTTGCAGGCACCAAGACCACGGAGGGGGTGGTTGGTTCGTGCCACTCCTGTGCCTGGACACCGGAGCTGTGACACTACCCATCAGTTGTTGCATCCTCATTGTATGTTATGTACCGTAAATGGTACCATCCTGTAGGACCATTGTTCAACTGTGCTACCTTGGTTGTTCTATCATTGTGCTTGTACATGTGCTTTGACATTTCCTGCTACTTCAAGTCATCTACTGGAGACTCTTCCAGGGTTTTTTTGGTGCTTACAGGCTTTTTCCCTCGTGTGTTGGTTTGGCTCTGCAAGTTCTCTGCAATTTGGTATTTTTACCAGTCAAGGTGGCCTCTGAGGGGGCTGGACCCTATTTACACGCAAGCTGGAACATGGAGACCAAGGGGTAGGGTGATCCTGTAGCCAGGTAGACTTGAAGGAAGAAGGCTACATACCCCAGACACAGTTGTTCAGAAGGTCACGGTGATGTGTAAATAAGGGAGGGCATTTTATTTTTGGACAGTTTTCTTGGGCTACAGTGTTTTGGGCACTCTGACATTGTAATTGTGGGGTACTATGTACATGATGTGCTGTGCTGGTCAATGCCTGTTCCTGTGTTGTCTTTACTTTTCAGGTGTCAGGGGATTGGTGTGGTTTGACATGCTGGGGTGTTCACATGGGCAATGTTCACATGTGATGTGTACAGGACCCTGAGGGTCACTTTATTTCACATGCATATATTGAGTGCATGTCCCTAATGACACACACAGTTGCACAATGATCCACCACACGTACAACCACCCTTCCATGGCCACAGGTGCACACAGATTGCATTCTCAGGCCCGTTGTGTCCCTGCAGCACATGATCTATTACCATTTAGGTATCCTGTACACGCGTCATTTGGTTATTGATTTGATTTGTCATTTTCATGTGATGCTCAAGGTGTATCTGCAACACAATGGCTGCTCAATGTGCTGTGTGCTGAGCAGTGTGTTGCAGGAGACACACACAGCACACGGGTTTGGGAGTAGGGATTTTGCCATGCCCAATGTGCATGTGAACAGGCATTCAGTGTTGTGTTCATGCTACGACTGGTGGAAAGCATTTGTGTCTGCCTTTGTATGTGTGGGAGGTTGTTGGTCAGTCATTTCATCTGATTCCATGTCAGGCATCATTGTCTCGTGCCAGTTTTCATTTATGACATGTCACTTCGTATCTTATTGGTCATGTGTTGGCCTTTTGCTATTGCATGCCATGTCATGGTGTGGCAGACAAGGGTGATGTGGGTTGGGAGGGTTTGGGTGACATACCAGGGATTGTGATGGCCTGTTTTGCAGGGGGGAGGGGGTTCACACCTTGCATGTGTTCCTTTTGGTCACACAGGATTGGTTATGTTTCAGTAGCTAGGGATGCACACACTTCCGTGGCAACATTCTCAGGGTGGTAAGGTTGTGACAGTTGACTGTCTCTTTGTCATCATCGATTGTCACCTGGTATGTGCCAGGCCTGTGTGCACTCCGCAGGGGTGGGAGTTTAGGTGAAAATTTTGGCCACAAGCTGGGTCCGGGCTGCCTCGCCACGTGCCCTTTCCCCTCCCATGGGCAGTGCCTGTGCCTGCTGTTGGGGATGTGGGGGCACCACCATGTCCACCGGTACGTCACACCGTGTTGCAACATTGTGCAGGACACATGCTGCCACAATGATCCTGCACACTATTGGGGGTGCATATAGTAGCTGGCCACCAGAGCGGTCAAGGGAGCGGAAGCGTGACTTGAGCACTCCGAATGTGGGCTCTACTATGCCCCTGGTTGCAATATGGGCAGCGTTGTATCTTACCTGGGGTGGTGTGGTGGGGTTCCGGATTGGCTTCATCATGTGGTTGCTCAGAGGGTAGGCACTGTCCCCTGGGGAGCTGATAATGGTTGTGATTATTGGGGTTTGTGTATTTGGCTGTGTGTGACATGCATGCATGTGCACAGGCATTTGTACGCACCTAGGAGCCATGTGACACCATGCTGCCCAGCTTCCAGGGCCCGGCTCAGGGCGGACATTCTGTATATGAAACTGTCATGGGTAGAGCCGGGGTAGTTTGCATAGACAGAGGTGATGATTCCCTTTGCATCACATACGACCTGCACGTTGATGGAATGCCAGTGCTTGCGGTTTCGATAGATGTGCTCAGTGGCCCTAGGTGGACGTAGGGCCACATGGGTGGAATCTATGGCATCAAGCACTTTTGGTAAGTTTGCCACCCTGTTAATGTACTGGACCACGGCCTGCCTTTCTGCGGGTGTTCTGGGCATGTATATGTGCCTGCGGACTAAGGGGCATGCAGTGATGATTGCCAACACTTGGTGTAGGCAGCGTGACTGCGTGGCCTGTGAGACCCCCCCACTATGGCAGTTGTCCGCTGAAATGACCCAGTGGCCAAAAAATGCAGGACATTGAGCACCTTCTCCTAGGGGCTCAATGCTTGGGAGCACAGGGTGGGTGATGTAAGGTCATCTTCCCACTCCCTGACCAGGTCTAGGATGATACAGGGTGGAAACCTAAACCTGCCATGGACCTGGTTGTCAGGCATCCCAAAAAGGCTCGTCCGGGGAAAGAAAATGCGGGCCCTGGCTATTCTCCTCCTCCTGCAGTGTCGCACGATCAGTGCTGCGACAAATGGGGCATTCATCGTAGCTGGATATACGTGTTTGTTGTATTCTCCAATGTTGTGCGCTTTCCCTGTGCGCTTCATGCGCGGCGTTCGGGATGTTGCAATGACGTGTGCGCCCATGTGTGCCATGCACGGATTTGGCGCACATCCTGGGGAATACACGCGCAGGCCCTTCCTTGAATCGCACGCGTGCGCTTGCTTTTTCACGCTTGCACCAGCATGCGCTGAGATTTTCGGTGCACATTTGTTCCATGAATCGGCCCCTTAATGTGTAACATGGAGAGACCTTCACCCAAGAAGAGGGGTCCTATTCCAAGCTTCATTAGAACGTTGCCAAGTAGTGGCTGAGAGGTTGTCAAAGTCAACTAAAAGAAAAAGAAAAAAGTATAGTAATTAAGGTTCTGGAGAAAAAGAGCTGCCGAGCAGGTAGAGAGTGTGGAGTCCCGCTATTAAACTTACTTTTTAAATGGCAGTCTGTATGCTTGAAGGAGCCATGGTGGACCGCATCCACCGGAGGAGGATGAGGATGCATCATGGAAGCCCTTCTTAAATACTGTCATGATGGTGACGAAACAACATACATGTGCGATAGCGTCAAAACAAATGACGTCAAACCGTGCATGCATTGATCGCGGAAAAGATGATGAAAGTGCTTGTGCGAGAAATGCCCATTTGTTAAGAAATTGGGTCGATAGGTTTAAAGACATGAAGCAAGAATTGTTAAGTAGTAGTGGCAACCCCAAGCCTGGTTAATGTACCAAAACATGTAGCACGGGTCACCAATGTGAAACTGAAGAGGAACTTTTTGTCTCTTTATGTATCTAACCTAGATGCCAAGGTAGAGATTTTCTCCCATGCACCTCAAAAAACTAAAAATACTCAATAATAATAATTTCGATCTACAACAGATGTGCCCTGTGTTCCCTATTTTTCTTCTTGGAGGCAGGAACCCACTCAGGGAAGATCAGGGCCACTCCACCTCCAGGGCTGTTAGGTGTGGGTTTGGAGAGGATTTTGTAGCCCTCAGGGAGGAGAGTGTCTAAAGCAGTGGAAGAGATGGCAACATCAAAGGCGAGGATGTCTACATCACAGTCTTTGAGGAGTAGACAGATGCCAGAGGAGTGTTTGACAGCAGAGTGAGCATTCAGGGTAGCTAAGTGAAGCTAGTTATCACCTTTGAAGGTTTTCCGAGGGGGGTACAGGGGCGTGGTACTCCTGTCGGTGGTGGTGGAGAGGTAAGAGGAGAGGAATAAGGAGAAGGGAGGAAGTCTATGAGAGAAGGTAGCCGCCGGTCGAGAAGAAAAAGAGTAGTTTGAGAACCTTGGGCCATGATAGTGTCATTGTGATAGAGATTAATAATACACCTAGAAGATGAAAAGTATGCCAGGAGTACTTCCCATCTAGTGCCACCATTAATGGGTGAGGAGGAGAAAGGGGAGAGAGTGGAGACCATATGGGATTTCCATAGGTCAGGAGAGGGGACAGAGAAAAGGATGTCCATAATAGTCTGCCTGGAAGTGGCATTGACGTAGGTGTCAGCAATAGGGGGGCCTGGAGTTGAGACCAGGAGGGCTTTTTTCAGCTTTATTCTTCCACACTTAGTGAGAGAGGTAGGATAGGTGATCAAATAGCAGTTAGAACAGATAGGAGAGACAGCGAGTGCCATGGAAATAGTGCAGGAGAGTGAGAGAGATAGCCAGGGGAGCTGAACAGTGCACAGGAACTTAACAAGTGGCCTTCCAGCCAGGCAGGCACAGAAGGAGGAGGTGTGCAATGGAGGATAATTAGTGCACAGATTTAAAAGTACACCTAAGTTCGAATTTCCCAAAAAGCACTAAATACAGCACAAAATGGCAGATGCACTGATTTAAAAGCACATCTGAGTTTGAATTTCCAAAAAAACACTACATACAGATCCACATGGTGGATGCACAGATTTCAAAGCACACCTGAGTTTGAATTTCCAAAAAAGCACTAAAGTTTGAGTTCTGAAAAAAGAACTGCATACAGCACAAAATAAAGGATGCACAGATTTAAAAGCACACTTAAAGAGGAATTTTGAGTAAGGCACTAACAAGCAGCAGAAAGCGAGCAATGTGTGAGTTTAGGCTGATACACATGTCAAGTGGTGAAGACGTTACAGTTTGCAGTTAGGCTATAGGGGAAGGGAGGCAAGGTAAAGCAAGCAGTCAGACAGAGGATTATCGTCCAGGACAGGGCGAACTGGGGTGCTTAACAGTGCAATGTAGGAGCAGATTTTCATGTAGACTTAAAATGCAGGGGCAACTGTAAGTTTGTTCTTTGAGCTGTGTGGGCTTGGGGAAAGTTGCTGGAGCTGCAGCATGGATGGTGACTCCCTCCAGCTCCAGACAGGGACCTTACTGAGGGCCTTGTTGGTGGGCTGGCTCTCTTGCCTGCCGGCTATCCAATTGGCTTTTGGAGGGGATGGGTGGGCCAATCAGGGCGGCCACAATGGACAGTGATGGTGAGGCACTCCGATGCCTGGAGAAACTGCGATGGCGGCAGCCATGATGAGGAAATGAAATGGCCTCAGCAAATTACAGCCCCACTGGGCCACATGAACACATTGGCTGCAGCAGCTTCAGGAAGCCAATTCAAACAAATTAGGCTCACTAATACGCTCCGACTTGGATGGCATCAATCATTTTGTAAATTATAGAGTATAACACTGCTGGGCTTACCTAGTGGTGCTGCTGAGTCATTGTGATCATGCCACCATTTGAGGAGGTGGTGGATTACCGTGAATAGATTGAATCGGAAATGACAGAGAGTGAAATAACTTTCAGGGTCTGATTCATAACTTGGCGCAGTGAACGTGCTAAAGAGCACAATTCACTGCACCAAATGAGGACGCCCAGGTTCCACCAGTATTCTCAAGTGGGCCTGGGAGTCCTCGTAATGCACAACAGTGCACCTTCAGGATTGTGGCTGTTTTAGTTATAACGGGCGTAATCCTGAAATCTCTGCAGCATTTTTGTAAAATAACTACATATTTGATATTTTATAAAAATGCTGCCGAGAACACAGGTGTATATGAACACTTTTTTATAAACCAAAGTAAGTAGCTTCAACGTTGAAGCTGCTTACTTTGGTGTATAGGAAAGTGTTCATATACACCCGTGTAAATGAAAGTGTTCATTCATGTACAGCAAAGTAAGTAGCTTCAACGTTGCAGACTACAACGTTGAAGCTGCTTGCTTTGGTATAAATTAAAGTGTTCATATACACCCGTGCAGTGTATATGAACACTTTGGTGTAAATGAAAGTGTTAATTAATTTACACCAAAGTAAGCTGCTTCAACGTTGCAGACTGTTGGGGGTCAAAACCCTTTATTAACCTGGGGTTAGAACCTGCCACCATTAACAAAACACCATGTTCTGCGGCTGGCGCTATGTACGCCTCTTATATGATGGGCCACCGCTTTCCCTTGTGGCTCACTACGGAGACCACTCTAAGCATGTTACTAATATACAGGTCTACAGCGGCAAGGCACCGGATCACAGAGTCCTCTTTACGCCACACCCACGGGATTACAGGGCCGCCGGATACCAGTCCGTCTTCTACCACCAGCGTCTGTTTAGGAGTCACTTCCCGGGTCCAGGTCCAGGGAAGGTACAGTTTATGGCCGGCACAGCCGCACCTGGCTGGTGCCAGGGGCCACATCGGCATAGTTCCCTGCTGTTCAGCGCGGAGGGACCCCGGTCACAGGCGTCCACGCTTCTCCACGGGAGGTTGGTGGGGCACAGTGCTGTTCCTCGGGCACGGGTGACAGGACATCACTTGCCCACTCTCCGGTGATGTTCCCCAGTCCGGAGCGTCTCCCCCCCATTAGGAGCGCAAGAGGGCGCACAAGCACTCATTCTGAGCTGCAACCCACTTCAGACCCCCGGCACTGTTCCTGGGGTTGGGGTCCAGGGCCGCCTGGTTCCCTGGTCAGACACCCTGCGGTACCCAGAACGCCGGATGCCCTGGTATTCATGCCTGCGACCCGTGAGGGCCTGAGGTGAGAGTTCCCCGTTGGCCACGGTGAGGCCATGGTTGGTGTTGGGTCGATGCCATGCTTCAATTGTTCAGGGCAGTCATTGGTGCACAGAGTCATTTGTCCATTTCCGTGCAGCACCCTGGGCACTGCACTCGTGATGAGGTACATGACGCGCAGAGTGCAGTACGCTCAGGTGCACAGAGCCCGGGGCAATGCTGTAGTGCTGGTGGATCCATTCTGCCCTGTGGCCAGTGTCGGTATGGTATATGTGATCACTCCCATTCCTCTGCATTGAACGGACTCATCCCGACCTGCCCAGTGCACCGCTTCTTCATGGGAGTGTCAGGGTCACCCGTAGTCGCTGGTCCGACCCCTTGGTGGTTGGGCTCAGTGGATCGGTAGGTATACCCCCCAAGACCCACGGTGCCCAGGTCCTTTGACCTGATGGCACGTCGGGAGATGTTGGCAGGCAGGGCCACCAACTCCTTGGTCCTCAGATGGTCTGAAGGGGGACCTTTGTGGCAGGGTGTCGAGGCCACTTGCGGGGCCGGCAAGTGCCTTACATGTCAGGGTGTCCTATTTCCCCCCCATGGCCCTGTCACTCCAGTGTACAGTGCACGGGGCTTGGGATGCAGAAATGTCGCAGCCCGGGGTTCCGATGCTCACCCAGTGTAGGTCCCCTGTCCAACCCAGCGCCGACTCGTGTTGTGCACTGCCGCACTCGATCAACCAGTTGCTACCCATTGTGCCCCAGGTCACCTTTTCAGGCAGAAGCACGCGCCCATGGCAGTGGGACACACGTGACAGGGCGACGCTGGTGATGTGGCACCGAGGGTGGAGCGGGCAGCCACATGTTCCTTGTTCCGCTCCTCTCGCATGGGTGTTATGGGTGTTGGAGCCCTTCTTAGTTGACTTTGCTGGGCTGGGCTCATCGAAAAGGGGCCCTTTTCTATCTCTTATTAGGCCCACCGCCTGCAGCATTCCAGGCCCTGATGACACCACTGCCAACGTGCCTTGCACCTCAGATCTTGGGTTGGAAAAGCTCTGGGCTTGTAGATTTGCCTTATTCAACTGCCCCCTGGCCCGGGATCCTACTAAGGCCTCTATCATCACCGTTCCAACACACGACTGCAAGATTGTTCTCCTCGCCAATCACTGCGGGGCCATGTTCTGCGGCCCAGGATCTCGAAGAGCAACGGGTTATTTTTCTGTCGCTCGGACACAGAGCCGTCCTGCTTTCTCACCTCCAGCCTGGCCCCGGCTGACATGGAGCAACAGGCACCTTTCCAGCTCTGACATCGCGCGCCTTCCATTCACCCTGCCCTGCGGGCCACGTGAGCCTGTTGAATGATGGGTCGGGGATCTTTCTCCGGCGACATGTTCTTGGTTCTACATGGCTGTCCACAGCCATTTGCTGTTGTCGCCACCTGAGCATGGAGTGCGCAGAGGGCCATCGCCATCACCTCCTGCTCCGACGCGGAGCACCTTACAATGTGCTTCTGGGTGGCCTGGAATCGCAGCGCCAGCGGCCTGGAAGCTTCCAGCTGTCACAGCGGGTGTCTGCGTCTGCCGAACGCACAGCGCCTCCTTACCGCCACCGCCGGCAGACCCAGGTTGGCTTATTGGGCGCAGTGGGCAGCTACTTCCCGCTGACAGGGCCGAGGGCCGGGTTGGACTCCCGCCCCCTTCTTCCTTTGGGGCATGGAACCACTGCCCTCTCCCCAGCGGGAGAGCCTCTTCCATCGCGGCATTGGTCGCTCGACTTCTTTTCTCTTCTCTGCTGGTGGCATCAGCAGCCCTATGTCTTCTTGGGGCATGGCCTGCCTCATCACGGCACCTGCCGGTCCGCCGGCATCCACTGGGGGTAGGGGCCACCAGTTCTTCACTTTGTCGCCTTTTCCTGTTGCAGGGCGCAGGCACGTCCTGCCCCCAGCCGCACAAGCACCCTCCCTGGAGGGCCGCGGGCAGGCGGAGGCATGCAGGGCATGTCCACCCACCGCAGCGGTGGCCTACAGCTCCACCTCCTCGCGGCTGCGGTCGCGTTATTCTTCTCTCTCCGGTGCCAGGAGATGCTGCACCAGATAGGGGTGGGCCAGGAAAGGCTGCAAATGGGACAAACACCCCGGCCGCACGAGCACCCTCCTCAGAGGGCCGCGGCCGGGAAAAATCCAATTGCCATTCTTCCCGCATCCGCTTCTTGTGGCATGGCGATGTATGCCACATGCCGCTTTGTTACGGCTTCTGCTCCCCCATGTGCGGCGATGGATGCCGCAAATCGCCTTCATCATCCCCCTGCAGCGGGACGCCGCCGGGTATGTACCTCACCGTGGGGCAGCCCGGGCCTACACCGCCCTTGCCACGGCGGTGAGGCACAGGCAACGCGAAGCCGCGGTGGGGCCGAATGCTCCTCTTCCAGTGTACCCCACTGCGGGGCAGCCCGGGCCTACACCAGCCAAACCGCGGCGGTGAGGCGCAGGCCACGCGAAACCGCGGTGGGGCCGAATACTCCTCTCCCCCCCCGTCTCCGTTACATGTAGCGGGGGGGGGTAACGCGGACTCTTCGTCCTCGTCGCCATTGTTGGGGGTCACCGGCCATGGTCATCCGGCGGGCGGCCCCGGGCGCTATCTAGACTAGCGCCGTGCAGTCCCACTATGTGTGGGGGTGGGGGCCTGCCATGGACATCCGGCATGGCCCCGGGTGCCAGGGCCTCTGGCACCCTGGCGTGGGGTCACAGCCTGCCAGGCCTCTGACCGAGGGGACCTCGACTGCCATCCTGGCATGCGAGTCCCTCAGTGTCTGGGCGTGCAGGCCTGCGCCTCCACGGGTAGGCCTGGGGCCTACATGGATAATGAGACACGGACTCAGTCGTTCCTCTTTGGGAGTCTGCAGCCGCTCTGTCTCACGTGCCTGCAGGAGCTCCTTTTATTAGCTTGGGCCATGACACAGTCATGGCCCCTCTTAAAGGGGCAACACACGTGGGAGGAACACATCCCCTTAAAGGGGCAATGCACATTGGGAGGGTCACCCGTAACACAGACTACAACGTTGAAGCTGCTTACTTTGGTGTAAATGAAAGTGTTCATATACACTCGTGTTGTGTTTATGAACACTTTCATATACACCAAAGTAAGCAGCTTCAACGTTGCAGCCCCCCCCCCCCACGCCGCCTATCAACCCCTCTGCCCTGAGGGCAAAGCCATGGACAACATGAACGGAATATTTATTGTGCCTAGTGTGCGGGGGCACTTTCCCACAGGGAGAATTGGTGCATACAGTGGAGGCTGGTGACTTTTTAAATTGGTGGGGCATAAATGCTTGAACCCGAATTCTCCAGTGAGCAAGCGCAGCCCAAACACCCTACGGGTTGCCCATGGGGGTTCCCTCTCCTGGACCAACAAATCTGTAGAGAAATTGAGTCCAAATATGGCAATTTAGTGCCCACTTTCACACAAAAATTACCCAAAGAGCATTAGGTTTTAGCTTCTAATGTGGGCAAATTGTTCTGACCTGTGCAATGGTTATATGAAAGAAAATTATATTGAATATATCTGGTACTAAAATGTTGTACGCACAAAGCAACTTCATTGTACTCTATTACCCTGAAGGTAACAGAAGGGTGCTGAAACAAGGAGAGATAGAGTCATAGGCTAACCTAGACATACGCGTGACTCGGGGTCACCACACATTTGCTGCGGGGCCAGGTGACTGCTGGCTCCCAAAGAGGAATATCACCATGGAATACAGAGATGTTAAATAAACAAAGATTTAGTTTAACTAACAGAAAGACATATATACAAGGGGGGCCATAGCACGTGGAATATGCATGGTCAAGTACTTTGTGGTCTGCATATTTAATGGGTTAGTAGACAAAGTGACTATTTAATTTCTTGTATTGTTTAACTGTAACAATACGTTAACATTGTCAGACACAACGGTAACAGAAGGGTGCCAATTATCGGCATATAGAATCACAGGTTTTATGCAGCATGAGAGACATTAATATTTCTCATCCATGAGACAGAACACAGCATATCCTTGATGTATTCAGATTAATGAAAGAAAATAAAACCTATTTATGGGAAGATCTCGGCCACTGGTTTTGCATCTTGTGCAATTTTTGGAATGCAAACACCATGGGCCAGCACAAAGGGTTTTTGTCTTTATCAAGCTGCAATTGCTCTTTTCTTATTTGCTCAATAATAGCGGATCCATATTTCATCTTTGCTGTGATATGATGACGTGGGGCCACATTACAGGTGTTTGTGCACATTTTAATACTTCTGGCAAAATTCAATATAACATTGGCAGTCTCTTATAGAGCGGCCTCTTTTGTAGTACTGAAGGCTGAGCGAAAAGTTTATCAACCCGGCACTATGGTGGGGAGTGGTCACTGTCTTGGGCCTCCCTCTCTCTGGACCCTTAAGACCCTGCTGCGGATACTGATTAAAAGAGTGACTTTGTTGGCTATGGAAATGGACTGAGCAAAACCCTTAACCCGTTCACTGCCCCCTTTCCCCACAACAGTAACAAAAAAGTGTTGGCAATGCCAACAGTTTGGGCTTTTGTGTAGGCATGGGAAAGGCACTTGCCAATCACTCTTGTAGTGGTTTTAACTAGCCGTGATGCTTGCAGGTGCACAATGGTGCAAGTAGCTGGGCATCTATTAGCAGTGGCGGTTAAATGCCTAAAAGTTATACGCAAGTCACAACTATTGGCTTTGCCAATGGTTGTTTTAACAGGACGTCAGTGAAGGACACGCATAGTGCTTATAAATGGAGTGGGTGAAGGCAGACCTGGTTAAGAAATGTATATTACATCAGTAGTGTGTGTACAGCTCCAATTAAGTCACGGGCCTCATACGTTTGGTGGTATCCCGCCAGTAAATCCGGCTACCATTAACGGCACTCTGTCTGGCCAGTAAGGGCAGTTACTCCACATTTCATGGGGTCCCATACGACTTCATGGAGTGAGTTGCTGGTATTACTGGCACCAGTAATATCGGTGTGGTAATACCGGCAGTTTTTTGCCAGTGGGGTGCCTGGTTTACCTCCACCTCCTGGCTGGAGGTAAATCAGGCTCCCCAACAGCAGACTTGGAGTATGCCCGTGCAGAAACGTTATGGTAATTCCGCACCGCCATACTTGTAATGAGGTCAACTCTCAGAAGACTGCTTTGAGAAAACCATGACAGGCGCTTTGAGTGCAAAGTTTGAGTTAAGGCTTGATTAAAGTGAGCTCAAAGAGATCCCATGAGGCGATATTTTGAGCGGGGACAGGCAGGAACTGGGTGGGAATGGCCATAGGGATTCGCATGGATGTGGGCAGAAACTAGTGGGCAATTGGCCAAACACCTTCAAGCTTTGTGTTCTCATACACCACTTCCCTCTAGCTGTACTCTAATGCAATAGTTTTGGCTTCTGCCACCTAATAGCACAAACTAAAACTGTGCATTACTGCCCAAAACAGTACCACCCAGGGAGGAGTTGCCCAACTCATTGTGTTTGTCTCTCATGACAATAGCCAAACCTGTTATTACAGGTTACATACACACATATGCAGTGAGTACAGTGAATACTTGCTGAGCTATGTTAGCACTGACCTATGAGCACTGCCTGTGTGCCTGGCCACGATCATAGCTCTCAACCATTTGTTTCGCAAAGGCGGGTGAAATCACCCGATTTTGTTTTTGGCGGGTGAGACGCCCATTGGAATGAATGGGCGTCCAGGAGGCTTGGCGGGTGAGTCAGCCCTTTAAAAGGCGGGTGACACCCGCCAAAAGCGTGTGAGTTGAGAGCTATGCCACGATTTTCACAAGAGCCCCTCATATTTCTTGTATTAATGATATTATGTGTTTGCCTGCTTTATTTAACATGCTTTTGATCATCTTGGTATGTACACATTCTGCCTTGTGATATTAGAAGTGCACAGAGCAGACTCGCTCACATTTGCAATCAGTTTCCTTTCATGTGGCATGTGGCTTTCACAGAAACTGTACCGGTTTAAAAACAATATAGCACACAACCCGCCATGTTAAAACATGACATCCAAACATAGAAATGAAGACGAATCGTTGCAATGTGATGTTCTGCAGCTTTCTTAATATATCCAATCGTTTGCCTTGCAGCAGTGAACACTAGACACCTATCTGTCTACATAGTGTTGTTGAATATTGACACGCCTGTCTACCAATCAATCGTGTCTGGCATGTATGCATCGCGACAATCCTATTGAAGTTATGCTCCCAGCGGATTACTCTCTGACAGGAATGATCCACCATTTTGGCTGTTTGCATGTATCCGCATTCATGAGAATACGCATCGCACATTCTTGTGCCCGCGCCATTATCTGGTTCACCCTTTCAGCTGCCGTTTATTACCTCATACTTGCCAACATTCTGTGACCAAAAAGATGTAGGATTTTTCAAGTTTGAAAAGTAATAATTCCCATAACAATGACATCACAGGAAAATACAAAACATACAAACAGCACAACATGGAAAGATGTTGAAATGTTAAAAATGTATAATTCTGAATGCTAACACTTGCTTTCACTGCTGGTTCACCTAAGTGTTGTACTGGGAAGAGTGCAGGAGAGAGTCATGTAGCTGACAGGTCAGTGGATTTGTCTGAGACCAATCAAAGCAATCACCTACCAGTCCACTGTACAGACAGAATAATTAATGTGTTGCATGCTTTGTCCAGGGCTGGTCTCAAGCAGCCTGCCTTAGAATCACATAAATTACTTGCCACTGTAAAAAGCAGTAGCATCTGTCACTGAAATCTGTAGGTGGTAGGGCTGCTTCAAAAGCAGTAGCCTACTGCCTAAATCTGTATGGTTGGCAAGTATGTTACCTACTAACTTTGTATAATGACAATTGCTGCAAATTGCTGCTTTAATTAAAAAAGCTAACTTTCTCCTAAATGGATTTTCGTGAGAAACAGAAGAGAGATTTGCTTTGTGGTTTTTCTTTGAACATACATGTTGTATTCTGATTTGTGAATAAGATGGACATGTTACCATTTGCCAACATGTTTTTAGAGAGTTGTGCAAATGAAGGAAATTGTAACTGCCAAAACACGCAGATCTTGCGATTAAAACTATAATGAATGTCCTGGTTCAGCGTGCAGGCAGGTTTACCATTATTGAAGGTCAGCACAGGGTGTTTAAGGGACCTGCATGTTCACCTTCCGGATGGGAATGCCTGCTTTCGATTCTAGTGTCTGTGGTGTTCCCCCTTAAAGGAGAGTTCCGGGACTTTTTTTTTATTGTCCCTACGGTTCGGCCATGTGTTTTTAAGCATAACTCGGTAGATCGTAGAAAACTTTCCTATGGACCTTACCCGACTTATCGTCCATTAACGCACTCGAAAACATCCGCCATTTTATGATAATCCTCTCACTTGCCGCATCGCCCTGGCTCACCTGCTTTTGCGGCACTAAATCAAATCCCCCGCCCCTGAAACAGACTTGATCAAAACATTCATATTCCCCGCCTCTATCCGTGACGTGACTGAGCTGCGTAGGCAAACGCGCCCAGGCGTCTTCTACGCGACTCCACACAGAACCAGGAAATCAACACAGATGAGCTCAAACAACACAGCGCGCCACAATTGGGAATATGAAACTGTACTTTTAAATTAAACCGCAAGATTGTAAATTTGGTAAAGTACATTTATTTGACATCAAATGTTTTGAGAATATTCAGCGATTATCATTTTTATTTGCACATGTTCCAAAAAGTTCGTTTCGAGGCACACGATGTTCCTTTGCTGTACACAGGGTCTTAGATCATCTCACAATACAGCGCCACAATTCGGAATATGAAACAGTGGTTTAAAAGCAAACGGCAAGATTTTACATTTGGCAAAGTACATTTATTTGACATCAAATGTTTTGAGAATATTCAGCGATTTGCATTTTTATTTGTTCACGTTCCGAAAAGTTCGTTTCGAGGCACACGATGTTCCTTTGCTGTACACAGGGTCTTAGATAAATGAATTTTTATTTGCTCTCGATCCAAAATATTTCGTCTTGAGGCAAGCGATGTTCGTGTGCAGTAGACATGGTGTTGGTTTACGATAAAATAAGCTCTTCGGTCGCACTGATAATCGCATGGCTATTCCAACAACGAGGCACTAGGGCACCACAACGGTCTGTATGTTGCATCTAGCCGTTAGTACCGCGTAAGGGCATACTTGTACTTGGCGATCGTCCCACAAAATGGTCAGGGTGCTAACGTTGTTCACGCGGAGAAGCAACTGGCGATTATAGAAGCCATCCGCCGGTGTCTGGTACTCGTGACACAGACAATAATGGACGATGTATCTATTTGAAAAACATAAAAAAAGGAAATTAGTCTCACCATCAGATCTTTATTAAAATTATTCATTTTATATATTAGGTCTGGAAATTATTTCATAGCTAGGACAGTGCAACTGGGTTTTATACGTCAAGGGGGGCTGTAGGATACTGAGACAGTCCCCCAGTGCAGGGGTTGACGGGGAGTGCAGGTGGAGAGTGGAAGGGCCCAGGACCGAGATCGCAGACAGTGGACCAGTTGTAGCAGGGGAGAGGGAGAGAGAAAGCAGAAGCAAAGGTTTTGAGGTGCTTCCGTAAAAGTATGATATGATATGATATGATATGGTATTTGTAACGCGCCTATACACAAGTGTTTCAAGGCGCGACGAGGCAGGGAGGGAGGGGAACAAGGGGAAGACAGACAAACGATCCTACTAGGCCAGGTGTCATTCAGATCGCGCAAGTGCAGAGGTAAGGGGAAAAGGAGAAAGTGCAAGGAGAGGAGGTGGGGGGGAAGTGCAGTACAAGGTAAGTAGCGTAATAAAATAATAAATAATAAATAATAAATAAAAAGGGCCCGCTTGAGGCCAAGGACAAGTCTTGCAGTTCTGTTCTGGATAAGTTGCAGAGGGCGGAGAGTGGAGACAGGCAGATTAAGATAGAGGCTGTTACAGTAGTCCAGCCTAGAGAGAACCAGGGCTCGGGAGACAGTGAGCTTCTGGGGGAAGGAGAGGAAGGGAAGAATACCTCTGAGGAGGTGCAGCTGGTAGTGTGACTTCTTAGAGACGTCAGATATATGAGGAGAGAAGGAGAGTGTGGAGTCGAAGATGACCCCGAGGTTTTTAGCCTTGCAGGTAGGGGCGGGAAGGGGGCCAAGTAGACGGTTCTCCCCAAGATAGTGCGCGGTACAAAACAACATGCCACATAGAACGAACAAGTACAACTTAACCCGTCTTTAAAGCAACTGTATAGTAATTAAATTGCGGTATAAACTCATCTAAAGAGTTACTTACATTATATTTGCATTTTCCATTGCGTCTGTGCGTAGGGCAGCCCCGAAATACCACTCCTTCTATGCCGACGTTATTTCTTCTAATGAACGAACATGAAATGGCTTTCGTTTCTGAAATTATATTCATTATCGTTTCTTACGTGGTCCAGGCCTGTCAAGGTCAAAATACAATAGAACCTTATTCTGAGTCGTGGGCCATTCTGGCACCCGAGAAAAAATCAAAGCAGCTGACCTTCACTTCGAACGAGCACACATTCCAAGTTAGCTACATTCAGTGTAAGGCATTCTCACAGGACTTGAAATTTACACTCCATCTTTGCATTTTGTCTGCGTGCTTTGCAGCCACACAGAACCATAAATACGGAGAGATTCTATATTTATTGAAAAATGATTTATATTACTGTTTGGTTTAATTTAATGCGCAAATGAACAAGGTTGGCTAGATACACATATTCAATGGGCCTGCGACATGAGGAGACTTGAGAGAACAGACAATCAAATTACAATCATTTAAACCGTGATGTGTATTTCTCAATGAGTTCTTCTTTAGGTGGACATGGAACAGATGCAATGTTGGGTGGCAATGCAGTTGTCCCCTGCACAGGTTCGTTCACAACTCCATTTATGTGCCTATCTAGGACGTCAACAATAAGTTTCTCAATAAACTCATATTGCATATCCTCAAACACTGGTTTGATCACCCATTGTTTACTTCTTTTAGTGAAGGCCTTATTGTAGCGAAGCGTCCCTAAAGTTCCGGTCGTCCTACTTTGTTGACGGCCAACATTATGGTTATGTGCCAAGACCGCTAAAAGAGTCCGATTTATCATGCCCTCCATGCCAAAATGCAATCGTTTTGGCCTGTACTTTAGGCACATATTGTGGAACACCTCCAAATCTCCTGTGTGGCAGAATTCCGTGAGTCCCCTCAAAGCTTTTGTTATAGTTTTATCAAATACAATCTTTTCAATGGCTTTGTGAGTGGGTGATGAAGGAATCAACCACTTCTTCTTCCGTGCCTCCTCTGTGGACAAATGGCCATGTTCATAATTGTGGAAATGTTGGTTCGTGTTCCATCGTGTACAGTGTGGCATTACTGACCGCCATTTTTCCAGTAGAATTTCCAACGACCCTCCACATGTTTTTGAGCTCCACCAAAGATGGTTGCTGATTGACTTGGACCACTGTGAAATACCTTGCAATTCTTTTTTTTTACCTGCAGCCGACAATTTTTTATTGATTGATTTTGCAAGATGCCAAACGTCAAATTGGTGATTTATATTTTTGTACTGTTCTCTCATTGTCTTGGCAATTGAAACGTGTCTGTCCGTGGCTATCAGGTCGATCACCATTCCCCGCGATTGTAGTTCTTGCAATGATGCTACAAAGCCAACTTTCTCCATGGCCACTGAGGATGTACTTTGTGACACCTGCACGACCACCGAACTCACAATTTTCTTACTTTCCATGTCCTGAAAGTGGTAGGTGCAGTACTTGGCTGAAAATCCTGGGCTGTCGCACTGTCCATCACCGGCTAGCCTGAACCGTTTGCCCGCGAATGTACTATCAATAGACATTTTTTCCATTCTCCAAGCTTCGCTAATGGCTGGAAATAGATAATCGGTTTGGTATTTGTAGAACTGAGTTTTCGCAATGAAATGGATTCCCACAAACTGAAAGAAAGACTCTAATTTTTTAAAACTTGAACCACTAAAAAGTGCAGCCGCTGCACAAAGTAGATTGCCTGCTGGCAGTTGTCCCAGCATAGGTTGTGCAGACCATGTGAAAGGATGATATTTTGTACAGGTGGCATGTATTTTAAGGTTAGTGCCTCGAATTGCACGAGTCACATTAATCAATGGCTCCCCACATACTTCCCCACCTACCAAATGCCCACATTTAATCCGAATAATAATATCAATCAAACAACTATCGAATACAATGAATTTGGCCTCTTTCCTTATACTGTCACTCTGCATCCCAGCTGGTTCGGCCTGTAACGTTGAGGACATGTCACTCACATGAAAGGTAGAATCTCTGATATCGTCTTCCGCTATGTTCAGTGATATTGATGGTGTTTCATTGTCGTCTACTTCATTCTCTTCCATTGCAACATCTGTTCCTTCTCCGGCGATGGGTGAATAAAACAATTTCTTCAACTTTCTCGCCGTCTTAGTTTTTGCGGGTGTGGATTCTGTGAATTGATCTCCGACTGCATCCGAACTACCAGGAGGACATTCACTATCAATGGCTGGTGGTGGTATAGCTCCGTTGTCAATCACTTCATATTCTTCCCATTGGCACGATGCTTCTCCAGTCTCAAGTCCCTGCCAAAAGGTTTGACAAGCAACATCTCTCGTTCGCTTCACTGTCTGTGTAGATCTAGTTCGTACACCCACTCGCAACTAGAGGACAGATTGGAAAAGGGTTGTTCAGTTTAAACACAACTTACAGTATTGAACTATTAACAGTGAAAAACAACATAATATAGTGACCAGGACACTAACCTTCTTTTGCTTTCTTTTCTTTGAAACTTTCTTGCCTCGAACTTCAACATCAGGACGCTGTTGCTCCGACTCGTGTGTGCATGTCTCCACTTCCTCTTGCGCTGCAACGACTATGTTTTCCTGATAAGCACATCCATCACGCACTGACGCTCCATGGACTCCCTGAAACATAGAACTTTCATTAGTATGTATAATAATATCGAAAACACAAAATGTACTTGGGGACCATTACCCACGTACTTCTCAATAGCAAAACACGAATGAACGCTTTGTGTAGAACATTCAAACGACAATTATTCACGCATTGTTGATCTAGTTAGATGGAACTGTCAAGATCCATACCTCGGGCTCCTCATAGACTTCCATTGATGATATTATTGAAGATGATGCTTCAGTGACTCCCTGAAACACAGTAATTGCATTAGTATGGTTTTCTATTTTGATAAAAAGAACAGAAAGTTTGTGCAGGCGTGAACGGCTCATCTAAATAGACCTGCACAAATGATCAGTTGTCTAAAATAAATAATGGATATCTAAATATGATTCGATTTGCTCGATCGTTGGAAGTGTCACCACCCAGAAATCTGCATCAACTACTAGGGGTGATGTTCTTGTAGAAGAAGCTCCGTCATCTCCCTGAAACATAGTACTTGCGTTAATAAAGAAGGAAGTATAGCGGATGTAATCACGTCATATGATTTTGCTTCATCGAACTGTCAGTATCCATACCTCGAAATGCATAAGAACATCAAGGGACGATGTAACTGCGGTGCACACTTCTGCAAGCTGTTGCGCCGACCCGTAACTGCACGCTCCCCCTTCTTCTTGGACTAATGCTCCATCGACTCCCTGAAACATAGGACTTTCATTAGTAATGAACACAATATTGAAAAAAGAAGACACATAGGAGGGCGACGACAGAAGGACATATCAATGGCTAAAAACGAAAGAAACATTGTGTGTAACAATCACGCTACAAGAATGCAAGATCTGATGATCTCCATCGATGGAACTGTCCTGAAACGTACCTCGAGCATCTGAGTGACATCAACGGTAGTCGTCAATACGTTGGACTCCTCAGCATCTCCCTGAAAGACAGTACTTGAATTATTTTGGATAACAATAATTATAACTGAAAACAAAGACTAGAGGACGAGTACAAGGGTGTACCATTAGGTAAAATAATTACACGATAAATTAAAACTATTGATTTACATGCCTAAAACAAGTCAGTGGCAGAATAGCCAAGTAAGATTACCTGATAGGCGCTTGAAGTGGCTGATGACTGCAATAACGACACGGATGGAGAATCTTCCGCCTTCATATTGAGTGGATACATAAATGGGGAAATTATTGTTAGCTAATGCTACACACTACCGCAAGGCCGAGAGATAAATACGTAAACTTGACTCACCAGTGGAGGGATGTGGACGAATAGAGTGGGAATAGCGGTTGAGAGCAATTTTCGCCTCGCTCGCGGTGTGTTCTTCTTTATTAGCAATGATGTGGAGTACATGTCAGAGGTAAAGTGCCTGCTGCAGATGCGGTATCGATC
Source organism: Ambystoma mexicanum (assembly GCF_040938575.1). Taxonomy (NCBI): domain Eukaryota; kingdom Metazoa; phylum Chordata; class Amphibia; order Caudata; family Ambystomatidae; genus Ambystoma; species Ambystoma mexicanum. The sequence goes on along the minus strand of NC_090930.1, from coordinate 1,182,073,132 downwards.
ACCCCTCTTGTCCGCAAAGACTTCTAGGACTCTACTTTCAAGCTCAGAGGGTGGATATCCGCAATATCGGACCCATTCTCTTATCTGATCTATTGTCTTAGGGAAAACATGCATTATAGTACCTTCAGATTTATTATGGGTCTTCGAAGGACAACCGCCAATGGAACAGGCAGGCATTGTGGAAAGTTCTGAAAAGTAAAGATCAACAATTCTCTATGAATACCAATGTGTTAAAAAATTAAATACATAAAAGGTTCAATGCAAGGTATGTTTTGGTTCTTGGAACTATACACGTTATTCACATGCGGATAAGTATTTGAATAACTTTAAAAAAATAGAAAAATAATTTGACTAAACTCAGAACATGTGACTAGTTCCTTGCATGTACTGTCTTGAACGAAAAGAAATTGGACGCAAAATGAGTATGGTACATGGCCTTACCTTGACGAGCAAATAGTTAGATGCAGGGATCAGAGTAGTTTCTTGTCGTAGAACAGGGAGCAGTTCACAGGTTGCAAACTGATGAGTTTGCTCAAAGTGGTCACGGAAGTTCACAGAGACGAAGAGCAGACAACCAGCACCTTCACGGGTTGACTAGCAAAGCGCAAAGAAGTTCTCATTAGAAATATGAAGTGGGTTATAAAGAATTCGAAACAGGGGTGTGTTTGTGAATGAATGACGTGTATATGTCGTGGCATTATGCGGTTTGCAGGGGGGCGTCCCGCGTGAGGGGGGATGCTTGGCAGGAGACACGGGGTCTGGAGGTAGACATGGGAACAACAACCCATGCTCTATAGACCACTTTGAAGTGTACATGGTCTTTGGCACCTCTTGGCCTTTATCGCTCCCTGACAGCTCCACTTGCCAGCACAAGTACCCCGGTGCGAACTGCCTTTGATAGGGCGGGGGGTGGATTGGGGCGGTGGTCGTGCAGACAAGACACAGGAAGACTCGTGAATGGAGACACACTTATGTGGATTGCAGGGGGCCGTCCAGCGTGAGGGGAGATGCTTGGCAGGAGACACGGGGTCTGGCGGTAGACATGGGAACAACAACCCATGCTCTATAGACCACTTTGAAGTGTACATGGTCTTTGGCACCTCTTGGCCTTTATCGCTCCCTGACAGCTCCACTTGCCAGTGCAAGTACCCCGGTGCGAACTGCCTTTGATAGGGCGGGGGGTGGATTGGGGCGGTGGTCGTGCAGACAAGACACAGGAAGACTCGTGAATGGAGACACACTTATGTGGATTGCAGGGGGCCGTCCAGCGTGAGGGGAGATGCTTGGCAGGAGACACGGGGTCTGGCGGTAGACATGGGAACAACAACCCATGCTCTATAGACCACTTTGAAGTGTACATGGTCTTTGGCACCTCTTGGCCTTTATCGCTCCCTGACAGCTCCACTTGCCAGTGCAAGTACCCCGGTGCGAACTGCCTTTGATAGGGCGGGGCGGTGGTCGTGCAGACAAGACTCATTTGCCGTAGGGCCTCACCAAGGAGAGGCCATCTAACTGCATGTAAGAGGCAGGCTGCAGGATCTAGTACATGGAAGGCAGGGGGGTGAGTTTATAAATACCTCAGCCTCCCAGGAGAATATATGGGTGCAGTTCACCCTGGAGACCCTGAACAAAGTGGTGTGGTAAGTATTTTTGGGGGAGGAGGCAAGGCCGGGAGGCTTGATGCCAACCCGCAAAATAACATATGTATGTCTGCTGCATATGGGTTCAACGGTTATGTGGATTGAAGGTGGGCGGCCAGCGTGAGGGAGGATGCTGGCCGGAGACATGTGGTGTGACAAGACAAGGCACAGGAAGACTATTCAATGGAGACACACTAGATTCATTTAAAAAATCAAAACAACCATTGTTAAAATATATGTTGGGTTTTATTTTAGATCTTAATTTCAATTGAACATAAATAATAAACATTACACATTGTAAAGTTGCGGTTGCAGCACATCCCGGGAAAAGCCGCGGTATTGTCCACTGTCGCTGGGGAAATGTTGTCTAATGGCAAGTACCGCACAGGCAGGTATTACTCTCCGAACGCGGTGTCCGAGCCTCCCGTGAAGCCACCAAGTGAAGCAACGATAGGCCACCAGCCTGTACCACCTGTGAAAATGAAAGATGCAAACTGTATTAAAATGACAACTTTCTTATCACTGTCGATTCAGGTACAAAAATGTCATTCTGCTTTGAAAAAAATTCTATCTAGAAAATGCACAACATGGAACCAATTTACATGCATTCGAATGATATGTAGATGTAGTTTTATATGTGGGAGACGACCATGAAATAGTAGTGGCATCACTGACATCACAACCAGAGTATACTTACTCGTTACTCGGATTACGCGGACGAACAGTGCCGCAAAGTTCGTGCATAAGCACCATCATCATCCTCAACACTGTCCGTGAGAGGCAGGCTTCCCTGAACTCTGGCAGCTCGGTGATGCATTGCGGACTTGGCTCGCCGTCCGAAATGTAGGCCAAGCACCCGGAATTTTCACGGCAGCAGCAGTTCTCCTCCTCAGTTGGCATTAGCTCGCACCGATTGCACGTGCACCAGGTGGAGACGCCGTCCATGCGACATGGTCCAGGCTCTTCATCCGTTGACTGGTCCTCCCAACTGCCGTCCGAATCCCCATCGTTTTCGCGTGCTTGCCTTTCCAGTAGTTCTTCCTCGGTGTACTCGGGCTCGTACATATACGGCATTATTGTAGCCATTGTGTGGTAAAGAAAGTAAAATAATTTATAGCGGTGGTACTGGTATCTGTTCACACGGGCTACAATCAACGAAGGTAGCTGACCAGAGCACAGAAACGAGTCACAGAATACTCAAAGTAACACAGCGAGAGTAATGGAATCGAAAATCTGCTGCTGTGTGTTGTGAAACGGTGTGTTTATACTTATTGAGGAAAGAGGCGTCCTGCCGTTTCCATGGCGACACTTCATTAGCTGAGGCGCAGCGATTGTTGACACGAAACGTGCTTTGGCGTTGGGAAATGGGCGGTACGCGTCTGCTGATGTCAGCCTCGGGGGCGGGGGATTTGATTTAGTGCCGCAAAAGCAGGTGAGCCAGGGCGATGCGGCAAGTGATAGGATTATCATAAAATGGTGGCTGATTTCGAGTGCGTTAATGGACGAAAAGTCGGGTAAGGTCCATAGGAAAGTTTTCTACGATCTACCGAGTTATGCTTAAAAACACATGGCCGAACCGTAGGGACAATAAAAAAAAAGTCCCGGAACTCTCCTTTAAAGAGTATGTAATGCCCCTTTAAGAATATGCGTCGTGATTTCGTCATGACAGGATGTTAATAAAAGAAGTCTCTGCACTGTATTTCCGTATCTCATTTGTTGGGCCTGCAGGCTGACACCATGTGACCACGGTCTTGTCCCCTGCTGATTTAGTTGCCCCCAGATCAACAAGTGTAACATGGGTGCCCCCAGGCCACTGTCCCTCTGTCTGAACACAGAGCAGCTGCAAGCAGTAAGTGTCGGCTGAGTGTGCCCAGGAACCCTCGGCCTGGCCCGTGTGCCCGTGAGCCAGCCCGTAACTGTGCCTGCTAAAGAGTATGGTGGGTGCCCTCAGCGCTGATCTGACTGGCCTGTACGTGTGACCACAGGTCAAGTCACAAAATTGCGATGAGAGGGCCCGTAGCCTCGTGATGTTGGTGAGGCTGCCTGCCCGGTTGGCTATGTGCTCCATGATCGGAGCTTGTTGAAGGAGAAATGGAAGAAGTACTGTTGGCGCGGTCTCCAGTGCTCCGCTTTGCAGCGTCTTGCTGTGCAGGAGACTCTGCTGCTGCCTCGCGTGCTTCCTCTGTTAAATATCAAAAAAGGTGAGTGCACGGCCAGGCCCAGCCCGGCTGCCCACAACCCACAAGCAGCGGCGCTAGAGGCCAGTTTGCCGCACCGCTTAAGCCATGGGGTGATCCTGGGCCAAAAGGTCCTCTGTGTTGGAGCTAAAAAGAAAAGTAAAAAAAAAAAAGGTAAACGTGTCGCACGGCTGGTGGCAACACATGCCTACACCCTGATCGAATCTGAGCCACATATGCGGTGAGCTCCGGACGAGCTTCAGAAAACAAAGGTGGGTCTCTGTTTTGCCCTGCGTTCGGCGCTGCAAGGAGGAGAAGAGACCCGGGCCAGGTGGCAATGAACTTTGCAAAAGAAGGGGGAAACAGAAAATGCTACAGGATTAGAGTTTGAAAAAAAAAAGAGAAAAAGAAGTTGTTGTGCGGCTGACCGGGCTTATTTGCAGTATGGGGCGTTAAGCCCTCCCTGAAAGTCCCAGGACATGAGAAGGTGGTGAAAGAAAAAAAAAATATTGTGTATTTGTGTGCTCAAGAGATCAGAGTTTTCATTAATAACAGAGGAGTGAAACGTGCATCCCTTGTATTCCGGGGACTGGGGCATTTGAAAAAATAAAAGGAAAAGCTGCGCCTGCAACGTTCCCCAAGCAAGGGGAACGTAGAATCTTCCTGCTAAAGGATCTGTTGATGTGTCCTACATCTAAGGTGCACTCTTCCTGTAATGGCAGTGATGAGCAAGGAGAACGCTGAAAACTCCCCCTACAACATGCAGCCTGCTCCAGACACCAAGACGCCAGTGTCCTGCTGCCTGAACCCACAATCAAGGGACTATGTGGATGTTGCTCCGGTGCCCCCGGGTGCGGCTTTGTCGGCTCATGAACTGTGCTCTCAACTGTCCTCAACTGTTCTGTACTGATACAAGTGCAAGTTTTACCTGGTTTCTTGCAGCCCCGCAAATGCTTAAAGAGGATTCAGTAAATATGTATTTTGGATTCTCTGAGCCTGCATGTCATTGAAGTGCTTAAAGTGGTCCTAGAAAGGGCATGTATGTGAAGCTGGGCTACCGCAGTTTGTCGGCATGCTCAATATGGTTCCAGTAGCTGACAATGTGTCATTCAGTATTTGAAGTTTCCCTTCTCCCCTGTTGAATACAGTGTCTCTCAGAATGTGGTAACATGCCACCAGCAGTCCACCGACTCCGACTCCGACCGTCACTTGGAAAAAATACAAAGAGTGGTCGGTGTGTGTTTTAACGTTTGTAACTGACTGCGTCCCAATGTATGTGGCTCAGCCTTGGAATTACGCTCTATGGCTAACTGTGGGCCTCTGTAGGCAGGTCCAAGGAATGTCTGAAGCTCAGACAAGAGGAGCGCCGGGGCTGACTGCAGCAGCCTCCGGCGGGTTCTGAGCACTTCCTGTCTTTTGTGCGCTTCCCGTTCTTCCAATCTCGCGAGCTCGTCACATTCACCCATGCAAAGCACACATTCAGATCCCATTGGCTATAAAAGAGTCAATAGGTTTTTGAATAAGTGCATGACTGGCAGCATACCCTGAATTCTCATTGGCCGAAGTCTGCTGTCAGTCACACAGGGCCCATTTTTGCACTGTTTGCATAGATTTCGAGAGACAGTGGGGCCAGAACTCCATTTCCTGCTAGCTTCTTATGTTAGAGCCTAATTATCCTATGCCATCTGTGCAGAGCTCTTGAAGGAAAATACAGTACATCTTCTTAGTGAGGGACGTGCCCCTGCCTAGTCCGAACCAGCCCCTGATGCCACACATGCACAATTGTGCATGATGATACACGCTTTCTCTTGCTGTGCTGGGTGAAAGATGTAAGCATGCCTTCAATCAAACCTACATCTTTCATGTAGCCCCAGGAATGGGGGGCAACACCCCTGCGCCCAAACATACAAGCCGCTTCAGGGTGCATGAGACAGTAATGACAATTGCACAGCATCATTCTGAGAAGCACCACTTTGAGTGCATTTAGAAATGCAGAGATGTTTGCTGTAATGGCATGCCACAGCTAAGCTTTGTGAATAATTTTTGTTTTATTTCCAGAGGAGAGCAATTTATTCTGTTTTCATTTTCTTCTTCTTGCGTTAAAAAAGTGAACAAAAAGAAACAGAAAATGTCAAAATTGAAAGCAATTAAAACCATGTTGTTTGTCTAATGAAGTATTGGTGGCACCACTGTCCTATATAGACTGCCTACCCCAGTCTTACTGCTCCTAGAAGCCTTCATTGTAACCGTAATGCTAACCAAATTTAATCACCTGTATGATCATGATCCGGTAACATTGCGAGACTTCATACTCACTGTAACCAAGAGCCAAGGATCCCTATGTAATTAAGAAAACCTCATGTAACTAAGACAATTTCATGCAACAGCACCTCAATGCCCTTGGACTGCTAGTGCGCTTTTCAAATCCAAATAAATAAATGTGTACAATAGCATCCTTCTGACTTATCACTTCAATTCCTACAACCCTCTGCTCATAGTCATGAAAATCATTGAAACCTGGATTACCGCATATCACTGCCATCCATGCTGACTCTGTGATCTTCATCCCCCTCAGCTATCCAAAGCAGGTATAAGGGTTGTGGTCATGGACAACAGGGTGACTGTTAGGTTCCTTTCATATTGTTGCAACGCCCGTGAACTCATCTTCCTTAAAACCTCCCTCACCTCAACTGACCTCACTATCAACTCACTAAATGCCCCATCTAAGTGCTCTATCCTACTTTTCAATGTCTCCGTGTCCCCTCTTTCCCCACTCCTCCATCTATTTTTACATGCAAATGTAAACCTGATTCACTAGCTTCCTGCCTGTTAAAGGTCAGATCCACTCTCCTATTCTTGGGCCATCTCAGGCCACCTCCATCAAACATAACTTAAATTACTTCAGTTCTGAGGTCCTCTTTCCGATTTGTAACATCACTACCTACTGCCTGTAACGCTCACCTGACTCCCACGGAGGCGCTGGTCTAGTCTGGGTTGCTGTGGCCTCTTTGAGCGTGATGCGCAGAACTCGGAACATCGACTGAACAGGACCCTCAAATCTTGCTTGTCTGGCCCGTAGGAATATCCTTCTGCAGATGAGAAAGGGGATTAACAGTCTGCAGAATAGTGTGCTTGCTCCCCCCTTCCCCCCTTCGTTCTTCTCTAACTTCCTCCGAAATCCCCAGTTGAAGCTCACCTTATGGTTTGAAAGGATGAACTCTCCATCCTGCTTCTGGTGTCTGTGTTACAATTTTTTCAGATTAATATTGAAGTCGGACTGGTGTCCTATGTTTTGAAATCTGAGGCGGCCACCTGGAGTGTTTGATGAAAAACAGTGGTTTACGCGCCGTATGGGATTAGCGGTTCTCATGATAGGATGCTCATATGATGTTGCAAAGTGAGAATGTATTTGTCTTCTGAGTGAAGGTCAGTTGATTTGCTTTTTTGGTTGCGAGCTCAGTAGGCCCACGCATCCAAGTCAATTCATAAGGGGCTATTGTTTTTTTACCTTGAGCGAAAGGGAAACTTTAAAAGCTATGCAAGGATTGAAAGCTTGGAAAAAAAAATACTATTTGATAAGGTTATATTTTACAAACGCTTGTAAGGACCATGAAATAAAAACGTATTTCTTTAATACAAAGACCAAAGCCACTTACTTTCTTGATGATCCTTGTCCAACTTCTAAAGTTAAAGAACATTTTTAGTTTCTGACGTTTCTACTTTTTTTCTCCAGCTCATACACCTTTCATTTGGATGTGGTTGCTTCCCACACTCTGTTATAACAGGGCATGTTTCTCCATTGATAAAAAAAAATAATCTAACCTGGATGTGGAGTGAATTGCTAATTATAATAAACCAATTAATTGAGAGAGTTGTTGCGGATCAATTGAGTGGCTGGATTACTGGGCAAAACCTACTTGCCCCATCTTTTTGTGATGTATTTGTGTATTGGCTCAAACTGAACCTTGCACAATTTGATACAAAGAAAACAAAATTCCATTAAGGTATAATACTAGCAGAATAAGACAATTTGGGATAAAATCAAGCAAGATAACATATGACAGATGAAAAGTCTCAATCATGTTCAGTAAAAATAGGATATTTGGTTAAAAATAATGTTTTTGTAGGAAATAATTCATTAAAAACCTTATAGCGGCAAGTTTCCAAGACGTTTGGAGGCACCTGCAATTATCTGATGGGCTGGAGTAGGTGCCTAAAATGCTTAAGTATACGTTTTGTTTTTTAATCAGATACTCCACCAGCAAATAGAGCAATGTTTCTAATGTGTTATGAGTTACATATTCTCCATACTTGCACATCCCTCTCTATTTTATTGTGGGTGCCCGATATTTCATTCATGGGATAGAGATTAAGACAGAGGCTAAGAAATTGTGCATCCGGAAATTTTGGACAAATAATCTGATACAGATTTAATGTATTCTCTATAGTTATTTTTGAAAATAGTTTATAGTTTTTACATTCTAAAGTGGTTAACATCCAATCAGGTGTCCAGAATTTGATTTTAACACGCATGCGATTAGACATTAATTGTTCAATGGAAACTTCAAGGTCCATTGGTAGGTTCTGACAATAGTTAATCCAATGGTTAAAAATGTCCTTATTTATATCACTAATAAGTTGATTTTACTTTGCCCACAAGGAATACTCAGAAGCCATACAAATTTCCCTAAAAATAGATTACATTTTCCATTTAGTAGTAGCTTCTAGGGATGTCAGGCCTACTCCGTATCGGATAATGGAGTTATGTGTCCTTAAAGGGAGCTGCAAGACTCATTTCCAAAACAGGACCTCTAGCTTAGGCCAGTGGATCACATTAATTCTTAACCCAATTTTCACCCCCATGTTAAGACAGGGATAACATTAGGCTTATAAAATCTCAGCACCAACAAGATCGCCCTTGTGTATCGGGTAGAGTAATCAATGATTACAAGGATGTATTTGTTACCCAGTCTAGACGTTTCCAATGGTCCAATGATATCCATCCCAATTTGGGGGAAAGGGATTTCTATTATTGGTAAAGGGTTCAGAGGGGCAGGCAAGGCAATACGCGTACTGGTCTTCTGACATACTTCACATGTCTGAATGAAGTTCTTTATATCAGCATGGATATCTGGCCAGTAAAACCTCCCACTGATATTGCCATGGGTCTTATATTGTCCTAAGTGTCCCCCGGTCAAATGAGAATACACAATCTCTAGCACGATCTTCCGATGTGTTTTGGGGATTACTAACTGAGTTTTACTCAGGCCTTCTCTGGAGGTTTCCTTTCTATACAGTTTTTTGTTTAAATGCTTCAACCTTTGTTGGCTTATGGTCCTTTCAAGGGCGGTTCTGCTGTGCCAGTATTGTGTTTTGTGCTTGGATCTGCACTCCAAGTGACTCTACTGTGGCTGAAACAATAATGTCTTAATATTTTTCCTCATACGTTGTCACTTATAATTTGTGCGACTCCTGCACCAGATGTAATGCGATAGACTCTTAATTTTTTAGTTAATAAGTGGTTTCATTCTTCATGTATTAATTTCATACATTCCAGTCCTCAATCTGTAGCAATTATTAATTCCTTTTTACATGTATTGACTTCATATGTATTGATTGAATTTTCATGAAAAAACACATATAATCTCCCAACACGTGTTTCACCACAGCATTTAGCCGTGGTTCTTCAGGAGAGATTCTGCACAAGAATTACAGTAAGTTAGAATTTTCTTTAAAAAATATTGAAAATCAAGCTTAACCCAACACTGGTTTGTAATAAATTCACCATTTATACATTATTATATATTCTCATGAGCCTTGTGTGTCACCTCTATGTGGGAATGACTGAAGAAGAGGAACTCTGTTGTATTGAATTAAAAATTTAGGTTAACTCACCCTTTTGTGATGTTCACTTTTTGAAAAATAATAGTAGTTTTTAATTTCAAAACTCGAGAGTGGGTTTCTTTTCGCCAAAAGTAATGAATCTGAAAAGAATTTCAGAAGGACCGGTTATTTCTCTAGTGTCCTGACGCATTGTTTGTTCAATTATCATTTCTTTGCTGTTTTCTAAGTAAAAAGTATTATAAAGTATTATCATTTTTTCCCTTTATTTTTCCTCCTTTCTACAACGTGGCCGAGTTATAGTATCCTAATTTTTGTAAAAATTGAAATAAAGACAAGAAAAGTGAAGCTTTACCTTAATCTTCTTTGCAATTGCCAGGTCCGATTGCCTAGAACATACTCGCCAGGATCTGCGGTTGTTTTTAAGCTATCTTGGTTCCGCTTTTATAGTTGAATTTGGCGTGTGATGGCGTCATTGCGTGCGCGTGCCGCAATGACGTCAAGACGTTCCAAAAACATGCCACGGCCATCTTAGTAGGCATTTTGTTTACCGCGAGACTAACTTTACTGGTACTTTCATTCTATTGAGTCTATCTTATAGCGCTATAGTACCCATTGCAAAGGTGTAAGATTTTGGGGGTCATTACGACCCAGGCGCTAAGTGGTGAACAGTGCCGTAAAAGGCTGCGGCGCAGTTAACCACTTAGCGCCTTACTACGAGGTCCCTTTGCGGTACCCGACCTGAACGGCTGGTCTGGACCAGCTGTTAAAGTAGGGACACGCAAAGGGACCTCGCAGGCAATTACGGTACCGCAATTTGCGGTACCGTAATTGCCGCCTTCCCCATTCCCATTGAGCCCTATGGGGCGAAAATGGGAATGGGGAAGGGCCATGGTGAAATGGGGAAATACCACCCCGCCAACCTTGGAATGGGGTGGTATTTCCCCATTTCACCATGGCGGACTTGTTACAACACCGGCACCAACCATGGTGCTAATAGCTAATGAGGGCTTTTGACTTTAAAGCTGGCATTGTTATTATTTACTTTAGGAAATTTAGTTCTACAATAATAATGATACTCGGTTTACTTTACTGAAGTAGTCCTGGTCCAGATAATATATAAACGAAAGAGAGGATACATGTATACAATCAGATGATATAAAACAATAAGGCGATGGGGTTCAATTCAAAATTTGCACAAACCATACAAAATTATGAACATTTTTGAAATCATATGATAAAATAAAAAATGAATGAGAATGAATAAGTTGGAAGTGGATTATCAATAAACACATTTTAGGATACAAGAGCATTTCTTGATGACATATGTGGTATTATTCTATAAATTCTTCATTGTCTCTGTGCTTTGAAGGGGTCTTCTTCTTACAGCCAATAGGCCATCTCATGTTCTGTGTTCAAACTTGTGGAACATGTGTCCAAAATACAAATCCATTTCGATTCTCTTCTACGTAGTAGAAGTTCTCTGTTGCCACCTCTTTCTGGTAGGGCAATTTTTTCCAAGCCCAAAACTTTTACGTTCTTGATGTTTTCTAGATTATGCTCTTTGAGAAATGAATAGCCATGGGTTATCTTGAATCTCGATTTTTGATTGCTCTTAGATGTTCCATAATACAAATTCTCATCTCTCTTATTGTACTGCCCACATATTTCTTTCCGCAAACACATGCTATTGCAAAAATGACAAATCTGCTTTGGAAATTGATAAATTGTCTGATTTCTTGTGTCTTTCCAGTTGATAGGTTGACTTGTTTAGTGCCATGTAGCATGTGAACGCAAATTGCGTAATTTCCACATTTATGTGATCCTGTTGGTTCTGGCAGTTTAACACATGCACTTAGATTTCTCGTGTTTAGAATTTGGAGGTGGCTAGGACTTAACATCTGTTTTAATGTGGGAGCTTTTCTGTATACCATTGTTGGTTTTTCTTCTAGGTATCCTTGTAAGGTTTCATCCGTTAGCAAAATGTTCCAATGTTTAGTTAATACTTTTTTTTCACTATATGTGTTTTACTACTATATGTAGTGATAAAGTGTGTTTCTGCACATTTGTTGGTGATTTTCTGTTTGTTTATCAGTAGATTTGATCTTGGAATTTTTTCTGCTTTCTTTATGGCTTGATTCAAAGTCTCCTCTCTGTATCCTCTTTGGATAAATTTCTCTTTTAAATCCATTAGGTGTGCGTTATACCTCTTTTCCTCACTGCAATTTCGTTTGACTCTTAGTATTTCCCATATGGGACGTTTTTGATGATATGTTTCACATGGTTGCTTTGTGCATGTAATTTATTGTTTACTGCCGTGGGTTTGATGTAAAGATCTGTTCATATTTTTTCTCCATCTGTGTATAGTTGTAGGTCCAAAAATGTGATTGTTGCGCTGACTTTCTCTGTGAATTTAATATTGTAATTGTTGTCATTGAGATACATTATGTATTTGTCTAGTTCAGTTTTGTTTCCATTCCATATCATAAGTACATCATCGATGTACCTCCCCCAATATACTACCTTGTCATCAATGAATGCTTTGTGTTGCCATGCATTATTAAGCTCAAAATGCCCCATGAATAGATTGGCATATGGGGTGCAAATTTGGCCCCCATGGCCGTGCCTTGTTTGTATAGTGACTTGTTGAACATAAAGATGTTATTATTTAAAACAAAGTTGAGCATCTCCAAAATCATATTATTTTGTTGTAGGAATGAAATAGACCTTGTTTTAAAAGAAAATTCTACTGTTTCCAGTCCTTTGATGTGTTGTATACTAGTGTATAATGACACTACATCCAGGGTCACAAATAAGAAGTTGGGTTCCCACGGGATGAGTTCCATCTGTTGGATGACATGTTTTGTATCTCTCAAAAATGAGAGGTTGAAGGTGTAAATCGATGTATTGTGATATCCTCTCCGTGAGAGATCCAATGCCATTTATTATTTGCCTGCATGATGGAAAAGTTTCATAATTCTTATGTATTTTAGGCAGGAAGTAAATAATAGACATTACTGATTTGGCTATGGTTTGGCTATGTCCATGTAGTCTGATTCTTCTTCTGTTAATAGACCAATTTCCTCCCAGTTTTTAACCATTTTGTGCCATTCTGCTTGTAAATCCTTGATTGTATTGGTTTTGAGTGTGATATAACATTTCGTATCACTTAGTTGTTTAGTGCCTTCCGCCACATAGTCTGTTCTTTGCATAAGTACTATGTTCCCTCCTTTGTCTGCTGATTTTATTACTACTTGTTCATTCTTGGATAGTTGGTCTAAGGCATCTCGTTCTGCCTTAGTAAGATTATGTTTGAGTTTGGAGGTTTTGTTCTTCAAGTAAATCTTACGTAGTTCATGACTGACTGCTTTGTGAAAAATGTCTTTGGCGATGTTTTCATTCAGAGTTGGAATGAATTTAGATTTGGTTTTCAGGTAAGTTTCTTCTGTCTGAAAGCAATCTATGTTTTGTTCTTCCATTAGGTTTTCTAAAGAAAAGCTTGCTTTGGTCAGATTCATAATATTAACTGTTCCTTCTGCTAATTCCACGGTGAGGGGTGAGATATCTTTGATGTTATGTGTTTTTGGTTTCATTGGTGTTTCAGCAAAATATTTTCTCAGCTTAAGCTTCCTGCAAAATTTAAACAGATCTACTTGCGTATGGAAGTAGTTTGTTTTGTTGGTTGGGCTATAATTTAGCCCTCTGCTGAGTGCTGTTTGTAGTGTTTTATCCACATGTTGTTCTGATAGGTTAAGGATCAAATTCACTGGTTCATTCTGTTTTCCTTGTTTTTCGATCTTGTTTGCATGCCTCTTTGTCCTAAACCTTGATTTATTTGCGCCTTCTCTCTTCCCCCTCTTATTTTTGTGAAATTGGTTGAAATATTTCCGCCGGGATTGGGGCTTGACATAGTTTTGGAAATATTAGTTTGTTGAGTATAAAGTCTTGTTGTTTGTTTGTATTTCCGAAATTCTTCTAAAAAACAGATTGAGGATTGGAATGTATGAAATGAATAAATGAAGAATAAAACCACTTATTAACTAAAAAATTAAGAGTCTATCGCATTCCTTTCTATACAGTAATCCTTGCCTTAGGAAGAAAAAGGGGCTGACCTTCTGTAATCCTTCCCCTGCAGGAAAGCCTCTGTGAGTGCTGGATCATTTTGCTGGGCAAAGGCTAGGTCGGTAAGGATGGTAGTTTCTTTTTCCCTCTTTGTCTCAGTGGTAGATGGTTCATCAGCTTTCTCAAAGCCTAAGGTACCTCTCTCAGTTTCTTCTGGTTCACCCTGTATAAAACAGGGAAATAGAACCCTTTCAAGAATTCCCTGTGCAATTCTATCCCCACGATGTACTTCAAATGGAGTTTCGCCATGGTCCTGTAGGAGACCCTTTATGTCTCCCCGGAAGTTGGGATCTATGATGCCCTCTAAGACATCCAGACCAAGCTCTGCAAAGAACCTCACAGGCTACAACCAAAAGGCTAGCTGGACCGAGTCCCGACAGTTCTGACATTAGCATTGCCCCAGATCTTTTCCAGACCTAGCAACACACCTATGTAGGCTTGAAAATCAGCTAAATGTGCCAATGTCGCCTCGCAAGGAGCACCTTGGGGATCGACCAGAATGACACTGACAGACATGATCAGCAGAGGTTAGGGATGATGTAAATTGATGAAATTGAATAAAAATCCAACCATTACCCATTCCTTCTTAACCACCAGAATTTCCAAGTTCACACTACAAACATTACCCTCCCCTCTTGGCCACAAATGTCCGGAGTATCCATTCCAAACCGTAGCCACTTCCTCCTTTCACCAAAAGGTGTTTGAATGTCCACCTCAAACTGTCAGCTTGGAACATTATTTTTGGGTAGGCGCAGGCCTGATGAGTGGGTCAACCAGTACCTGAGCCAGGCTGGAGACAGCTGGGATGAGAAAGGCACAGGAGTGGAGCTTGGCCTGTCCATTTTCTAGTAGATGTAATGAGGAAGCTAACCTCAAGTGATCCTCACGTACCTTGGTCAAGGCATGTGTCTGGGCCAGTACCATATCGGTGCCAGGCTTGATGCTTCTGCATGCCATTGGATGTGAAAAGAAGCACTGCTGCAAGCAGATCCATGATCAGTCTCGAAGTATGCAGCTGCTGCATTCTTCCACGCAATTCAGTGGAGGTGCAGCTACTGGTTCAACATGCTCACTGGCCGTCTGAGCCTATACAGCAGCTTCTTTCCATCCCTCAACTGTCTCCGGATGGGCCTCAGCTTCTTTGTTCAGGTTTGATAGAAGTATGCCATCTTGGGCGTCATTATCATAGGAGCTCCCCCCACACAAATGGCGAATTAGGGCTCTGTGGTGGTAATTCCAGAAGAAATACTGCCAACGTCAGATAACATTACCACCTCTCAGTCTCTGCCAGATTACGAGCGGTGGAATAATGAAGTTATTCCCCGTATTTGGTATTATTAGACTCACTGGGGATTTCGCCGATTTGCTGCGGCAGGTAATCCTGCCACAGTAAATACTCCAGTTTTTAGAGATTAGGTGGAGGAGTTACCTACACCCAAATGCAGGGGGTAAACCCTCCATTTAACCTCCAATCTTGGAGTTTGGCTGTGTGGTAAAACTGGCAGTAAATCCACTACCACTAAAAAATAGTGGCAGTGGATTTACTGCATTTTGTTTCCTGCACTCATTCGTAATTAGGGCCATTGTGTAATGTGTGCCACAGTATGCAATCTGTGGTAATACAGAACCCCAAGGCTTCCTTTGGTGGTATCAAAAGCACCCCTTATAGCTTTACAGTAGTTGACTCATGAGTGGCAGCCTCAAATTCTATTTTAGGGATTTCCCACGCAAAGGAGACAAACTGTGCACGTGGTTTGTATTAACAAAGAAAATCAGGCATGATGTGTGTGGGTAGTACATACGTGGTGGAGCAAGGAGGTTACTTTGAGGCAATTAGAGATGACATTATAGCTGGAACCCCCATTTGGAAGCGGAGATCGAGCTGTCTTCATGTCTTCTCTCACCTATGAGCCTTCCAAAGCTGTTAACAAAGGGGAGAGCTACACTAACAGTTTTGAAATGGTTAAAGCCATCAATGGTAATTTCCGGAAGTGGAATTGCATACCAGTAATGTGTGAATCCCTGAGCGGAACTATGCCCTGCCTGTGAGCACCAGGCAGATAGCATCCATAGGTTTGATTAATCCACTAGCTCTATGCTGTTTGCTGCCATGTGTGGCTCTCCAGCTTCCATCACGGAGACCCTGAGCATCAGATTATTAGAAGTCTATTTGCCACTCATTTGCTCCA
This sequence comes from Ambystoma mexicanum, assembly GCF_040938575.1. Taxonomy (NCBI): domain Eukaryota; kingdom Metazoa; phylum Chordata; class Amphibia; order Caudata; family Ambystomatidae; genus Ambystoma; species Ambystoma mexicanum. The sequence continues at coordinate 1,182,057,163 of NC_090930.1, read as the reverse complement.
GGTACAGAAGGTGCACATGGATTTAGCCTTGACCACCGAAGTCACCTCTCATGCTGGACTCCAGCTCTGGCGTCTCACTACTCATCTGGGTGAATGACTCACAATGGGGCTCATTTTCGTTGAGCCTTAACGTACATTTACGGCTTTTACGCTATGCATCTACGTCGTAGCTCATTTTCGTCAATGTGTATGGCAGGGAGGAGGGGCGGAAGACGACTTACGTGACCGCTGCCTCCCTTCCTCTCTGCCATACAAATGGTCCAACATTTGACCCAGCATTCATTTTCAAGCCTGCGCAAATGCTTGGGATCCCTATGATGCGGACCGCCACTGGTGTAATGGGGCCCCCCCTCAACCCCGGCGGTGCGGGGGGCCCGATAGCACATGTCATAGGAGGGGGCCCCACTTGGAGAAAAAAAAAAAAAGGAAAAAAAATACATTTTTATTTTTAAAATATTTATTTTTGAATTCACTCTGCATTCAAAAAGAAATAATTTCTGTAACAGAATATTATTTTTATGAAGGCATAGGCCCTCATTACAAGTCAGGCGTTAAGGGGTTAACGCCGCCGTAAAGAGTGTCGGCGCCGTTAAACCCTTAACGCCTGATTCACACTTTAATGCCTGCTTTTTGCAGGCGTTAAAGTCCAAGGCGCTAAGCGACCTTGGTGCTAATTACGGCACAGTAATTTACGGTGCCGTAATTAGCGCCTTCCCCATCCCCATTATGCCCTTTGGGGCAAAAATGGGAATGGGGAAGGGCAAATGGTGAATGGGGAATTACCATCCCACTCACCTTTGAATGGGGCGGTAATTCCGCCATCCACCATAGCGGAATCCGGCATGGACAATGGTGCTGATAGCACCATGGTCCACCGCCTGACTTGTAATGAGGGCCATAGTGTCTACAAAAAGAAACTTTGACATGGAGGAGGTCTTCATGTCATGGGGTGGGGGGAGCCCCATGAATTCAAAAAGAAATTGTTTATTTTTTAAGTCACTCTGCCTTCATAAACAATTATTTTCGTTATGGTTCGGTCCTTAACGGAAATAATTTCTATATGAAGTCAGAGTGACTTCAAAAAGAAACCATTTCTTTTTGAAGTAATAGGGATCCCCTCAAATCCATGACGTGTGTGTGTATTTTGAAAGGGTGTACACTTAAATGTATAGGTGGCTGCCTTTGTGAGTGTGAAAGGGTGCAGACAAATTTAAGGTTGGCTGGGTGTGTGTGTACAGTGAAAGGGTGTACACTTAGGGTGGCTGACTGAGTGTGCCTGCATGGTAAAAGGGTGCACACTTAAATGTAGAGGTGGCTGCCTGTGTGAGTGTATGGTGAAAGGGTGCACATTTAAATTTATGGGTGGATGCCTGGTTGTATGTGCCTCTATGGGGAAAGGGGGCACACTTAAATGTACGGGTGGCTGCTTGGGTGTGCCTGTGTGGTGAAAGGGTGCACACTGGGTGTGCCTTTATGGTGAAAGAGTGCACACTTACATGTATGGATGGCTGGGTGTGCGTGTGTGTATATGATGAATGGTGTGTTTGCCTGTGTTCAGGGGCGCAACAAAACCTACATTTTGAGGGAGCTGATCCTTCAAATGTTGGGAGAGGTGCTAAATTCAAGGGAGGTGGGGGACGGGCAAACCAATTTGTGTGGGGACATCTAACTACTTTATGCATTTTAATGAGACTATTGTAGTGCAACTTCAATGTTACAAGCAGTTAACTGTCTCCTTTAAGTCTGAAAGCACCTTCTTATGGACTGCTGTGCGAATGAGCGGTCTCCTGTTCCCTATCTACCCTTCCAATCACTCCCCTGGCATACAAGTACTAAACCCACATGACGATTTAAAGTGCCTAAAAAATGTGGTATTTGAATGCAGGTACTAACAGTGAAATGCTTTACGTTAGAAATTGCTGGGCCCTTGTCAACAGCGAAACACAGGTCCCGGGTCTTTTCTGTGTCCTGTTCTGCCCAGCAACTGCTCTGAATGTCAGCCAGGTTGAGTCAACATAGCCCAAAATTTCAGGGAGGGAGTTCTGAAGCCCAGTCAACTCAATGGTGTTACGCCACTACTTGTGTTTAATGCCTTGATTGCTTATTGGTAATCATCATTACTCCTAGCCCTATTCTTCCTTGTCCCTGTACTTGTGTATGAGGCAGTACTTGTGTGTGGGGCACTCTGCCTCATACACAAGTACTGGGATGAGGTACAGGTGCATGGAGGTAATGCCTGACTCCGCTACCTGTAATCTTCATTACTTCTAGTCCCACTCTTCCACATCCCAGTACTTAACTATGAGGCAAGGATCCTAATATGTAAGCTCCTGCACAAGGAAGAGGGATGTGAAGGTAATTCTGGGCCAAGGAATTGATTTTGGAGGTGGGAGTAGGGGTGGGAGAGAGAGGGGATGTGTCAGGAACTGGATTGTGTGATAAACCATAATGAACATCAATGTCCAGGCTAAGCAGGCATGGTAAGTGGTATTAGTGGCTAGAGTCATTTCGGTGCAGTCAGTCTAGTCATTCCTCAGTTTAGTATGACTTTTATTTTACTGCGCATTTCTGATAAAGCAGTCCTGGTGAGTGTAATTACCTGGCTAGACCAGCCAATTCTTACTGCAGCATTGTATATTTTTCTGGGGATCTGTGATAAAATTATATGATATAAGTCATTTATAACACGCCTGTACGCAAGTGTTTCTAGGATCAACAAGACAAGGGAGGGAAGACAGAAGGAGAACAAGACACACAATCTTACTAAGCCTTGTGTCATTCAGATCATGCAAGTGCGAGAACGAGAAATGCAAGAGGAAAGGGAGGGGAAGTGCAAGAAAGAGGGGAGGGGAAAACAGGGCAGTAATTGTCTGAGTATGTGCAGCACGGCTCCGGGTAGTGCAAGGAGAATAAGGGACTGTAGGGTTACAGTTACAGCCCCTAAGTGCCTGGAAGGGCCAGAGGCAGTGCAAGGGTGACTGATCAACAAAGAGCCTGGACTCAGTGAGACTCTGAGGGTAGCCAAGCAACCAGTCTGTACAGCAGACAGGTAGTTCAGACACGGCAGGAGGGGAGGGAGAGAGAAAGCAGAGGAGAAGAGGAAAGTTTTGAGCTGCTTCCAGAACTTCAGGTGGTCCGCTCAAGTTTGAGAGGGGCAGTGAGGCCATTCCAGAGGGAGGCACCTGCATATGACAGCTCTACCCCTTACTCTCTCCCCTGTGCCTGGTGAAGCGTCTAACCATTAGAGAGTTGGAGGTAGCTGGGGTAAGGGCTGGAGGAGGAAGGTATTCTGGAACAGAGCATTGGATGTAGTGTGGAGCCTGACCCCAGAAAGCCTTGTGGACAATGCAAAGAGTCTTGAACTTGATCCTTGCAGCCACTGGGAGCCAGTGGAGAGATTTCAGGGCTGGAAATATACGATTCCTGGGCTTGAGGCCAGGGATAAGTCTTGCATTCCTGTTCTGGATTAGTTCCAGAGGGCAGAGAGTAGAGGAAGGCAGATTGAGAAAAAGGTTGTTGCGGTAGTACAGTCTAGAGAGAAACAGGGCTCTGGAGACAGTGAGCTTCTGGGGGAAAGTGAGAAAGGGAAGAGTCCCTTTGAGGAGGAGCCGCTGGTAGTGGGGCTTCTTGGCGACCTCCAAGATGTTAGGAGAGAAAGAGAGAGTGGAGTTTTAGATGACACCAAGGTTGTTTTCCTTGCAGGAAGGCAAAGGAAGAGGACCCAAGGTGGGTCGACAGAGTGAGAGAGGGAAAGCATGGGCAGGCGCCCCGTGAGAAGGATCTCCGTCTTACTGGCAATAAGGCAAAGATTTTTGGAGGCGCACCAATCCTGAATCGCGGATAGACAATCAGGAATGAGCGAGGGAGGAGAGGAGCTTGAAGGAAAGCTGAGTGTCATCTGCATAACACTAAAAGTTAGAGAAGGTAGAGATCAGGTGGACAAAGGGGCCAAGTAGTGGTTCAAAAACCAGGTTGAGAGGACAGAGACCTTGCCAACGCCACAGGTAGAGATAGAGGTGGCAGAGAGAAAGGGACCAAGTTGGACCTGGGAGGGGAAGTCCAGGAGGAAGGAGGTCAGCCACTCCAGGGCCTGGTCCGTGATGCCCAGGTTCTCACGTATCAATTGATCAGGATGGCGTGGTTGACTGTGTCGAAAGTAGAGGAAAGATCAAGGAGGATTAGGACAGAAGGAATGCTGGAATCAAGGTTAGAGAGCAGATCTTCATGGGTGTTCAGGAGAGCAGTTTCCGTGCCTCTGGCAGCTCTTAAACCAGACAGATGGTCATGGAGACGACCAACAGATTCAGTGTGGAGAGTAAGCTGGGAAATGGCCAGCTTTTCCAAGAGTTTGCCCAGGAGAGGGCAGATGGAGATTGGGCGATAGTTTGACGAGCAGGCAGGATGGGCAGATGGCTTCTTGAGGAGTGGGTGCACAAGGGAGTGCTTAAGAGGAGAGGGGAACGTTCCTGTGGCAAAAGAGTGATTACAGAAATCGGCCAAGGCTGAAGCAAGGGTGTCAATATGGTCCTTGATGGTTCTGGAGGAGCATGGGAGCACCTGTTTGGATAACACTTTCATAGATCGGACTTGTCTATAATCCTCATAAGGAGATTGAAGCCCTCTTGAGGACAATATGTTGGACCATGAGTGGAGAGAAACTTACTGATCCTCAAAAAAAAGCACTATCAAAAAAAATCGACCTTTGGGACTGGCTAGAAAATTATGCACATCTTGACAAGCTTTCAAAATATAAATTTATTCATTACATGCTCTATACATTCAAACAAATGCAGCCATACCTGTCCCTCAGTCCCTCTAGCAGACTTAGACGATTTCTACTCCTACTGAGGATCGATAATCTACCGCTACTGACTAACAAAAGCAAATACAACGGTTTAACCCCTTTAGAGAGATTTTGTAGACTTTGTAAGAATAAAGGTTGCAAAGAAACAGCTTGTCATGTATTATCCAGATGTGTAAATATGATGGATACTTATTCAGTAAATTTTGGCAACTTTGTCCATGATATGGAGTTCATTAGAGAACCTGCCTTCTGGCAACGTCTCATGAATACTCAGAGTATGCAGCTGCAGATCGCCACCTTCAGAATATGGTTGGTAATTGAAAGAACGTTGAAGATCTCAATATGAATTACTTAAACAGCAGGACATTGATTATGGTAGTGGTTTATGATCTCTGCCACATGTGTTTTAGTATTCTCAGTGTGTGCAATCAGTATTAAGCTTGAATGATTTGAAGAATTGTAAGGGTAATAAGTTTAAATTATGTTGTGCCTAATGGTAACAATTGATTAGTTGTTTTTGCTGATTAGAACTAATATGTAATATGCAATAAGCAATAGGACGATTTTATATGATTTATCAACATGTGTAAAGTTTAAATATAAACTGTAACACATTATTAATAAATGAAAGATAATCCTCATAAGGTGTTGTCAGAGAGAAAGAGGAGAAAGGAGGGGAGGTAGAGATGGCCAAAGGGGGGCCAAAAGACGAAGAGGGAGAGGAAGAGGAGATAGAGGACAGGATGTCCTGATTTTTAGCCAGAGCCATACAGAGGGCCTGGGAGGGAACAGGAGAGGTAGAGACTGCAACAGGATTGACCAGTTCCTTGCAGATTTTAAAGAGTTTGGTCATGTTGTTAGAGGCCGCAGAGACTTGGGCTTGAATGTGTGCTCTCTTCTTGATGAGTGTTATTGCTTCGACTGGCATTTTGGTGCAACCAGTCCAGGTATGTCTAAATGTGGCCTGGTATGCTTTACTTTAATGTTATTACGTGTCTACATTGGTCTACCTTGTGCAGCCAGTGGAAAATGTTTTCAATGCGGCAGGCATTTTTAATAGCAAAGCATTAATGTTCCTGTGCATTGTTGGTGACCTGCTTGTATTGGATTGGACCTACAAAACAGTTGCAAACACTCTTGCTTTTTAACCAATTTTTCTCAGCAAATGTGCTGTACATTGCATTAAAAACACATATTGGGCCTCATTGCAAGTGTGCCGGTGCAGTAACAAACGTGCCGATAAGCCTACCGGCATCGTTATTACCGGACCGACACACTACGGTTCTGCCTGCCGGAGTTGCTGTGCCCAGCAAGTCTGACACTACCGGGCACAGCGGCCACAGTAAGCAGACTGTAATGGAGGCACTTGCACACTTATTAACAGTGCTGGTGCTTCCGTGTTCCCCCTTCCCATAGAGTCTTATGTAAAGCGGGAAGTAAGGCGGCGGTAATTTTTTCAGGTCTGGCGTCAACCCACTGGTATCACCGGCAGGGTTACCGCCAGACACGTAATGAGGCCCATTTAGATCTTTCTCCTAGTACAGTGTGCGGCATACCCCCTCAGCAGCACGTTTGTGTGTATTGTGCAAGTGTGATAATCTAAGCCTGCCCAGAGTGTGGCACGACCCGTGATTTGTTGCCGAGTTGGGGGGGCCCTCAGCATGACGCACAGGGGGGCCCCAACATTTTGTGTTATGCCACTGCGTACCACATAAGGATCTATTGTAAACACTGTGATGTACCCCATAGGGAGCTGTAGTAAACACTGCCAGCCATCCATTCGTGGCAGGTGTTTACCTCAATTGCATTTCAAGTGCAAAAGTGCAGGCCAGAAGGAACCACACACACTTGCACAATCCCTTTTGCCCTGCACTTATACACTCCGACGTACAAATGACCAAAACGCGGCAGCAGGGACCTGTCTATGTGTATATCTAAATGTAAGTGGTTAGTTAGATGGCTCAATATAATGAGCCCCAATATATCTGCCAGGTTTCGGACAGAGGTATAATGGTGTACAGGACACCCTGCTACGATAGGAACAGGCACAGTGGTTCCTAACATAGGTACAGGTGTAAATAGCTCATCCTCCTGGCCTGCACTAAACAGCTCCTCTTCCTGGCCGCACTAAACAGCCCTTTCAATCACTCTCCCAGCGAGCCACTGCAAGAGAAAGCATTGTGCCATTACTTTACACATGATTTGTGGGATTTTTTTTAAATTAAAAAAACATGAATCGTGCTGCATATACTTTTCTTCTCTCTCGTCACCCCGGGTATACTGATAACGTGAATTGCCTCCCACCAGGGGCACACCTTCAAAATTGAGAGTGTACCATGTGGTAAGGGACTCCTTTTCATGTTCCACCACTTTGCTGTGAAATCATATCTTCAGGTCAGTCCATCTCTTCTTAAGGTTCTCCATGCTGAAGGGTCTGCAGGCCACACTGTTGACTCACATGCAAATAGCTTCCTCCAGGTAGGAGTTCAAGTGAATGATGGTGTTGGCCATGAGCGGCCTTGTACATCCTCGACAATGCCTTCCTGAAGGCCGGCTAGGTCCACATCGGAAAACATATTTTTAAGAATGTTCTAGAACATGTCTCTGGCGGTTCCAGATGGTGCGGGACAGTGGAACATGGCAACAGGGTACTTGAGGAGTTGACAAGGTTTCAGCTGCATGAGTAGAGACCTTAGCAGGGGGAGCAGGAAGTGTGGTCCTCTGTGATCTTGCATGTCACAGTTGGCTGGAGTGATAGCATTTGCAGATGACACATGCTTGGATCATGAAGATTCCTCTGGTGAGGACAATAGTGGGATCTTCACTTTCAATCCACCCCTTGCAGCTTACATGGAACTGGCAGAGAAATGCCTGACCTTACAATGGCTGCAATATCAAGCAAGCCTTTTCTCGCGTCCATTCGTGCCCAATCAGAGTGGAGCTGCAGGTGCCTGCATGCACATGGGCCATATGAATGTTTAAAAGGAACTAATTAAATGAGGTTCAGCGCAAGCTTGTTTTGTGTTCATTCAAGTCAGAAAGTGGAGATATGCTTATGTGCAGCTCCCATAGACGCAGTGCTACGGGATTCCACATTGAGGATGCGCCGATACTGTAACCTGGGCGACGCCTTATTCAGCGTCAGTCGGTCCCATGCACTTCATAAAATCCTAAGAAGCATATCGCCCGTGCACATTTAACCTATCTCCCTCAAAACGACATTGAGAGACTGAACTCGCCTTTGCACCTTAGAGATGCTTCACCACTAGCAAAGTTGTGGCACGAGGACCTTTTCCATGGTCGGTACCCTAGGGAAGGAGAGGTCGGGGGCTGACGATAATGCGTTACTCTCTTATGGCCACTGGTTGCCCTGTTCATGCACAAACCACGTTCGGGGAATATTTAGCGCGCACCTTTAATTCTCTCGCTCACAAAGGGGAGGTGTAGGCAAAGCGAAAGGCGGGTCTTCCTCATTTGAAGTGTTACTCTCCGACACAGAGCAAAGCCTCTGCATCACAGATCAGGTGCATTCCCAGCTTTGAATAATGCAATCGTTTGTTCATCATTTTAATTGGCTAAGCCATGAATCAAGTCATCCAGACCAGTACAAGGTTACCTGGGTCAGCAGAAAGGCCATGTTGCAGCAGTTAAAGAAAGTTCTAGTCCTCAAGGATACTTGAATTTACAGCATAAAACGTCCCACCCCCCCCCCCCCACCACAGATGGGGTTTATTGTATTTCGGGAGCCAGAGTGCCCCAAAACCTGTATTAATTATTACGTAAAACATATCTCATTATCTTGCTGCATTGGAAGAGGAGATTTAAATGATTCTACGGTGCAATTATTTAGTGAGTACTTAATTTACTGTGACCATATTGAGAACAATGAGCATACCAGAATCTAGAGTGACAAGACAACCTAATAACTGTAAACACATGTATTGTTTTACAAATGTTTCCTATGAAGGCCATCATTATAATTCTTGCAGTACAATTACGAACAGGTGATATCTGAAATACTCCCTGTTTTTACCATCTTCCAGCGTCTCCTATAAAAGCACCCCGGAACCGGAAACAATGTGCATTCGGTACTTAGTAGATGCTGCACGTGACAATCTCCACTGCTTATGAGTTGGCAAATCCGCTGAACGCCTCCGAAAATAGCTCCAGAATTTGGCTCCAGCCGGATGGTGCTAGTAATGGCTATCAGGGGGGTCAACATGTACCGTGGCCAATACTAGTTCCTACATTGATGGTGCATGCACACATTATCATTTTATTTATTATAATTGTATATTAGTTCAGAAACTGAACTTTTACAATAATAACAATTTAAACACATTTTACAAATACTTAACACAATTTATCATATATATCATTTCCCAATTTCATAAATACAAAACATTTGTCAAAATATAAAAATAAAATATATATACCATTTAAAATAATAAAATATCACATTAAGAAAAGAAGGGAAATTCAAGTCATGTTCATATCATCACATATCTCATTTAACAAGCCCAATACATACATTTGTCTACCATCAACTCCTGCCATATTCAGCACAGTCCTTTTCCATATCTATGTCAGTCTGCTCCAACATGCACACATTATCACAAGATAAGGGGAAAAGGGATGCACACATTATCACAAGAAATGGTCCAATGGCCAGTCACAAACGGGGGACAGCCTGGCACCCCGTCATACTGTAAAGACAGTAGGCACACATCTGAATGATAATGGAGACCTAGAAAACACACAAAGCAGCAAGAGGAGCGAACCGTGGGTAGGCGAGAGGCCTGGTTTTGAGGGGGCTGTGGCAGACCACAGTGAGGAGGATAGGAGACATCCGGCTCTGATGAGAGGAAGGAAGGCTAAAACCACCTGGCTTTCGGTTCAGCAATCAGCAAATCCTAGCATTGTGCAGGCAGGACAGGGAGAACATCTCCTGCAGCTGAACGGGGCAGTTAGGCCAAGCATCACTCACATTTGGACCCCACTACCACCTGTACACCAGTCACTGGCAGTCATGCACCTCTGCTACATAGAGACATTCCACGCACTGCCTCTCCCTCATACCTCTTGACCAGGCATGAGAATTGAATAGAAGGCATTCATAGTCACTGCCTCTAAAATGCTGCTGATTTAGATCTCATATCTGTGTGTTGCAATTGCATGCCTATATTTAATTTGATCCCACAGGAGGACCTGGCTAGCCACTCCGACCATGGTTCTCTATTGCCATGTCTGGCTACAGCGTGGACCATAAGCAGAACTATAACTAGCCAAACAATTTGGCCAGTGGCTCTAAGGAGTGGCAGCTGGGCTCCTCAAGGCCTAGTTCTGGCGCCGGAATCATACTCTGACACACTGCTGGAAAGGCATGAGCATGTTTACAAGGCATCCCTGTACTGTATTTTGCACTAGTGGCCAGGCGCCGGGTGCCTATGCCTGACATGAGCCGCAGGAACTGGGAAGAGGAGATTATTCACAAGACCAGAGTGATGCAAGGAATGTGCCCATCTTGTGCCAACTTCTGAAGAATTCGTTTTTTGTAAACAAATTTCTTTATAGACACAGAGGACTGGAATCCTGTATTTGTTCTAATGCCCCCACACAACTGCCTTACACCCTTCTTCAATGTTAATACAATCATTGACACCATGATTACGAGAACGGGTGACTGATCTATCGGGGTCACTTGGGTGCAAACCTCCAGTTTTTGAGACCCTGAGTCTACATTAAAAGGTTTCTTGTATGGAGCAAGTGGTTTTCACTAGCTCCAAAATCCAGCTGTGCAATGTCCAGGGCAAGGGTTATCAACCTCTGATGCTCTAACGCAAGCACAGTACCATTGATGGCGTTTGGCAGAAGTCAAAATCATTGACGTGTTTTCACAACCTTCATTGTGCTCAATGGGTGCTGAAAAATCCTGCCTGTTGAAAGCAACGAAGGCTTCTTCTCCTCTTACTCTCAATGCTTGTGTCAGTCTGAAGCAGAAGTTAGACCAATGTTTTTGCGTAAGTCAGACTTCCATCTTTTTTTAGTTTAGTGAATCAGCTCTAAAAATAGGGGTGATTCACTTAGCCAAAAATAAGTGTGAGTCCAACTTATAAAAAACATGTGTTGTAATATCCACCGACATATCGTCAACCAATTCACAAACAGGACTTGCAGCTTTACAATGGACTACATAAGTGAAATCAGAAAGCATGAGCCTTTGGGGGAAATTATGCTTTTGGTGGAAATAACACATTCTCAAATATTGGGGAAATAAACACAGAAAAGAAATAAAAATTATTCCAACTGGACAAAACGAATCCCCAAAATTACATTCACAACCCAAAATATCAGAAAGCAACCTAAATGACTCCTGATGCAAGCAATCTAATAGCAACTCCATTCCACACCATTCCTCTCCATTCCACTCCATACTTCACACTCTCTCTCTAAGACAAACCCTGTCTGATTACCCCATCTATCATGTCAGCCAAAGCTCTGTGTGAGTGTCTATTCTAATTCCCCATGCACGTATCTTATTCAGCAATACTCCCTCTTGTCTCTGTGTTGCTCTCTCTCTCCTCTCCAGCTAACTCCTGCAACCAGCCAGCAGGTCAGGGCCAGGCCTCTCTCTTCCCGAAGTACATCCAATCACTCACAAATGCCTCTCCAAGTCATCTCTCGATCTCTCAGAGTGTCGGTGTGCCATCTCCAACTCCAACTAGCATCTCAAACTATCAACTCCCTCTCTCGTCAGAGAGCAGACCAGCAGAGAGCAGCAACCACAATCTCAAAGCCTCACCTCTGATTATACTGTTCAATGACATATTCATATCCGTTGTTACACTCGTTCTCTCTAAGGCTAAGCTAAAATGCCTCTCTTTCTGTGTGTCAGCATTTCTAAATGTGAGCAGTGCCTAAATGTCTGTGATGCATGTACTTGTATTTTTTCACAAATGGCGCCTGTAACGCGGGACTTCAGTAATGCTGACAGATAACATGGAACAGAGGGTTTAGTCAGCACAAATCAATATCATAATAATAAAAAATCACATTTATATAGTGCTGCAAACCCTCAGGAATCTGAGCACTGCTTACTATTACCCACAGTGTTTGTTGCTCATTTATCGACCTCAAAAGGATGAAAGGCTGAGTTTGGCCCTTCCCGGGATTCGAAACCTGCGTGGGTAGGTTCTGTGCGGATGTCAAAGAAGGTGCTCTACTCTCTATGCTATCTGACCAGCTATCACCCTAGAGAGCATGGCAAAATAGGTGCAAGTCCAACTCAGAAAGGCAGAAAGTGGCTTATCACTCATCATGCCAACACAGACAGGACTCCACTCCACCAAGCTCCCCTGAAGCCCTCATCTGAAGCAGAGCTCTATGGGTGAACTGCTACAAACACACCCAGGAGGTACATATCAAGACAAACTGCCCACACCAGCTGACACATTTTGAGCCAGCACCTGTGCTGCTAATAAGACCCGCCTCACACAAGCAGACTCTACACAATGTTCCCTTGTGAGTTTGCGCTAGCACTTCTTGCCCAGGAACCAGAGTATGCATTTGCCGATGCCTCAGTTGCCCCACAGCACAGGAGGCATATCGCCCCAGGATCTCCCTGTTTGGTATGTCAGACCAGGAGCTCTTGAGACAGGATGACTTTCCTCCTTATGCCATCAAGGACCTGCTGCAGGAGTGAAAGGGAGATCTCCAACCCACTCCTGCATATTCTCATGCCATCGGGCCACATGTCAAAGTGTTGGCAGATCTGCAGTTCTTTGCCACACTTTCTCTCCACAGAACCAATGGCAATACATCCGGCATATCCCAGCTCACCCTGTCAGGCACACTACATCAGATAGTAGCATGCATCACAGTACGCAGCCACCAATACGGTTCTATGTCATTTCGACGACAGAAATTACTTTCATTGTTTTTTGTTTCTTTTAATTCGGGGGTCACCCCATACGCCCCTTCACCTTAACTACTGCCCTTGCCACAAAGCCCTCCTCACCCCCTTTTTTACCTCTGAACCCACAAATACCTATATTTGTCGAAGTCATTTCGAAGTTTACTGTCGTTGAAACCAATACAGCACCATGCCACTATTTCAGGAGGACATTCAAAGGGTAGTTTTCCTTTTCTATGCTGTGTAAAGAGTCCCATGGCTGCTGGGTATTATTGACTGCACCCACGTTGCCCTCTGCCCTCTAGAGGCTGTTGCCTATGTGTACCGCAACCACCGCCATGGACACTCATTAAAGTGCAAACGATATGTGATGCTGGGGAAATTTTCACAGAATTGTGTATGCCAATTTCCCCGGCTCTACACAACAGTTCCATCTTCAGGCACTTAAGGTTGTGTGCCAAGTTGTAAACTGGAAACTGACTTACACATTTGACGCATGCATGCATAGTCAGTCCCTCTTGGGCGTGTGTGTGAATGGGCCCATGAACACGCGGGGTGACGTCAGCCATTACAGAGTGCTCACAGAGGGAATTATGTCATAGTTAATTTGAAACCTCTAATTGCCACCCATTGTCCTCTATCACTATTCATGTCTTCTCCCACACAGGTGATACTGGTTACCCTCTCTGTCACCACCTCATGATACCCTTCAGATGCTCCACCACCACTTAACAGCACAGGTACACAAAGCATAGGGGGTCACCAGGGGCAGCATCGAGCAGAGTAGAGTGTGATATTTCCAAGGAGCCCTCTGAAGGTGACCCCCCCGTTGCAGGATAAAGATTCTGGCAGGGAGATACGTCAACACCCCTCCCCCAGGCCTCAACGTCTTTGTGGGGTTTGTAGGGGTTGGATTTTGCAATGGCCATGTACACCTATTACTAATGGTTGATATGGCTTCTGACCCTAGCATGCACAATCTCCTGCAAAGACAAAAATAAGAGACGAGTGACCCAGCTCCTGGGAGGAACGCCACTGAAACAGCCAATCATGGAGGAGCCTCAGCAGGCCCTGCAGAGTTTAACAGCATCAAAGAGGCCAAAGGAGCTGAGTCCGGCGAGGGAGCAAAGATGCCAGTGGGTACGACCACGGCCTGCAGCTGCAGCTGATGGCCAGCAGTAGAAGCCTAGAGAAGCGATAATGAGGGGGAGGACCCTCGGAAAGGCTGAAATGGAGCCCAGCTGAAAAGCCACTTAAGCAACACTGCCCCCAACCAAGCAGCAAGAACCAGAGAGAATCTCTGTACAACAACGCAGAGCCCAGTGGAAACGCCTATAAGCAAATCCACTGCAATCATCCCGCGAGAACAAGAGAGAGTCTCGGTAGGATGGCAGAGACCCCAGCAGAGGAGCCAAAGAGTGACTCTACCACTACCGAGCTGAGAGAAGGAAAGAGTGACTTAGTAGGATAACCAAGATGCCCAGTGAAAAGTCGCATAAGTGACTCACCACTGACTGACTGGCCAGGAGGAGAGATTCCTGGCCAGGAGGAGAGATTCAGTCCCCAGGCCGGTGCAGAGCCAAGCAGAATAGATGCATAAGCATAAGCAACTACCCATCCTGCAGACAACGTGGATTCAAACGCGCTTCCAAACAGAAGGTATCAAGGAATGCCAATGAACCATGGCACCCAGTAAACATGCCCGCAACTAGCTCTACAGAAACTAAGGAGCACAGTAAATCAACAGGGTGGGTCAATACCAAAAACTGCAGACAGAGCTGAAACTGAACAAGACAAGGCACACAGATTGGTCCCTTTTCCTAGCCCTGAAGAAAGTGGCACATTGACACCAGTCCACTGAAACCAGTCGGCTTTTACACAGCCCTGCATAGTGACTTCAAAACAAGGTCACAGAAAAGTTTGTAATAATTTCTCCCTTGCAAAGTAGGAAGGAGAGAAATTCAAAATACATGTAGACACAATACAGAGAGACCTAACGACTAGAAGTCATCTCTGTAAATATTAGGTGGAGTTTATCTTACCGTTAATGAAGAAAAACAAATCCTGTAAGCAACTTATGCAACAGTGAGTCCTCTTGAATGTTGCACCCAGAATATCAGCAAAGTGCACTACAAGAGCACGTCTGAAGAATAGGTTTTCTTCTCTTTTTTATCAATTTATTATCATTTGTTTTAAACTTTTTCTGCTAGACAAAGAACATAAATAAAACATAAAATGAAATTAATTTGAATAGCAGTCGACATATGCCTGACTCCTTCTGGCATGTGCCTTTTAGTAAAAACTTCCTATTTCTCAATAGAAATGGCAGTTTGTATCTAGACTAGTGATAGGGCAAGTTTCTCTCCGTCTATCCGCTCACCCTAGACATGCGGAACAATCAGCACATCCGAGGATTAGAAAGACACAAGGGCTTAGCAGAGTATGGTTGAAGGGCAACAAAGACTAGGCTAACACAAGTTTGTGAAAGCAAATTATAGAAATCATTGACCTGTGGTTTTCTTGTGTGATAACGGAGAAGGGTAACCCACAGGGAGAAAACCCTCAACAGTCCTGTAGTGTTTTGTAGTCCTCCTTGCAGTGAGTCAATCATTTCCTTGTACTGAGCCAATCATTTGTCACTGTTCTCTCTGCCTTCCCTCTACAGGGTATGGCCGTGGGTGTGCAAGCAAGCGAGCACGACTGTGTGAGCTTCAGAGTCAAGCAGCACAAGGGTCCACCTTTTGAGAGGCAGCAGACCCTAGCTTCTATCCTGATTCCTGCCTGCCTTGGATGATGCTTCCCCTCCTCTTGTGTGGGTTCACACTGCAGCAGCTTGTCTGAGGCGGTTGCTCTGCCACTGCTCTCCCTCGGTGCATGGTATAGCAGGTCGACGCCTCCGTTACTGTTTGTCTGCCCTCCACTATCAGCACTTTCACATTGCTGCCTACATACAGCTTGCCTACCACAGAATGACAGCCAGCCAGGAGCCTGAGGAGCTCTTACTGGAGTCACCACTCCTTAAACTGGAGGCGAGGGAGACAAAATGGTCATCAAATTGGGAAAGGTATCCATGCTGGTCCATCACAAGGGGGGCGGGGGTATGTCAGTCACAGGGGCAAACTGCCCTCGGCCTCGCAAGCCAGGGACCCTTTGCAGGGTGGGTGTTCTTCATGTGATGTGTTGTGGGTTATTATTTACATAGCACTTCTGGCATCTGCAGCAAAATCACAGTGATGACAAATTGGATGTGCGACCTAGCATCCACATTACTTAGCTTAGCATCCGAGCTTCAGTAAGTACATGATCAGCACTGTGTTATTCTGGACCAATCTTTGCATCACCCGTGTCTAAAAGTGCAATTATGTGTAATGTGATGTGAAACTGTAGCCCCCAGAAGTTGTGCTGCTGTGTGCTTATATTTGCCCATTACTTCTGGGTTTCTCTAATTTGGCCCCCACAGCCTCAAGGGCAGATTGTTATGTGCGCGGAAGATCATGTTTGAGGAAACCCTGCTGCCATTATCCAGCAGGATACGGGAGATTGGGAATAGCAGTTCACTTTGTAAATTATGTTTGATTTTTAATAACCTGGTCACAGTACAAAACATATAAACAAAGTTACAGGAAAAGGAAATCGGCACTGAGCTCTGTAGCCTGCAGGAAATTGTTTTTGAACCCCATCAGGGCCAACAGAGCCTTTCATCCTTTCAGAGGCAGATACAATGAGTACCTTTCAGCTGACCATTGAAACCCTTGATTACTTAACTGCCAGGTTAGTTTAAAGTGCCTGAAATAACGTGACACATAGATTAAAAAAAAATGTTTGTTCGAGGAAGAAATGCGGTCGTCACATTGGTGGAGGGAGCCTGAGGAGGGCAGTGGGTGGTCCTCACTTTAGTGGAAAGTATTTCTGGCGTGGCATCCCCCCTGAGCCCTTGATTCTGCAAGGCACACAGCGAGGGGGCTCCTCCATCCACAGAGTATTTAAATAAGTGTATGTTTTAGAAAGCAGGGAGGTATGGCTAGAGAGGGCAACACATCTGAAAGCAACTGAATATATTTTTCACACATCATTCTGTAAGAACTGAATCATTTCTTTGGGCCTCCTTACGAGTTTGGCAGTAAGTGGATTAAGCAGCAGTAACAAAATGACTGCCACTTTTACTACTCCACCGAATTATGCTTTCCAGAAACTAGTCGTTAATTCCACCAGCAGAATGACCACTGGTGGAATTACCGCCAGAATCGGGCAGAATTAGCAGAGGCGCTAAATCCATTGGCGGAATTACCACCAGTAACATAAACGTTATTTCCACCATATTACAAGTAGTAGTGCAGCTGAATTACCACTGAAATTAGGCAGTAACTCAGTCAAAAATGGTGCAGTTACCTCCAACTAAAAAGTGGCCGTAAATACATGCAGGTGATGGAAATTAAGTCACAGGTCCACTCAGGGGGAGTATATAAGGCCCATACCTTCCCCAAACACAAATCCAAGCAACATGCAGCCACAACCAGACATCGACTATGTGTTTGGAAAGATTTCTTAATTGTGGGTAATTTTCCTTCCATGTGGCAACCCTTAAACTTTTTGCTGTTGTTTTCACCATGATCTAGACTTTGCCAGAGAAGTGCAGCCTTCTGCCGCACTCCTCTGGGCTTTCGCTCCATTCTTACGGGGAAACTGACATGCCCTTAAGACAGTCAGTACCGGGAAACACTGTTTTCCGTAGTTTCTTTATCATGTTGCAGCTTTCGTGCAACATGACACAAGAGGGCACTGTAAGCTATGTTACTGCTCTCTTGGGTCTCTAGTCTTCTACAGGCCCTAGATACTCCGTTTGGATTGTAAATGATCGGTGCAAGTGAATCACGGACGGGAATGGTGGCAGCGATCGTTTCTTGTGTTTTTGAGCTCCTTTTGGTGTTTTAAGTGCGTTTCTCGCGCTTAGCCCAAAATGGTGGCCTGGCTCCCAAAATGGCCAGACCACGAGGCTCCTTTGTCCTGTCTGTTGACTGTCTTGCCCCCTTCACCTTCCCCAGGTCGAGCCAACACGTGGCCTTCCTTATTTGGGCATGTACTTTCCCGCGAAACACAGATGGTTTCGCGGGCTTCTACAGGCCTTGTGTGTGCCTCCAGGATGTGGGCTGGGATGTCTGGTCCCAATACACATCCTGGGTGTCAGAGAGTCTAGGGTGGTGTGAATGCCTGGGACCACCGTAGTCCGTGATAGGTCCACATATGGTGTTGTGAGTGTTTGATGAGCGGATCTCCCATTGGGTCCCCTCCGTTTTGGCGCGAAGGGAACCGTGGATAAGAGGGGGCTGGAAACGCCACTACCATGTCGATCTCCTGAGTTCTCACGAACAAAGGAATACAGGAGCCAAGTATCCTGCAACCACGAGGCTGAACCGAGGAATCGCTGGTGACCCGCTGAAGGACTGCTCCTCTGCACTGCTGTCGCCTTCTGAAACCCTTTCTACCTCTGATCGAACCAGAAGGCCTGTACTGGTACTTCGACCCTTGGAATAGCGGGGACAGCTATTCTCGGCATCTTCACCATCTCCTGCACGTAAGCCTTCGGAAGTGTCTCTGGGCCATCCAGCAGACTGACCAGCCTACGCAAGAGTCTTGCTCTGTAACCGCCACCAGGTTGTGTTGTATTTCGAGTCCTTGTCACTCTCACACGAATCGTACACTTGGCATTCCCAGGTCTGAAGTGAGTAGTGTACATTTGGCTGAGATACACACGGCCGCTCCGTTGCCCTGCTGTGGTAACAAACTGTGCGGGTTCACTTAGTTTGGGACATCTTTAACTCAACTCTGCTGCTGCAGAATCTACACGACGACGAGACGTGCCCTGCTCCCCTGAACCTGCCAGCACTGAAACTGACGCGGGGAAGCCTGGGTCTGCTTGCATCAGGGACCGGTGAGTAGCATAGCTAGGAACTGGTCGCCCTCCTGCAGGAGCCCATAGCTTTTCCCCGCTGTGTCAAACAGCACGCCTTTCCGTACTTGCGCTCTGCTTCTGCCCACAGTGGAGGCTGCGCTTGAGTCGCGGAACTCTGTTCTTCTTCATTTGTGCCCCGAACTGAACTGCCTGATTCCCTCGAAGAGACTCCCCTTTTTGCCTGTTGGCACCAGCGTGTGCAGGTACTTTTGAGCACAAGGCTCCACTCTTCGTAGGGCTTGGACTTCCTTTTAGTTAGGTGCCTCCGAAGGCAGACTGGGTCTAATCATTATTTCGCACTGCCTGTTTTCCTCCCCTTCTAGGTGGACTACACATTTCGTGCATCTAACGCTTTAGACTCGTTTGTATTTGTATATGTATTGTATTGGTTTGGTATGTGTTGGTTTACTAGAGTTTTATTGTGATTTCTCGCTATGGTCATTGTTGCAAAGGCCTTGGAATAAATGCATATATATTTTTAATATAACACCTGTTTGGAGTAGTTTGTAAGTGTCCTTGCTTTGTGTGCTCATTGCGGGCTTTCAGTCACCCTCACCCCTCTTGAGACCTAGTCTTGACCGCCGCGATCGCTACCCTGATTGGTCTGGCTTGTCCAGAGGTTACCCTGTTTCAAGTAATCAGGTTGGCCTTCTGAACCTCTGCGCCTCCAGGACAGAGTTCAGAAATCCGTCTTAACACTATGGGATCCACAACCTGCTTCTATTCATCATGCTACAGAAGCATGCAAGGCCTCATCAGGGAAGGAGACAGGTACCACAAAGGTGCAGGAGACATGTGTTGTGGAGGCCACCCATACCACGTGTTCGCCCATCCCCTTGGACACTGACAGACAACCAATTAGTGATACTCTATCAGGTGAACCAGCACTCCATTACAGAACTGCTGAGGCTGATTGAGCCTGATGTCCAGAAGGCGATCGCTATCAGAACTGCCATCCCACCCCTGGTAAAGCTTGTGTCCGTCCTACACTTCTGTGCCATGGGCAGATTTCAGCACACTGTTGGGACGTTGCATAGGATATCCCAGCCTCTATTCTCAAACATGTTGGAGCAAGTCCTAGATGCACTCATGGGGCATGCCCTTCAGCACATCTCCATGTTCATCACCCAGTGGAAAGTGCACGCAAAGGTATCATTCTACGCCATTGTCCAGTTCTCCAACACCACAGTGCACTGGATTCCATAAATGGGGCAGTAGTAGCCACCCAGGCAGAGGAGCAGGCATACCAGACCAGGAAACAGTTCCATTCCATGAATATACAGATGACATGTTTTGCAGACCTCACCATCAGCCACTGCTGCGCCTGATTTCCTGGTGCCACACTTGATGTCATGATACTGAAGAACGGCACCCTACCAGCATAAATGAACACATAAAGAGGACAGCATACCCAGCTTGAGGGTAATGTGAGGGGTCAGAAATGAATGGTGGACACAAGGTATTCTTGATTGTTAACCCAAGACTTTCATTAAAAGAAAAGGTTTGGGAGAATGCCTTTCTAGCCCTATCCTAAAGATGAATCTAACAAAGGATCTGTCTGTGTCAAGATGTCATTAAATGATAAGTCGTCCTGTCCAAAATGTCCTATTCTGGCCCTCACACTAACAAACAAAATAGCAAAGTATCAGAAGAACTCTAATGAAAATGTTCTCCAAGGAAAAGATGTTTGGATCCAAAGGGTGGGTCCCTTCCTCTGTATTCTTTAAACGGAACGGCAAAAAGTGTCTCTTTAAATCACAGTTCATTTGGCCCTTGTCTGAGCCCACGGGTCATTAAAAGTTTGCTGGTCCGGTAACAAAGTGGCAGTAATAACGTTTACCGGCAAAGAGCTTAGAGCTGGAGGTAAATCCATCTCCTACCAGCAAAAACGGCTGGTATTACTGGCATGGTAATACCGTTGCTGGTAATACCGGCAAAATCCCCCATGGAGTCCTACTGAACTCCATGGAATGGGGATTTACTGCCGGCACTTGACATCTTAATATGCCGGAATTACCGGTATGTCAGGTGCAGGTAACATTATTACCATTTCCTGGTATACCGCCAGG
The DNA here is from genome assembly GCF_040938575.1 of Ambystoma mexicanum. Lineage (NCBI taxonomy): Eukaryota > Metazoa > Chordata > Amphibia > Caudata > Ambystomatidae > Ambystoma > Ambystoma mexicanum. The sequence goes on along the minus strand of NC_090930.1, from coordinate 1,182,036,428 downwards.
ATACCGGCCAACTCATAATGACCCACTGTCATGATTACCACCAAGTTGCCAGGGAATGCTTTCCACCGGGGTCATAAGGGGGATCAGGTCACCAATATGGGGGTCAGATGGGTGTTATCCTGGCGCTCCTGGCATTTATTTCAGATTCAGAAGGCCTTTAACATTATGGATCAAGCACTTCCTGGTATTCCTAAAATGGCTGACTTGTTGACTGCTGACCGTGTTAAGGAATGCTCTAGTCATTGAGCGTGGCTGCTTATATATAAGCACGTTATACAACTACATGCTTTGCGTTGTTTCCGCAGTACGCAGTGCAACGCTTACCCACAGCCACGGTCCGGTCCTAAAAAGGAAGAAAACCAGTCAGCACTTATCTCAAAGCAAAAGACATTCAAAGTAATACGCACCAGTTCCAAGACGGTTGCATCTTCAGTTCATGCAGCCACTCAACTTCTGTGAACTTTTTTGAACGTCCGCGTCTTCATTCCGCTGCTCCCTTCTTCAAAATCAGCGCCCCCGCAAGAGTGCAGGACGGAGAGCTCACCTTACATACCCAACAGGTGAGCTGGGTGTATTTTCATTTTAGAAGGTCCTGAGAATTCACTAGGGTCTAACCGCGTCCTTCATCTTTGCAGGACTTGATGCTAACCTGAGCCAGGTCTCGCCCAAAAGCCCACGGAGAGTAGAGGCTTCAGCACACCCCCGCAGAGACCCGCTAAGTGTTACACCGCCAAACTTTTAATTTAAGCAATCACGTTCTGTAGCATTCTTTCTGTAGACTTCTTGTAATCTTTAAGATGTACTGGTATACTCCCCTGCCAGGAATCTGTGTTTACTCTCAATTGTCTGGTGTACTCGCCTGCCAGGACTTCTTTAATGGATTTTTAGATTACCCGGTATTCTTCCCTGCCAGGAATTCTTGCTTAACCACAGTTGCCTGGTATACTCGACTGCCAGGACTTGTTCTGCAAATCACATTTCTTTGATTGCATCAGAATAACATATGCCATGAACACTATATATCTATATTGGTTACCAATGTCTATCTTGGTTAGCAATTGTTCGCACTGTTCCCCCACACTGGCATATCTATATTGAACTGGGGTTCTCGTTTGCACGATTTTCTTTTCTGCATTCAGACATTATTCTTATTGGGTGTGAACTTTGCATCTCATCTTTGCAACATTCAAACAGCCTTTGGACCTTTTCAATAGCAGCAATCTTGTAATTTTCAAACAACTGGTCTTGTCGTGCTTTTTAGTATGCCCCGGGGTCTCAACTGCTTTGGTCATACTCACAAGTCTTTTCCAGCATTTCTGATTGTGATTGCAGCTAAACGGGACTATTCCTTCACCCGCTATCCACTGTGGCGAATGCAGATGCTCCTCCAGCATCCTTTGCAGTTCTGCTGTGTCACACTGACTTCCCCTCTCGTTCTGGATTGAAGAGCATGGCCTCTGTGAGTGTTCTGACCTCCAGGAGCACCTTTGCTACTCCCTATTTCTCTGTGACCATCTTTTCTTGTCTGCATACCCTCCTCTGTTCCGGCAGCCTTCATGCACTGCCTACTGCATTGCCTGCCCTCCTAGTGCTGCAGCCATTTTTAAATGTCCCACGCATTGGAGGTTTGGAGCAACAACACGTCAACATGTTGTAGTTCGGGCTTCTGTTACTTTCAATACACTCCTTCATCCTCCTCCACGTCTCTGTGCCTGAGTTATTACGGGAGTTGGAGTCCTTAATGATGCTGGCAGCACATATATCCCCTTTGCATGGTGTTGGTTTGAGTCCAGCGACTATACCAAGGATCTCAGTCTTGGAGCATTGTTTGAACTCGAAATTCTCAGTCATTATATTACTAGGGGTGTCATTAGAGGCAGAATAAATCTGCAGCATGGTAATTTGTTTTATCTGAATGATTGGGTGGTGGCCCATGATCTTGTTAGCAAACTCCTCTTGGATAGATTGACACAAAGAGGAGCTATGGTCAATGTTCACAATAGCAGTGCTTTTCCGTTATACTTCTTTTAAGATTTTAAAGAGTTCACTGGATCCTGGTTTAGCATTGTTAATTCTAGTGTTAAAATATGCAGATTCTTCTTCAATAATCACTTTCTCGTAATCATTCACAGCAGTTTTGTAGTTGGCAAGTGTTTGGGGTCGGCATTTAAGCCACTCTCTTTCATAGGTCCTTTTCACCGTCCTAGATTTAAGTGTGGTCTCATTAAACCAGGCATTCTATTTGGTTTCAGGTTTATGCAGCTTCATTTTTTCAAGGGCAAGCTCCTCTATATATATATCATATATAATATAGACTGTGTGTCCAAAATGTCCTATACTGGCCCTCACACTAACAAACAAAATATTAAAAGGTGGAAGGAAATCTCTTTGTCTTGATGTTAGCAAAAGTGTTAAAAAATCAAAGGTATCAGAATAACTCCAATGAAAATATTCTCCAAGGAAAAGATCCTTGGATCCAGAGGGTGGTTCCCCTCCCCTGTATTCTTTAATAGGATGGCAAAAAGGCTCTCATTAAATTACAGTTCCTTTGAACTTTATCTGAGCCCACAAAGTTCTGATTCAAGCAATAAAGTTCTGTATCAGTCTTTCTGTAAATGTCTTGTAATTTTGTAGATTGCCTGGTATACTCCCTGCCGGGAATCTGTGCTCAATATCAATTGCCTGGTGTACTCGCCTGCCAGGGCTTCTTTTATTGGTTATCAGATTACCTGATATACTCCCCTGCCAGGAATTCTTACTAAACATCAGCTCCCTAGTATACTCGCCTGCCAGGACTTCATTTGTGATCCTCAGTTCTTTGATTGTATCAGAGTAACATATACCGTGAACACTTGGTATATATATCTTTGTTAGCAATTGTTCATACTTCTCCACCACACTGGCATCTCATGTATCTCTATTGAACTGGGGTTGACCTTTGCACTTTGTCTTGTCTGCATTCAAACATTCTTCTTACTTTGTCTTTTCTGCAGTCAAACATTCTTCTTACTGGGTATGAACTTTGCATCTCATCTTTGTGACATTCAAACAGCAGTTCAGCCTTTTCTATAGCAGCAATCTTGTCATTTTCCAACAACTGGTCTTGTTGCGCTTGTCGGAATGCCCCGGAGGTCCTCAGATGCTTTGGGCAGACTCACCAGTCTTTTCCATTATTTCCAATCATGATTGTGGCTCAGCGGGACTGCTCCTTCACCCGCTTTCCACTGTGGCCAGTGCAGACGCTCCTCCTGTGCAGGTCTGTGGTATCACACCGACTTCCCCTCTCGTTCCGGAATGAAGAGCACAGCCTCTGCGAGTGGTCTGACCTCCATAGCACCTTCGTAGCTCGCCGTGTCTCTGTGACCCTCTTTGCTTGACTGCATCTCTGCCCCTGTTCTGGCAACCTTCTCCGTGCCAGCAAGCCTTCCTGTGTGTTTCTCGTTCGCAGGCTTCAGCAGTCTCAGGGAGATAGCTTAGGGGCAACATGCTTGCATTGGAAGCAAGACGACACGGAGCGACACAGGTTCGATCCCCGGGTCCACGCTTATAAACCTCTGGGTATTAAGCACGTTATAAATAACCTATCATATCATATCATGTCAGCCGGGTGTGTAACGTCCTCTCCTGCATTGCCTTACCTCTTAGTGCGGCAGCCATTTTGAAATGTCCTACGCATTGGAAGTTTGGAGCAACAACTGGTCTGCATGTTGTAGTTCGGGCTCCTGTTACTTTACATACAATTCTTCACCCTCCTCCTCATCTCTGTGCCTGAGTGATTATGGGAGTTAAAGTCCAAAGTAATCATAGGACTTTTAACTCCTACATGGTTTGTCTGAGGGATTCCATATAATGGCATATTGGAAACAAAAGGTGTTAAGTATGTGTTGTAAGTGTTTTGGTCAAAGGTGGGGATCTGATCGACATGACAACATGCCATTAAGAACTCTGGTGTTAGGGGGTCTTCCTCATGTGAAAGGGGGAACATTGCATGTTCTCCAGTGAAGTCACCATATATCCCCAGCAGTTGTCTTCTCCCATGTGTTCCTCTCTCATATAACCTCCCCCAGTGTCAGGATCAGGTAGCGGGTGCCATCCCCTGGCCACATGGGAGGAGGTCACCTCGGGGGAAACAGTGATGACTCCACTTGATTCATCACAGTAAGTAGTATAGTAGTCAATCTGACAAAGACATAGCACAGTGACACACATGGAGAACAGAATGAGAACAAATGTCCCATAATGCATTACCAAGAAAACAATGAATAGCCCATGGCCCATGACCGACTTACTGCAGTCCACATATTGACCTCAGGTGACTCCACATGACATCCTGGCATGCAAGCTAGCAGTAACACAATAAGTGACACCGACCAAGGCCCCTGTAAAAGCCTTTCCATGCCAATGCATGGTCATAGAGTGGTACATGGCCTATCACCATTGCCATAGTGTCAACTGCATGGGTTATGTCAGCCCATAGATAAACGCATGCTGAATGATGCTGCACACACTGTGAATAATGGCATGGGCACTCTGTAAGTCAATGCCCATCCACCACAGTTGATGCAAGGTGCGTCATCCTTATGCACAGATGAGCACACATAGGCCAACGGCACAACAGGACCATATACATGTACCTCGGCAGACAAACGGCCATGTCTAACACTGTACATCTTATTTATTGTCGGTAACTCAGGCTGTCCGCAGTTACCCTGGTTGATGACACCTGTGAGAAACCCAGATACACTGCAAGAGATTGGCTATAATTGTGAAAACAGAAAAAGAATATCGAGGCTGAGTACCCCAAAAAGAAATACACCAAACACGGGTTACAAAGGAACATAAAAAGTACTTTATTCTATACTGAATCCAATTACAAAAATAGTGCAAAGTCAGATAGCTATCGGCCCTCAGTACAACACAACGAACTCCAGCGTGGTTCAGTGTGTTCAGTGAGAGACACTGTACATTAATATGCATTCGCTTTTTATACATTTTGTGGGCGCGATGCCCAGCCACACTTCGGGTTAATATTCCTTTTAATATATCACCGATCTAGGGTTCGTGCCAAGTCTCAAATAACCGCATATAACTGGTTTGCCTTTAATACATGTATCAACAAGCGTATGCAATAATTGTGTATTCTAAAGTTTTTCCATGCAGGCCTTCTTAAACATTAATACAATGTAGTTAAACAGATGTCCTTTGTTCAGTATTTGAATACATTGTCTCAACATATGCTCGTGGATTAGTTTTCATTGCACGAGTAATCCTTCTACACATAGGTCAGTGAAGGACAAGGTCTCAGTTCATGACCTCAACAAGTGGCCTGCAGGCAGATTACACATTAGCTATGTACAGAGGTCAAGACGGCCATGTTGTATTCTGCAATGACATCGTCCATTTTAGCTCACAGGGTGACTTTTACACAACAAATCCTAAAATGGCGGTTTGACCTAAAATGGCGGCATACATGGATTTAAGGTCAGGACCTTGCAACACAGATTTCTTTCGCAAGCGACTTTCGAGCAGCTTGCCGTAGGCCAATATTACATATATTTATTACAATAGGAGGCACAATATACTTTCTATTTCGACATAATGAGGCCCACAGGTGGACCAGGACATGCATTGAGTGCATCGTCAGACTATTGAAGTATAGATTCAGGTGCATCCACAGGACAGGTGGTGCACTCATAGCCCTGAGAAAGTTGGTAAAATCATTATCATATGCACTGTGCTGAACAACATGTGCATAAGACAGAATATTTAAATGCCTCGAGATGAGGACTATTCCCCCCTAGCTCTGATGACATAGATGTTGCAGGTGAACACAATGCACCTCAGGACATACGTGGGAAGGTGAGGAAAGGACGCATTGTCTGCCAGCACCTCATGGACATCTTTTTATGACTCTGCACACATCCACCTCTCACGACACTGATGATTTACTGAATGCACATTTAATAGCACCATTGAATAAACACTGTAAACATTGACTAGATTCAAGTGTTTTAATGTCACTTTAACAAACCCTCATCCCCAACTCCATCACCCACCTTATACCAGCCTCCCCAGCTCAACACCCACCCCACACCCTCACCCCCATCTCCATTGCCTACCAAATACCCTCATCCCAAACTCTGTTACCCTCCCCACACCCTCATTCGCAACTCCATCACCCACCCTACACCCTCATCCCCACCTCTATTACCTACCACACATGCACATACCCACCTGCATCACCCACCCCACACCCTCATTCCCAACTCAATCACCCAGCCCACACACGCATCCCAAATTTCATCACTCACCCCACGCCCCGTGGTGTACAGTCTGTCCCATGTCAGAGACCACTAGCGCTTCCTCTTGTCCACTTTTTACATGGGCAGGGGAGCATGAGCCATGCAGCACCGGGAGTGTCTGGGCAGCGTGGTGGCCACTGATCCCTCGGTAGGGGTGGCAGACACAGAAATCAAGGTCTCATATTAATGCCCTTGGCCATGCTCTCATGTGAGCCTGACATTTGTTCCAGGGACTCCCCCACCCTCTGGCTGACAAGGGTGTTAGTGGCATTTGAGTGGATTGCATGTCAGGACAATGGAAGGGACCACCTGCCTGGAGGCGCCCTGTACTGCATCGCTCATTGCCTTAGAATGGGCCAATTGCTCCTGGTTGATGGCTTGCATCTCTGCCCGCTGTTGCTCTATCCTGTCAAGATGCTGCAATATGGCATGTAACGTGGAGCCTTGCCCTGGCCCAAGAGTTGGTTGGGGGGTCATGTCCTCATTGCCGGATTCTCAGCATTCTTGCTCCCCGTGGTCATCCATTCCCTCTGAGTGCTCGATGCGGAGGGTACAGCGAGATGACAAGGGGAAGGGGTATGACTGTATGGGTGAGATGCTGTGTATGTGGGAGTATTTCTGTGAAAACGGCATGGCAGGGGATGCCTCAAGACTGGAGTCGTAGAGGTATGTTCAGACCGCACAGTGATAGTTGGTTGGGGGGGCTGTGCCTGTGTGAGGATGTTCTCGGCACTTGGACAGGTGTGTAATTCCCCAGTGTCACCAGCAGTGGTGGGTGGGGCCTCTGATGCCAGTGGAGCATCCGCCTCTGTCATAGCTGGAACAGGTGTAGCAATTGTCACCATGGGTGCGCCTGTGCCCATGGAGGTGGCAATATTGTGCGCTTCGAGTGGTGTGTTTTTGGGACACTACCCTTAGTGGATGCAGCATGTCATTGGTCTTTTAAGCACTTGCTGGTGCAGGTCTGCCTGAGGTACTGGCACATTCCAAGGGATCCTTGGTGTTTTGTGTGCCTGTTGGGAGACATGACAGTGTGTGTCAATACCATGATGGACCTGTGTTAGGTGTATTGTCAAGTAGTGTTGTGCTTATCATGGTGTCACAGGGTGCCAGGCATCCAAGGGAGAATACGTCATGTGGTAATTGCAGGAGTGGTGCCTTGCTTGGACCATCGAGTAAAGTACGCCATTTTCATACAGGGTCACATTTGCAAATGTAGGGCAGGATGGATGTTGCTGGTGATCCTGTTGTATTGTCAGGTGCGGGGTGACCTGCTAGTTGTGATGGTGTGTTAACATTGTTAGGGGGACACAGTCTCCATGCAGGCCTTGCAGCTACTGATCTGTTGCAGTGGTTGTTAATTTGAGACATACATCTAGTGCTGTTCATTGCTTGACATGCACAACATATATGGTACCAGTTTGGCTGATGAGTCTGTACATGAGTGGTTGTTGTGTCTGCAAGGGGTGGTGGTGATGTCATGCACATGTGTGACAGTCATTGTTACTACCAGTCCGATGGTAGTTGTGTCCTGCACCATGCCTTCGTCATCCTACTTGGTGGCAGTTTGAGGGTGTTCGCGGCTTCCAAGGCTCATGATGTAAAGGCATGCAGTGTCAAATAGATGGGTCATGCATTGTCATTCAACCTTTATTTGACTTAAATCTTTAGGTACAAAATACAAAATACAACAGTACATTAAAATATCAGCCACATGTATAAAATAATAAATACTTAGACTCCATTTAAATACACAGTCATTTGATATCTGTTCTGGGATAATATATAGTTAGCAGAATCAGCATTCTCGGCCTGCTGTCTGGCAGGCTGTTAAATTATTAAACAGAATTTCCATTATTTTTGATTGCATTACTTCAACGCAGCCATGCCCGATTAATGTATTTTGCCACCCAATGCACCACATCTAAATTTTCATTTTACTTACAAAGCTTCAAGGCATCAGTGGTGCAACGTATGGTCTAACAGTTGAATATTGGCTTTAAATAGGCTTTTCTAGTACCTTCAAATGGCCACATATCAACATAAAGTGCAACACAGATTTCTCATGATTACCGCAAAGAGGGCACAAGCCATTATGATCTTCGTCCCCGAACTTTGTGAAAGAAGCAACCCTTTGCATGACCATTCTAAATTCTATATAAAGTGTCCGCACAAACAGTGGTGAAATCAAATCTAAATAAGGCTCAAATCCCAAATCAAGCTTGTTCCCAAGGTGACCCAAACATGGGCACAACCCCATGCTTCTCTCCCTCCTTACGGACAAGATCGGATTCTCTGGCACTGACCTGAATTGGTTTATCTCCTACCTTTCAGGCAGACACAAGGCGGTCCAGATTAACTTGTTGCGTTCCAATCAACTCCAGGTCTCCTGTGCAGTCCCCAAGGCTCCATTCTCTCACCAGTCCTTTTTAACCTTTACATAGATTCGCTGGGCTTTCTCCTCAAAGATCCCAATATAGCCATCCACCAATACGCAGATGATACTCAGTTGTACATAAGAGTAAATAGCATGAAGGAAATCTTCGTCTCTGCGATTACCTAGCCATCATCCAGTCCTGGGTGTAGACTGCCTACCTCAAACTAAACGCATCCAAGACTGAATTCGTCCTCATCGGCCCGCCTGCTAAAAACAACTAGTCCATCAATGGCTCAATGATATGCGCCTAGAAGAATTTAATCTACAACTCTCAGACTCAGCTAAATTGTTAGGCTTCACCGTTGACAGAAATCTGTCCTTCTAGAAACACATTGCTAAGAAGGCCCCAATAGCCTGGGTCAGAATCTCTACTGTTCGAAAAATCAAACCCTTCATCCCGCAGCAGGACTTCCGGATCATAGTGCAGGCCCTTGTGGTCTTGTAAATGAATGAGTGAAATGCCCTGCTGACAGGGCTCCCAGCTGCTTGCTTGGCTCCCCTAAAAGCAGTTCACCACGCTGCAGCACATCTTGTTACGGGAGCATGGAAATATGACTGAATTACCTGCATCCTACATGAACTACTTTGGCTTCCACTCCAAGCCAGTATACTGTTCAAGACTGCATGTATCATCTACAAACAATTCACGAGCAGCACACCAGCGTACCTGGCAACTATGCTCCACAAATCTGGTGACAGACACTCCTCGACCAACCAGCTTGAATCGCAATTCGACCGCAAAGGGAGGAACCGCAAACAATCTGTCGCATGTCATGCACCCACCCTCTGTGTCGGCTTGGAATGCCTGCATAATTCTACATGTTTTCATCGCACTGTTCATCGCACTGTTCATCGCACCATGAACAAGAGGGAAGCCGCTGGTGCTGGCTTTTGCGCTCCTCCACAATGTCAAACTATTTATTGCACTTCGAACCAGCTCCATGATGTATCGTGTCATAGCTAAGCCTGTCACATGCTAGGCCCGAATCAACTGCTCGATGCCGGGACCTGATTCAAATTAGTGATGAGTGACCAGGGGTTACAACCATGGCTCAGCCCAGCTAGCCCTTGAATAGCCACCTTATCAATACCCCCAAAGACACCACTTCGACGACTGTTGCCAGCTGACTCGAACTGCTGGAGCATCACTCATTGACCCCTTACAGTGGCTAAAGCCAGACTAGGCCTGTGTCCACTGTGAATAAATCCTGGGACCACCCTGACATGCGTCATTGAGAGTCCTCCTTCTGCCACACAGAGCGACCGCATTCATTCCTAATCAGCATCCACCAAGAACTGAATCCGCGTAATGTTGACCCTGAATTGCGCCCTCGGTCCTCTTGGATCCCACAGACTGGTAAGGTCATGAACGCACCTATTTTCAACATATCCTTTTTGTGGTTAGTAATTCATCTACCACCCCTGGATCCATGCTCACACAGCTAGTTTCTTCTTACATATTCTCTGTTCTTCCTTCGGGGTGTGTTTTTGTGCAGTATTTTCTATTCATTCTATTGCCAATAGTGTGTTTAAATAAAGTATATACTGTAACGCTCACCTGATATCCACGGAGACACCACTCAGTCTGGTTGGACCACTTCCGACCTTGAACCCCTTCCCTTGGACTCTTGTTCGCCCGTGGACCGGGTCCGTAAACACAGGAATTTGGGTTTAGTTTTATTGTCTCTTCTGGCCCGAAGCCCACCTCCCTTGTGGTCCCAACGATCCCCTTGATGCTCTCCTCACCTTGTTTTATTATATGGTGTGCTCTCCGTTCTGCTGTTCTGTGCAGGGGCGCTATGTGGATGGGCGCGGCGCAACCTAGTTGTTTCACCGGTGCAGGCCTTCAGAGTCCAGACCTTCTGTGACTCCTGTTTGTCCAGGTAAGACTACTGGTTTGGCAGTTTGTTCTTTACTTTGCAATTGCCCCTATTAATGTCTTTCCTTCTTCCTTAGGTGCGAATAGAGTTCTGGTGGTGCCATGCTGTTTGGGGCTGTGCACGAGATGGTAAGTGAAAGCACGATGCACGGCGATATGTGCCTTATCTTGTGCTGAGCTGTTTGTTCTCTCTTCTTTACAGGCTGCTGCGATGTCCCGGAATGGATGCTGCCGAGAAGATGAAGAGCGGCGAGTAAAACGTAGCACGTGCCGCCTTCTTGATCTCTTGTGTGCTAATCAATGTTTTCTTCCCTCTTGCAGGTCGTTAAAATGGCCCGGAATGGACGTGGGCCAAGGACGAGTCAATCCCAGGTAAGCGTGCTCTTATTTTGATTGTTTTCTATATTGGAGAATAAACGCTTATTAATGCTGCTTTTCCGTTCTCTTTTCTTCTCAGGTGCGGCTTTCCAGATCGAAGGAGCGCTCACCGAGCAGGTGTATATTTAGGACCCAGGAGCAGAGGACAGAAGCAGGATTTGCTCGCAGGTTAGTGTATTCTAACAATGTTCTTGCAGATAACAGGTTCAGGAATGCAGATGAGGATCCGAACAGAACGTGGTGAGCGTCACGCTTCAGCTAGCAGAGTAAAGCGAAGCGTGTTCCCTCAGTTTGTGCGTGGCTAATAGAGCCTGCAGGTATCCCAGGTGCTCCTAGGTCTGACCGCACCTAAAACATCATAGCTCAGTTCAGGGACTGAGCTATGCAGGGGCATCCATGTTACCCTAAGGCTATTGCAAGTCCCAGTTCTCAAGTTCTCTGGCTTCACATATGAGCCTGGCGCCAAGGGTGCCAGGATTGATTCCAGGAGAGTCTTGGGTGGAATGGTAAGGCCCTTGGGGCCATGATAGAAGGCTGTTGTGTAGCCCAGATGGCTTGCCTGTTAGGGCCAGGGGCAGGGGTCATGACAGCACTGCCCCCCAAGGCCCCTCCCAGGGTCACTCTTCCGCCTGGCCCTGGCTTGGTGGGATGGTCATGATGGAAACGCTGTATCAAATGTGGTGCATGGATATAATCACAGGGTTCCCATGTCCTGTCCTGCGGGCCATATCCCTTCCAGTCTACTAAATAATATAGTTTGGCTCTGACATACTTTGAGTCCAAAATGTTCTTGACCTCGAATTCCGGTTCTCCATTGACCATTACTGGTTCGGGTAGTATAGTGACTCGAGTTGCAGGTTGGACAGGTTTCAAAAGAGAAACATGGGACACAGGATGAATATGCATATTGGAAGGCAGTAGTTTGACTGCTACAGGGTTAATAATAGATTTGATGGCAAAAGGACCTAAATATTGTGGGCGAAATGTCTGGGTTCCTTTTATTGGCACATGTTTTGTTGTTAACCAGACTTTGTTTCCAACCTGGTAGTTAGGAGCCCGTTCACAGCGCTGGTCAGCATATTTCTTTTGGCGGTCTTTAGCCTGGAGTAAATGTTCAACTGCTTTTGTGAAGGCCTGAGTAATTAAGGTGTGCAAAGTTTTAATGGCCGGCACTTCCACAGTAGTGGGAACATCCAGTTCGGAGGTGCATAGATGTCTGCCGTATATTGTGTAAAACAGAGTCTGTCCCGTACTGCTGTATAAGGAATTATTATAGGCGTATTCAGCTATACACAGCAAGTCTTTCCAACTTCCTTCCACTTGATATAGCATACAGCGCAGGTACTGTTCGAGCGTCTGGTTCATCCTTTCAGTTTGGCCATCCATTTGGGGGTGGTGGCTAGTGGATAGTCGGATATCGATTTGATCCATGGAACAGCAGTTTCTCCAGAAGTTGGATACGAATTGGGTACCTCGATCAGAGATTAGCACCGAAGGGAATCCGTGAAGTCGTACGATATGTTCAAGGAATACCTATGCCAGGCTAGATGCATTTGGGAGACCTTTAAACGGCAGGAAGTGGGCCATTTTAGAGAATAAGTCCACAACCACTAGAATGGTATTGTATCCTTGACTGGGCGATAGATTAGTGATAAAGTCAAGAGATAAAGTATGAAAGGGCACTGGTGGAATTTCCAATGGTCTAAGGAGTCCAGCTGGTTTTTGTTTTGATGATTTATTCTTGCGCGCATACGCCGCAGGAGAGGATGAATTGAATGACGTCCTTATGCCACGTGGTCCACCGGTAGCTTCGTTTTAAGTTGGCTAGAGTTTTAGCAATTCCAGGATGGGCTACAATTAAAGAGTTATGATATCCAGAGATGACTTGTTCCTGTAGTTCCTTTTTGGGAAAGAATAACTTATCCCTGAAATATGGTAGTTGGTCCTTGATAGTATAGTGTTCTCCCTGTGTATTCCATTCTTGTAACAGCTCGGGATTCATCACACGTCGATTATCTCATTGTAGTTCATCCTGAGTCATCGTGGTTGTGATGCCCAGGAGCTTGTTACTTGGGATGATGGCCACTGGGTTGGGGGTTGTATACACCTGTTTATCAATACCCATAAGGGAAAGGACATAGGCTTTTCCGTTTTTGACTCCGGGTCGAAACGTGATCACATAATCATACTCCGCAAAGAAAAGGGCCCAACGTAGCTGTCGTGGGGAATGAGCCTTTGCTGTCTTTAGATATTGTAGATTTCGATGGTCAGTTATCACGGTGATAGTGTGCCTGGCCCTTAGAAGATAGTGTCGCCAGGCCTTAAAGGCTGATTTAATGGCTAGGAGCTCCTTGTCCGTGATAGCGTAGTTGAGTTCGGGTGGCGAAAACTTGTTCGACCAGAAAGCTACAGGATGTAACTGACTGGTTTTTGGGTCCCTTTGTGAGAGAACAGCACCCATCGCCATGCTCGAGGTGTCTGTTTCCACCACGTATGGAAGATCTGGACGAGGATGTCGTAGGATCGGGGTGGAAGTGAACCTCACCTTGAGTTCTTGGAAGGGCTGTTCTGCCTCTTCCGTCCACTGGAACCTCTTGTTGTTCCTTCTCAATAGTGATGTGATCGGGAGCACAATTTGAGAAAATCCCGGAATACACCAGCGGTAAAAATTTGCAAAACCCAACATGCTCTGGATTCCTTTGAATGAGCTTGGGGCTTGGTAACCAGTTTAGAATGGCGTCGACCTTATGCACATCCATTCGGATTCCTTTTGGGGTGAGGTCGAAGCCATGGAACTCAACCTCTGTGACATGAAATGAACATTTTTTGACTTTGGCATAGAGATGATGTTGACAGAGTTTCATAAGAACGGAACGGTCATGCTTGACGTGGCCCTGTTTTGAAGCCGAGTATACTAGAATATCGTCAATATAGACTAGGGCACAGACGTCAATCAGTTCTCTTAAGACATTGTTCATGAAATACTGAAATGCAGCGGGGGCGTTGCAAAGTCCAAATGGCATTACCTGGTATTCGTATAGGCCATATTTGGTACGAAACGCAGTCTTCCATTCATCCTCCTTTTTTACCCGAACAAGATGGTACGCACCTCTAAGGTCCAATTTAGTGTAGATTTGGGCATCTTTGACTTGGTTTAACAGTTCTGGAATAAGTGGCAGGGGGTAGCGATTTTTAATGGTGATTTGGTTCAATGTGCGATAGTCGATGCAAGTCCTCAAATCTCCTTCCTTCTTCAGCATGAAGAATAGGGGAGATGCTGCTGTTGACTTCAAGCGGCGGATAAATCCATTAGCCAGATATTGATCTAAGTAGGACTTCAAATGTTGGTTCTCGGGTTCTGTGAACGCATAGATCCGACCACAAGGGATTTGTGCACCCGGTACCAGGTCGATCTGGCAATCATAAGGTCTGTGAGGTGGCAAGGTATTTGCTTGTTCCTTCTGAAACACATCTTGAAAGTCCTGGTATTTATTTGCTAAGGTACCGGTCACACCGAGAGTCATTGTTGCTGTTCCATGGGCAGCTGGGCTTGTATTCGTTGGCTTTCTTCCTTTATGGTAACAGGTGTGAGTACAGCCTTCGGAAAAACCAGGGCATCCCTAAGATCAACCGGAACTGAGGCGCCTTGATGAGTTCGAAAGCAATAGACTCTCGGTGACCATCCTGACACAGAAGGGTTAAGACTGTTGTGCATTGGGATACTGGACCGGAAGCTATTTCCGTACCATCAATGGGGGTGACTGTTTAGGTGGTCGACTTAGGGCACAGAGGAAGCCCCATCTTTGCTGCAAGATCCTGGTCCATATAATTCCCAACCGCTCCGCTGTCGATGTATGCTTCTACGGTATGCATCCTAGACGGTTGCTGGTGGTTGATTAGGATCACGGGCAATGCAAAATGGGAGGTCTGTAGTTCACTTTCTTCGCTTGACAAATGGACCCCTACATTTGCCGGGCTTGGTAGTTTTCCGACTCTTCATTTGTGTTTGCCTTATCCGTGGATCCTACGATTCTCCTCGGCGGTTTTACGGAACACTCCTTGAGGAAATGACCTGTATTTCTGCATTATATGCATAGCTGTTGCTCTCTTCTCTTGTCTCTTTCAGTTTTTGTTAAAGGAGGGTCTTACCCCTCCTAGTTGCATTGGTTCCACCAAATTGTCTGCCACCGGTGGCACATTGTCCCTTGACCATATGTACATGGGACGAGTACCCAGTCTACTCCGAGCGGCCCTTCGGTCTTGCAAAATGTGATCTAGTTGAACCACAAGGTTAATAAACTCTGCACAGTCTTTCGGTAGAACAACCACTTGGGCAAGAACATCTGTTAGCTCCCCCATAGGCCCCAGTGGAATAGCATAGTTCTCTTCTCCACAGGCCACCCTGCTTCGACTACGAGCCTGTTGAAGGTCGCTATATATGTTAATAAGTCTTGGTTTCCTTGACGAAGAGACAACAGCTCATTGTCTAGTGCCTGTCCATGAGTACGAGTGAAAAGCTTTTCCATCTCCTGCTGGAAGCTCCCAAAGTTACGTAGCAGTGGATCATCCAGACTAACGAAAGGTACAGACCAGTCCGCAGCACTGCCACTCAGATAAGATAGTACGAAGGCAACCCACGACTGATCATTAGGGAAGGCCCCAGGCCTGCAAAGAAAATGGAGGCGACATTGGTTCATAAATGTTGCATACTTCTTAGGATCTCCCGTGAAGCGCTCAGGTGCTCCTTGCAGGGTTATCTGTACCGGATTGGTTGGTGGCGCTGACATTGATGAGAGGTTCCCAGGCAGTGGGGCTTGTCCGGCCTGTGACTGGAGGAGTTGTCTACTCAAGTCGTCAGTGCGTTCCTTAGACATTATTAATTCCCTCTGCAGGGCGTTGGTCTCCTGTCTAGCTGAATGCACCTCAGCACGTAACTGTCTCAGCATCTGAGCTAACTGGTCGGTTTCCGACGTTTCCATGACACCAAGGTGCATTATAGTTTGTGAAGCTTCGCGTTCTGTAACGCTCACCTGATATTCACAGAGATGCCACTCAGTCTGATTGGACCACTTCCGACCTTGAACCCCCTCCCTTGGACTCTTTTTCGGCCGAGGACCGGGTCTGAAAACACAGGAATTTGGGTTTAGGTTTATTGTCTCTTCCGGCCCAAAGCCCACCTCCCTTGTGGTCCCAATGACCCCCTTGATGCTCTCCTCACCTTGTTTTATTATATGGTGTGCTCTCCGTCCTGCTGTTCTGTGCAGGGGCGCGTTGTTGGATGGGCGCGGCGCAACCTAGTTGCTTCACAGGTGCAGGCCCTCAGAGTCCAGACCTGCTGTGACTCCTGTTTGTCCAGATAAGACTGCTGGTTTGGCAGTTTGTTCTTTACTTTGCAATTGCCCCTTTTAATGTCTCTCCTTCTGTAACGCTTACCTGACTCTGCGGGGACACCACTCTTTATAATGTAACTTTCTTCTCTGTGTGCGTTGTTCTAACCCTTAGTTTTTATTTCCCAAAATCTTAAGCTCCAATAGACTTGGAATCTATGAGGAAACACAAGAACATAGATAAATGTAACTTTCCCAAGGTAACTTGCACTAACTAATCTCCCTATCTATCTTCCCCTTCAAGTCTCTCTACTCTTACCTTTGATTGGTATATTGTGGGCTATCCATCCTGCTTCTGCGCAGGGGCGCTTGTCCTGAAGATGGAAGGGGTGGCAACTAGGATATTACTGTAGAAGGGTGATTGGAGGGAAGGCAAATAAGGCACAGGAAGGAACCAAATAGCCACTGTATAATAACCACCGATCACACTGGAGTGACTCCTAAACCCTTGGACTGGATTGAAACAGGACCCTGAGGTGATGTGCACAAATGACAATAAATCTGAGGAGAACTGTAACAGGGGTTCAATATGGAATGCCACAGAATTTCCTAATGACGTTGTCCAAAAATAAACAATGACTAAATGAACTGAGAGAATTATTTAACTATTGCGAGTTCAATGAAGTGTCACAAGTTAAAGGTATTTCCAGAGAAAACATAGCAACAGGAAACCTGAGGCAAGAGTCTGCGTGTCACTAGTGACAGACTCCTCACACAAGTTCTGAGTGCCGGAGCCCCGACACTCGACACCTGACTGGAACGGATCAAAGCACTATGCGCACTATCCACCACAATAAATATACCAGAAACAATACTGGCGGAAAGCGCGAGCACAGCTAAGCGTTGCCGCTAACTTACTTCAATTAGAAAGATTTGCCCCAAACGTGTAACGAACACCAAAGGCAAGTAGAGCAAGGGGCAAGGTAAGGAATGCTATGAATAACAGAAGCACGGAACCAGGAACTATGAAAGAACGGGGTTCTGAGGAGAATCTTGAGAGGATCCGCGGTAAGCGTCCTTTGAAAACAAAACAGACGCGAAGCGCGGAACGCTAAGGGGGAGGGGCTTAAATACTGAAAGCGTGACAACAACTAGACTGCACAGCCCCCATACCAGGAATTTCACCGGGGGCCATGTTTGCAGGATAAGGAAGTGTCAAAACTACATAGCCAAGGTCCTACCTTCCCTGAGCCCAGGATCTATATGCAGTTAGCCAAGACATTTTAGTAGATTTTGTGAGGGGAAACCCGGTGGTCATGACAGTACTCCCCCCCAAAGCCCCGCCAAGACTGGAACTCCCCCTCCCAGGTTTGCACGGGTTATTTACGTGAAAAGCCTTTAGCAACCTAGGGGCGTGAAGGTTTTCAACAGGTTCCCATGTTCTGTCCTGAGGACCATAGCCTTTCCAATCCACTAAGTAGTACAGTTTATTACGCACAATCTTTGAGTCCAGGATGGCCTTGACTTCATACTCCAACTGATCATTCTCCACTTCCACGGGAGCTGGCGCCTCTTGGATTCGGGTGTTTGGATAGACTGGTTTCAAAAGGGACACGTGAAACACAGAGTGGATCTTCATGGTTTTTGGAAGGATGAGCTTCATGGCTACAGGATTGATTATCTTCTCAATGGCAAAAGGTCCCAGGAATCGCGGAAGGAATTTTCGTGATCCTTTTAAGGCCAAATTCCGAGTGGATAACCACACCAAATCCCCCACTTTATACTCTGGAGCATCGCATCTTTTGCTGTCCGCAAATTTCTTCTGGGACTCTTTAGCCAAAGATAAGTGTTCCTTTGCTTGAGCAATGGATGTTGTGATTTTTTCATGCAGACATTTAACCGCTGGCATTTCCAAAGTTTCTGGTGGGTCGTAGGCTGATGTACGAGGATGCCGGCCGTGTAGGGTATAAAAAGGACTCAATCCAGTGGAGGCATGCACTGAGTTATTATATGCATATTCCGCAACCCATAAAACATTTAACCAGGTGTCTTCGAGTTGATGTAGCATGCATCTGATATACTGTTCCAGAGTTTGGTTGGTTCGCTCAGTTTGGCCATCAGTTTGGGGATGATGGCTCGTGGACAGGCGTACATCAATCTTTGCCAATTCACAACACTTCTTCCAAAATTTAGAAACAATTTGACTTCCCCGATCTGAAACCACTATTGTGGGGAAACCATGCAATTTCACAATATTCTCCAGAAAGGTTCTGGCCAGAACAGCCGCTGTGGGAAGACCTTTCAATGCGATAAAATGCGCCATCTTTGAGAATTAGTTCACTACCACTAAAATGGTATCACAACCTCCACAATTTGGTAAATCTGTGATGAAGTCCATTGAAATTGTGTGCCAGGGAACAGGGGGCACACTCAGAGGTTGGAGAAGACCAGCTGGTTTCCTTTTTTGAGTCTTATTTTGAGCACAGTTGCCACATGTTCTCAAATACTGAATGACATCTTTTCTCCAAGTTGGCCACCAATACGATCTCTTCACTTTTTCCAAGGTTTTCGTGATTCCGGGATGACCTTCCAACAAGGTTCCATGATAATTAGCCATTACTTGTTCTTGCAGTTTTGGTGTGGGTAAGTACAGACGTTCCTGATAGAAAGGTAAGTCATCCAAACTCGTGAAACGTTCCCCCTTCGATTCCCACCTCGCCAACTCATCTCTAGTCATGCTGGTTTTAATCTCATTTCGTAGTTCTTCAAATGTCGAATCAGCAGTGTCCATTACTCCAAGTACCTTCTCCCCAGAAACGATTTCCACTGGGTTCACAGGTACATAAGCTCCATCACCTTTTCCGATACGGGATAAGGCATCCGCCTTACCATTTCGCACTCCTGGTCTGAAGGTAATGATGAAATCATATTCGGCAAAAAAGAGGGCCCATCGCAACTGCCTCGAGGATTGTGCCTTTGCAGAGCGCAAATATTGCAAGTTGCGATGGTCAGTAAAAATGGTCACAGTGTGTCTTGCTACGAGCAGATGGTGCCTCCATTCTTTGAGTGCGCACTTTATAGCCAAAAGCTCTTTATCTGTGATGGTATAATTCAGTTCAGCAGCAGAGAATTTCTTAGACCAAAAGGCCACTGGGTGCAGTTCTTGGGTGTTAGGATTGCGCTGAGACAAAACTGCTCCCATGGCAACATTTGAAGCATCCGTTTCAACCACAAATGGAAGGTCAGGTCTTGGATGTTGGAGAACAGGTGCGGTGGTGAATCTCTCTTTCAATTTTTTAAAGGCTTCATCAGCTTCCTTAGTCCAATCAAATTTTCTATTTTTCCTGAGTAACAAGGTAATGGGATGAACCAGGCGAGAAAAATCAGAAACAAATCGCCTATAAAAATTGGCAAATCCAAGAAAGCTCTGAATTCCTTTGACTGAAGTAGGGGCGGGCCAAGACGTAATGGCATCAACCTTTCTGTTGTCCATCTGAATGCCTCGTGCAGACAGGATAAAACCCAAAAACTCCACTTCCGGGACATGGAACTGACATTTCTCTAATTTAACGTACAAAGAGTTATCCTTCAGAATTTGCAGCACTGATGTTACATCCTTCACATGATCCGAATGGTTTGCGGAGAAGATGAGAATGTCATCCACATAAACCACCACACAGATGTCTAAATATTCTCTAAGGATGTCATTCATAAATGACTGAAAGGCTGCTGGAGCATTACAAAGCCCAAAAGGCATAACCTGATATTCAAAGAGCCCAAACCGCGTTCGAAAGGCAGTTTTCCACTCCTCCCCCTCCTTAATACGGATAAGATGATAGGCGCCTCTCAAATCAAGCTTGGTGAATACTCGTGCCTGTTTCACCTGTTCCAGTAAGGTTGAAATAAGGGGGAGAGGATATCGATTCTTCACAGTAATTTGGTTTAGGGCTCTGTAATCTATACATGTTCTTAAATCACCTTCTTTCTTGGGCACAAAAAAAAGAGGGGATGCCGCTGGTGACTTGGATGGCCTGATAAAACCATTAGCTAAATACTGGTCCAAATAAGACTTCAAGTGCGCATTCTCTTTTTATGTGAGAGCATAAATTCTACTGCACGGAAGCTGAGCTCCTGGAATGAGGTCAAT
Organism: Ambystoma mexicanum; assembly: GCF_040938575.1. Classification (NCBI taxonomy): domain Eukaryota; kingdom Metazoa; phylum Chordata; class Amphibia; order Caudata; family Ambystomatidae; genus Ambystoma; species Ambystoma mexicanum. The sequence goes on along the minus strand of NC_090930.1, from coordinate 1,182,015,958 downwards.
ATGGCAGTCATAGGGTCTATGTGGAGGTAATACTTCAGCCTGTTTTTCTTCTTGAAATATTTCCTGGAATCTTTGATATTCTCCTGGCAATGAACCCATTAGACCCAAGGTAGATTGAGTAGATGCATCAGGCTGTCTTGTAATTTTGGAACCTTCAGTTGAGAAACACACGCTCAGACACTTGGTGGGGAAGGTCAGGGTCCGGGCGCACCAATCGATGATCGGGTTATGCTTCTCCAGCCAAGGTATCCCCAAGAGGATTCGGAATTGTGGAGCTCGAATTAGGTCAAAAGAGATCCTCTCCTTGTGTCCTTCCTGGCACAGCATAGTGAGTGGGTTGGTGCACTGTGTAACAGGTCCTGACACCAATGGTGTGCCATCGACCCCGGAAACATTCTCGGCTTCCAACTTGTTCCTCAAAGAGAATCCCAATTTGCTTGCCAGATGCTGATCCATATAATTGCCAACTGCCCCACAGTCAATGTATGCCATTAAGGCATGTCTTTCGATGGGAGTTTCAGGATTAAAAAGGACAATAGGAAACACAAAGTGTGAGGTCGCTGCAACCTTTTCCATGCTCGACAAGCGGACCTCTAGACTTGTCGGGCACTGGAGTTTTCCGCCATCTGTTCTTTTTTGTCCTGATTAACTCCTCCTAGGGGTTTCCGAGCAGGTTTCACTGGGCACTCTTTCAAAAAATGACCAGCCTTGCCACAATAAAGACACAACTGCAGTTGTCGTCTCTTTTCTCGCTCAGCTTGAGATATTGGGCCTCGGATTCCACCCAACTGCATTGGTTCTGAATAAGCATCCACTCCGGGCTTAACCACTGGTTCTCTGGGACGGATCAGAAGGGGCCGATTGTCTTGACGAGCACGATCTGTTCTCCTGTCCTGAAGACGATGATCCAATTGGATTGTTAAATCTATGAAATCTGTAATACCTTCTGGTGGGTTTACTACTTGAGCCAAAACATCTTTCAGTTCACTGCGTAGACCACGATAGAACAGTGTTGTTCTCTTTTCTGTAGGCCAATTGGTTTCTGCCACCAGTCTATTAAAAGTAGCAACGTATGCAAGGAGCTCCTGGTTACCTTGCTTTAAGGACAGCAACTCATTGTCCAGAGCTTGTCCCTGCGTGTGACGAGCAAATAGTTTCTCTAATTCTCGTTGAAATTCTGTGAAGTTTTGTAATACTGGATCATCCCTATTTACCAAGGGAATGGACCAATCCGCAGCAACACCTCCCAGATAGGACAACACAAAGGCTACCTTAGATTGGTCATTTGGAAAAACTCCTGGCCTACACAGAAAGTGTAATCTGCACTGATTTAGAAACACTGCAAACCTTTTTGGGTCCCCTGTAAAGCGCTCCGGAGGAGCCAAAGATATATTCCCTGGAATGACCACTTGAACAGGAACTGGGGGCGACGCAGGGGAAGAAGCCTGACCACTTCCATGGGGGAAAGGCACCTGCCCTGCTTGCTTCTGCAGCAGTTGACGAGCCAGTTCTTCAGTTCTTTCTCTATTTATTCCTAGTTCTCTTCTAAGAGCACTAGTTTCTGACCTGGCTGCAAGGACTTCGGTTCTTAATTCACCCAATAATTGGGTGAGCTGATCTATCTCAGAAGATCCCATGATGTCCAGGCAGAGTACTTTTCAGTATGGCGGCTTCGCGTTCTGTAACGCTTACCTGACTCTGCGGGGACACCACTCTTTATAATGTAACTTTCTTCTCTGAGTGCGTTGTTCTAACCCTTAGTTTTTATTTCCCAAAATCTTAAGCTCCAATAGACTAGGAATCTATGAGGAAACACAAGAACATAGATAAATGTAACTTTCCCAAGGTAACTTGCACTAACTAATCTCCCTATCTATCTTCCCCTTCAAGTCTCTCTACTCTTACCTTTGATTGGTATATTGTGGGCTATCCATCCTGCTTCTGCGCAGGGGCGCTTGTCCTGAAGATGGAAGGGGTGGCAACTAGGATATTACTGTAGAAGGGTGATTGGAGTGAAGGCAAATAAGGCACAGGAAGGAACCAAATAGCCACTGTATAATAACCACCGATCACACTGGAGTGACTCCTAAACCCTTGGACTGGATTGAAACAGGACCCTGAGGTGATGTGCACAAATGACAATAAACCTGAGGAGAACTGTAACAGGGGTTCAATATGGAATGCCACAGAATTTCCTAATGACGTTGTCCAAAAATAAACAATGACTAAATGAACTGAGAGAATTATTTAACTATTGCGAGTTCAATGAAGTGTCACAAGTTAAAGGTATTTCCAGAGAAAACATAGCAACAGGAAACCTGAGGCAAGAGTCTGCGTGTCACTAGTGACAGACTCCTCACACAAGTTCTGAGTGCCGGAGCCCCGACACTCGACACCTGACTGGAACGGATCAAAGCACTATGCGCACTATCCACCACAATAAATATACCAGAAACAATACTGGCGGAAAGCGCGAGCACAGCTAAGCGTTGCCGCTAACTTACTTCAATTAGAAAGATTCGCCCCAAACGTGTAACGAACACCAAAGGCAAGTAGAGCAAGGGGCAAGGTAAGGAATGCTATGAATAACAGAAGCACGGAACCAGGAACTATGAAAGAACGGGGTTCTGAGGAGAATCTTGACAGGATCCGCGGTAAGCGTCCTTCGAAAACAAAACAGACGCGAAGCACGGAACGCTAAGGGGGAGGGGCTTAAATACTGAAAGCGTGACAACAACTAGACTGCACAGCCCCCATACCAAGAATTTCACCGGGGGCCATGTTTGCAGGATAAGGAAGTGTCAAAACTACATAGCCAAGGTCCTACCTTCCCTGAGCCCAGGAACTATATGCAGTTAGCCAAGACATTTTAGTAGATTTTGTGAGGGGAAACCCGGTGGTCATGACACCTTCTTCCTTAGGTGCGAATTGAGTTCTGGTGGTGCCGTGCTGCTTGTGGCTGTGCATGAGATGGTAAGTGAAAGCGCGATGCACAGCACTTTGTGCCTTATCTTGTGCTGACCTGTTTGTTCTCTCTTCCTTACAGGCCGCTGCGATGTCCCGGAATGGATGCTGCCGAGAAGATGAAGAGCAGTGAGTAAAGTGTAGCATGTTCCGCCTTCTTGATCTCTTGTGTGCTAATCAGTGTTTTATTCCCTCTTGCAGGTCGTTAAAATGGCCCAGAATTGACGTGGGCCAAGGACGAGTCAACCCCAGGTAAGCGTGCGCTTATTTTGATTGTTTTCTATATTGGAGAATAAATGCTTACTAATGCTGCTTTTGCGTTCTCTTTTCTTCTCAGGTGCGGCTTTCCAGATCGAAGGAGCGCTCGCCGAGCTGGTGTATTTTCAGGACCCAGGAGCGGAGGACAGAAGCAGGATTCGCTCGCAGGTAAGTGTATTCTAATGATGTTCTTGTTCTTGCAGGTAACAGGTTCAGGAATGCAGATGAGGATCCGAAGAGAACGTGGTGAGCATCACGTTGCAGCTAGCAGAGTAACGTGAAGCGTGTTCCTCAGCTTGGGCGTGGCTTATATAGCCTGCAGGTATCCCAGGTGCCCCTAGGTCTGACCACACCTAAAACATTAGACCGCATAGCTCAGTTCTAGGACTTAGCTATGCAGTGGCATCCATGTTGCCCAAAGGCTATTGCAAGTCCCAGTTCTCAAGTTCTCTGGCTTCACATATGAGCCTGGCGCCAAAAGCGCCAAGACAGACTCCAGGAGAGTCTTGGGCGGAATGGTAAGGCTCTTGGGGCCATGATGGAAGGCCGTGGTGTAGCCCAGATTGCTTGCCTGTTAGGGCCAGGGGAAGGGTTCATGACATATACATTTTTATAGAACCTTGATTGGACATTCCCTTTATTTTGTACTGTGATCCTGTGTTGTTTCGGTCACAACTGATTCACCTTCACACCACAAAAGGCAAAGGAGGACATCTCTTAACTGTCCCTGTTTTACCTTTATGATTGATGCCAGATTTAATTATTTTTTTCTGTTAAGCATTGAGTCTGGTATGGCTGAAGAGATACCGTTGTCTGACATAATTAATGATTTTGCAATATGCAAATCTAGAAGGAAATATATAGTTTAATCCTAGCAGTGTTGCAGACACATCAGCCTTGGGCAGTAGACAGCATATACTTACTGGGTGCTTCTCATCTCATTCTTTCTATGATTACTTGAATTTGTTTGTCTGCTGTGTGGGCATGAACTGAAATGCTAATTGAATTTTAATGTTTGGGACATTTTGTTTTCTCTGCTGCCTAGTCATGTAATGTTTTTGCAAGGGAATGCACTTTGGACACATTCATACAAAAATACAGTGGTCAGGTTGAACTGTTATGTTATCATTTTATTAAATAAATACTGGCTTAAAAATATGTTAGCTTTATTTTTTTTCCAAATTAATATATTATTCAAAAAACAAAGTCACAATGGGCTTCATTGCAAGTTTGCCGGTCCGGAAATGAGGATGCTGGTAAGTTCACCGGCACCCTTGTTTCCAGACCGGCAAACTACGGATTTGCCTGCCAGAGCCACTGTACCTGACAGGTCTGACCCTGCCGGCACAGCGGTCACAGCAGGCAAAGCCTTCACAGAAGCACCAGTACTGTTAACAACGGTGCCAGTGTTTCTGTGTCCCCACTCCCATAGAGTCCTTTAGGACTCTATGGGAATGGGCATTAACAAAATTACTGGCGCCATACTTCCCGGCCACCAGACTTGTAATAGCCCGGTGGCACCGGAAAGTTAGGCGGCAGTAATTTTGTACGGGTCCAGTAATGAGGCCCAATGTCTTCAAAATAGCATCCTCTTGGGGAAACATTTCACAGACATGTGCAATGTTTATATTTTAGTAACTCGATCATCCATTTAAAGCCTAGACAAGTTTCTTTTGAATTTCACTCGAGGTATGTAATCCCTTCATTTTGCAGATTGGGGGGGCATGGGTTTCGCGGGGGCTGACATGGGTTTCAGGGGGCAAGGGGGAGAGAATAGGTTTCGGGGGGCCTGTCTGTGCCCTGGCCCCGAAAACTGTTAAGATGGCCCTGGCTGTGGCACCCAACTTCGTTGAACATATGGACAGGCCCTACACAGTCATTTAGGCAATTCTGCTCCTTTAGCACATGTATGAAATGCAATCATGGAGCACAAAACAACCCACCACTAAACCTCCAGAACTACCATATCCCTGGCCAGCTGTACCCAACACTCAAATGGCTTTAGGACAAGTGAGCCTTCCATTATCACAGGACAAGTCTACTGAAATGTGCTTGCTATGTCCATGGTTTTGTGGGATTTGGGGGAGGGTGTGAACCACTTGGGATTAGGGCCTGTTCTCTGGGAAGCCGATCTCGTCTGGGTGAGAGGGATGAGGGCACTAGAGAACCATGGTCGTAAAGTAAAATAGAGGGTTTTACTTCTTGGGGAGTGAGGATTGGGAGGGAGCACAGAAGGGAGTCCGCCAGGTCAGGGTTTATAATGACCTTGTTTCAAAGAAGTACAGGGCAGCAGAGGATGGGGTTGGTGAGACAGATGGGAAAGGGGGTGAAGGTCGTGAGAGGGAAGAAAATGGTAGAGTGATCAGTCCAGATTAGTGGACAGGGAGGCAGAGTGGCGATTAAGTCGGTAGAGCTGAATAAGGCGTTGAGGATGTGTCCTGCTGTGAGAATGGGGTTTGCTATCAGTTGGGTCATGTTGAGGGCTTACATGTCATCAACAACTGCTGGTCATAGGGCTAGAGGGGACATCAAACCAGATGTTGAAATCCCCTAACATGGTGAGGGAGGGTGCAGTATGAGGCTGGCTGAAAGGAAGACACTAAGGGAGTTGCAAAGTTTCTGTAGTCTCCAGAAGGTCTGCAAAGGAGTATGAAACTGCGGGTGATGTGCAGTCAGTCTTGAAGGGCCACCTCTCAGACTGTAAGATTGCGAGGTGTTGTTTGTAGAGAATGTCTAATCCTCCATCTCTGCTGGATTTATTGTGCATGATCAGGGAGTAGCGAGAGGTGAAAGCCTTATGTGCGACTGGTTTGAAGTCATAAGAGAACCACGTTTCAATTATAAAGAGGATGTCTGGGTTTTCAGTGGAGAGAAAGTACAAAATTGAGTGTTTGTTTTTGCCGACAGATCTGCCATGGATGAAGATGCAAGAGAGCAGGTAGGGTGTGTGAGGGTGGATTGGGATTGATGAGTGGGGAGGATTGGGAGTAGAGGGGGAGGGAGTGGGTGTAGGAGATAGAAACCCAGCAGAGGGTTGGGGTGGGAAGAGGTGTGCTAAGTGGTGGAGGAAAGGCGGCTGATGGAAGGAGAAATGGATGCTGGAGGAGGTCTAGGGCTGATGGGGAAGAGTGCTCATGAGTGATGTGTTCTTGGGGGGTAGGGGAGGGGGTGGGGTGGAGGAGGTCTGTCTGAGGTTGGGCAGAGGAGTGTTTCAGTAGATTTTGGAGGGAGTGAGATAGAAGGATGTGCTGTGGAGGCTGGCGAGGATAGGCAGGGAGGTAGGAGAAGGGGAGAGTTGAGGTTCAGAGGGGAGTGGGGAGGGTTGAGGTGGGGTAGGTTTGTGGGAGTTTGCAGGGGAGGCAAAGAGAGAGTGGGTAGGGTTTCAAATAGGAGGGGAGGACAAGAAGGTATATGAGGGGGAGTGGGGAACGGTCTAGTTGGGAGCAGAGGTGAGGATTGAAGAGGCAGTGTCCTGAGGTGGATGTAGCCTCTGTGTTTAGGGAGCTGTCCGGAGCCAATGGTGTGTGTGTGTGTGAGTGTAGGAGGGGCTGTCGAAGGCAGTGTGTTTGCCAAGACAGCTTGAGCTGCGCTTAGGGATGGAAAATGTGAATGAGGGAGGAGAGGTGAAGGGTGTAATATGTAGAGAGGTGTAGTGCTGGGTTGGTTGGGTTGGAGGGAGGTGAGAGGGGTGCATGCTAGGGAGGTCTGTGGAGTTAGGAGACGAGAAGAGGTGGGGTGTGATAGAGTGAAGAGGGGCAGAAAGGGGTAGGGGCTGGTTCTTTGAACGCCACCTTGCCACTTTAATCTGGGAGATGCTTGGCATGGTGGAAAGAAGCTGTTTGAGGTTTTCAAATGGTTGAGGAGACGCCAAGTGGCTGGGGCTCTGTATGTGTGATTAGGCCTGCATGGGGGCACAAGAGAAGCAAGTTCAATGGGTGGGGCAGGGGGAAGTGGAATAGTTTGAAGGTGGATGTAGGGTGGTGTACCTGTTGTAGCCGCTGAATATCACTATGATTCGGGGCAGGTGTAATACTCACATACAGCTGGAATTCATACAAAATAAGAAGTACCAGGATGTAAAACAAGTGCAATACCTAAAATGCAGCTAGCCTCAACTTATGTGCAGTACCTAAAATGCAGCAGGATTAAAAACAAGTGCAGTCCATAAAATGCAGCTAGATTCAACATATTTACAGAACCCAAAATGCGGCAGGATTCGAAACAAGTGCAGTACATAAAATGCAGCTAGACTCAATATATGTGCAGTACCAAAAATGCAGCAGGATTCAAAACATGTGCAGTACCTAAAATGGAGCTAGATTCAACATATGTGCAGTACCTAAAATGTGGCAGGATTAAAAACTTATGCACAGTACCTAAAATATAGCAGGATTTAAAACAACAGTGTCTATAATGTGGGATGTACCCAAATTCCACAGTCGGTATATTTGAAGATTGACATAGATGTAACAGTTGCGGTATTGTGACAATTCACCTAGAATCAACCAATGCTACAATGTAAAACTCACCTGTGTTCAACCGTAGCTATTCTGAGGGATTCATCTATATTCTACAGAGGCTCTGTTCCTGCAGTTCATCCAGATTTAGCAGTGTCTATACTTCAGTAACTCGCCCTGAATTCACCTTAAATGGAAAATGAAGTGCAGTGGAACTTGGCCCAGCGGCCAACCAAGGAGCACAGCAAGGTACAATGCAATGGAAATTCCAGCATAAAGTGGGGTAAAACACTATGTTAGGCTTGGGCGATAGTAGAATAGAAGTAGCAGGGTTTTCTGAAGCACAGTAATGGCTGTGTTCCCCAGCCTTGTCAGGGTGTAGCAGCAGAGTTGGTCGTCAGGTGTCTATGGGCAAACAGAGGATAGGAGCTGCCCTTTGCCTCAGGCCCTTAGCCGGCTGCCCGGGCAAGGCTGCCCTTGGAGGGCTTCTGATGTAAATATATTCCGGTCATGTGGGATAGCACTGGGCTTATCACAGTCAGGTGGGCAGGCACCGGTAGTGGGGAAGGGCTGGATTATGAGGCAACTGGGAATGGGGGAGAGAAAATAAAGGAAAACAAAGAAACACAGGCAAAAACAAAATGCACTTAGTTTCATAGATGACAAATGGGTTTCCCAGGGTGTTCACTCTCAGGTGCTATGCAAAAGTAATTGTACAATAATAGATCAATACATAATGAGATGATAAAGAAGGCATGTCACAAAATTAACATGGGGAAGGACAGAACATAGGAATGTAAACTGAGAAAGCTGAACCAAAGAAAACAACATACTGGGCCTCCTTACACAGTAGGAGGTAACCATGCCGCTATTAGCAGCATGGCTACTCCCTTAGCGCATACCGGGTCCGGGTAGGCGGTATGGGGACTTACCGGGTCATTCTGACCCTGGAGGACCAGGTAAGTCCCCCATTCCAAATACCATTCCTCATTCCCATTTGAGCCCTCATAGGGCACAAATGGGAATGGGGAAGGAGCTAACAATGGTACCGCAATTTGCGGTACCGTTATTAGCTCTGAAGTCCCTCGGCGTGTCCCGTCCTTAACGCCTTGTCAGACCAGGCGTTACGGACGGGACCTCGTAGTAGGGCGCTAAGGGATTACCGGCACCGGTGACCTTACCGGTGCCGGTAATCCCTTAGCGCCTACCGTGTACTGAGGCCCATTGTTTTATGGCGTTCAGAAAATGTACATAAAAGTGGAGACAAAGGGCATGCAAAATAATCCAAAAGCCAAAAACTCGAATGTTGTGAAATCTTGGATGGGGAATTGGTATTGGATTGACATATGAGGTGGTAATAAAAAACACATTTTAAATACCCTATGATTCCTCACTAGTCCATTCACCACCAATATCTCCTCAATTTCCTCCACCTTCAACTCAACAAAGTGGGACCACTGCTTTGATGGTCTTGAGGAGGAGATTGATGGGTGTGGTGTCTGAAATAGATTTGGCCATCTTGTCACGGTGGCCATTTCCACTCATTTTTGTGGCATTTGTTTTTATCGGGAGCAAGTCTCTATACTCCCACCCGCCTCACCACACCTCTTTACATCCGTGACTCTCCCAACACAAGCTAAACTAAAAACAAAACAAAAACAAAATGCACTTAGCCTCATAGCTGAAAACTGCGCTTACCAGGGTGTTCACTCTCAGGTGCTTTGCAAAAATAATTGTACAATAACAGATCAATTTCTTCCTCCTTCAACTGAACAAAGTGGGGCCACTGGCTTGAGGGTCTCGAGGAGGTGATGGATGGGTGTGGTGTCTGAAATAGATCTGGCCCACCTTGTCATGGTGGCCATTTCCACTAATTTTTGTGGTGTTTGTTTTTATCAGGGGCAAGCCTGCATACTCCTACACACCTCCTCACCCCTCTCTACATCACCTTCCTCACGACTCTCCCACCACCAGCTAAACTAAAAATTAAATGTATATGTACCCTAACCAGCCCCCTAAAATATTTCCAAAAACTGCATGGCAAAATAGCTATTTCACAAAACTGTGGTGAAGCGACCCTGGTAATGTTGACAGGTTGAGTCTGAAAAAGCATCCTCACTACCTTTGGGCCACTCGGGGAAGGAGGGGACATGAAAGGGTGAAATATTGCGGGCATGTGATAAATGTAAGGACTGTTGGTGGCATTAATAGATGTTGCTGGATGCCCGCAGACATCCGCTTTCACCTCACGCAGTAACTCTGCACTCACCTCTATAATACTTTCCCTTAGACACCCCACTTGCTCCCTCATCTCCTGGTCTTCTTTTCTAGATTCCTGGGCTGTAAACTGCCCTATCTCCCTCACAGCTTGCACCTGTCTTTCTCCTACTTCCTTCATCTTGCTTACCACTACTGATGCCTCACAGGTGGTTTGAATAAACTCTAACAGCTGATGGTACAATTCCTCACCAGTACCTTAAAAGGGTGGGACCTGTGCCATGGTGACATCTGGTTGGAGCCTTGAAAATGCAGGGGCTGCAGATGTCAGGGTTAGATTAGCTGCATTGGAGCATGAGCCACAGCCAGCATTTAGTCTTTGGAGGATAGCTTAGGGGCAACGTGCTCGACTTGGAAGCAAGACGGCACAGAGCAACATAGGTTCCATCCTCAGGTCCACGATTAGAAACCTCTGGGTATGAAGCGCATTATAAATAACCAATTACAGTTACATTGGTGGTATGCCAGATGTAAAGTCCCAGTGAGGCCGTTCTTCCACTGTAATGGCATATTGTACAGTTTGCAGGAGCATGGGGACACTTGCAAGTGCCTGGTGCTGGCCTAACACACAGAAGCAAAGCAGGAGACACTGGCAGCGAGGTGTCCTCCAATAGGCAGCCAGGGTAGGGGTAATCAGGTGCCCAGGAAGGGGGGCAGATGAAGCAGAAGGAGGTCATGGTTTCCCTTTCTTCAGCTAGGATTCAAATAAGGAATACATTTGTCATCACCCTTCAGTGGTCTGCAAAGGTGTCCCTGCAGCATAGTAAGCCACAGTGGTGCTCAGCAGTGAAAGGTGGTTAGATATTAATATAGTTTCATGTGAATTTCCCCCTCTCTACAGAGAGAGCTGCAGTGGGCTACCTGGGAATCCCCGTGTACCTCCACCATGGTCAGGGCACCACAATGACCACCCCCAGTGACAAGAAGCTGCCCTCATCACAGGTCCTGGAATCCTGTGAGCAGAACCAAAGCAGCTTCTTTATCTAGACATGTGATGAAACCCATGTTGGAGGCTTGGTGTGGGGCCAGGATGAGTCTGAGTGTTCAATGTTCTTCTAACAGGTGCTCCATGAGTCTTCTGTAGGCATCAGCGCACCATGGCAGCACTACAAAATAAAAGAGAGCCGCTGGGTGGCCAAGGGAGTGTGTTCCTTATGCTTCGGATGCAGGGCTATCTGCCAATATCCTTTTGTAAGGACTAGTGCAGTAAAAAAAAAATGGATTGACTACTCAACTACCAGCAATCATATAGCTGAGAGCACCCCAGGAATTCCTGCACACCTCCCCCGTGCCCACCCTTCCCCTTAACCTGTGACTCAGCTCCCTTTATTCGCTCCCTAAAGGAATCCAACCAGCCCATCAGATAGCTAGACAAAGGGTATATAACCTGTTTGCCTGTTTACCAGATTTCATGGCTTGCTTGCCTAAACCTTGTTCAAGATGGATGAAAGTAAAACGTCCTGATCTGCTTCAATTTGATCACTAATGTCCCCAGTAACTCAGTTTGAATGATAGTGGCTCCTGTAGCTCCATTTGCTTTTTCGTGCTGCCATGTAACTGCATTTGGTTGCAGGTGCTCCTGTAGCTGAACCTTCTGCTAGGGATCCAAAGTCTCTCTCTCTGCCCCCACCATGCACCTTCACAGACCTATATTGATGTGTCTATCTCACTCCTTAACCTTCATACAGAGATTTCATGACAATCTTGTCTGGTTTACCCCTCTCCCCGCCCACGCTCATCAGCCCCCTAGCATTGTATCGTCATTCCTCAGATGTTTCACAAATGACACCCTGGTCACCACTCATGCTCCAATCCCATCTACGGACCGTGCAACACCTCTCAAAACCTTCCTCCTCCCTCTGTACTAGGCTTACTCTTGCGCATGGAATGTTGAACCTCTTTGGGGCATCACATACACCAACTATGCTGATGATACACAGGTTCCCATCCCCCTTACAGGTGACTATGAAGCCGACATGGCCACCCTTAGGTCCATTTATTCAACCATCCAAGCCTGGATGGCAGAAAACTGGTTATGCCTTAAGGGTGACAAAACCAAACTTCTGTTAATTGGATCTCCTGCCACCCTCAGGAAACTGGACAAACAATACAGCTCCTTCACAATTGACAACATGCCAATCCCAGTATCACAAGTTGTGAAGACCCTTGTGGTCTACCTGGACTCTGATCTTTCCATGAACAGGCAGGTCAATGCCATTGCTTCGACCTCAGCCTACCACTCTAAATTGATTAACGCAACCAGACCCTTTCTGTCAGAACAGAACTGTATCACTATTGCAAGAGCAATAATAAGATCGCGGCTGGACTACTGCAATGCCCTCTTTCTGGGGACCTCTGCTAAAAACCTCACCAAACTCCAGATGGTCCAGAACAACTGAGAGCTGCCACTGGCACCTCCAAAAGGGAACATATCTCTGAAACCAGGAAACAGGGACATTGGCTCCCCATCAAAGAGAGGATAGTCTTTAAAGCTCTCACCTTTACCCATAAATGTGTCCACAATCTGGCACCACTATACCTGGCTCAAAGAGTTCTCAAGCCCGTCTCAACCAGACCCAATAGAATTGCCTATACTAACAGGATATCTGTTCCTAAGACCTTGAGAATGTGTGCAGGAGGAACTAGTTTCCCAGTCTTGGCAGCAACACATTGGAACTCCTTACCACATTATGTTAGAAGTGTTGAGTCGCATTTAGCTTTCAGGAAAGCTTGGATACACATGGCATTGTGAGGGCCAACACATAAAATAGCAGAGTGCATTCAAATACTTGGGGTACTATATTTTAGGTTCTGGTTCACTAACCACAATAAAAAATCAATTGAGGACAAAGGTAGAAATGACCCTCCAACAAATGCGCAAATTGGAGATAAAATATTGCAAATACACACTAGTACCTCTGAGAACGTTCTATATTATGAAAGGTAATCCAAGACTATCGTATGATATGGAGTTTTATTATCTGGAATGTAGAGATTTTGTAAAAGAGGAATTTTGTTTTTTCCACCAAAATGTGTACCTATGGAGATCATTAGGTACGAGTTAGGTCTCCAATCCTTGAAATCGATTATTCTGTGGAAAAAAATACTGTAATGGAGAAAATGCTTGAATCCAGTAGAGGACTTATATGCAGTAGTTTCAATGGACCACACAAACGTTTTTCAAAATCAAATGAAGGGTAATATTGAAGAGATTCTCTCTAATTTGGGTGTCTCTATTGAAATGTTATTGTCTAACCCTTTGAAAGTGAAAAATATTTTGAAAAGTGATGATTGGCAACAAACAATAAGAGCTGTAATGCAGTCCAAAATCTATAACCAGACATGTTCCTAAATACCGCTGTAGAAATTTACGAAATGTGTTTATGAGATTTAGGACAAATGTGTTGAAGACAAACTTTATACTTAAGAATCGAAATTTGTTAACCGATACATGGAAATGGTGCAGAATTTGTAATAATGAGGGACCTGATGAAACTCTGGAGCACATTTTACTCATTTGCCCTGCCCTTGATAGTCAACACATTTTATATTTTCGTCAATTTGTTGAGCATACATATTGTGTGAAGATTTAGAGATTTATTGTGGCATCAAATGAGACATGGGGCCTCATTACGACCCAGGCGGTAAGTTACCGCCTGGGCCGTGACTTTACCACCATGGCGTAAACTACGTTTACGCCATGGTGGTTGGCGGACTTACCGCCCCATTCCGACCTAGGCGGGGCGGTAAGTCCCCAATCCCCATTTACCCTTCCCCATTCCCATTTTTGCCCCATAGGGCATAATGGGAGTGGGGAAGGCGTTAATTACGCCACCGTAAATTACGGTGGCGTAATTAACTCCATGGTCCCTTAGCGCCATGGATTTTAACACCTGCTAAAAGCAGGTGTTAAAAGCTCCATGGCGCTAAGGGACCTCGTACTCAGGCGGTAAGGGTCGGCGCTGTTAACGCTGCCGTAAACCCCTTACCGCCTGAGTTGTAATGAGGCCCATGGCAACTCGACTGCGCTAAGGATACGTGTTACTGCCTTTTTGAAAAACTTTTGTCACTTATGTTAATGAATTCTTTGGGAACATTTTGTGATTTTAGTTAATTGATTTCCTATGTTAATTTTTACCAATCTTGTTTCAAGTTATACTTTTGGTATATAGTTTTAATGAAGAGGTATGCTAAGTTTGGATTTGTTTTAAATAATCTAGTAATATTTGTAGCTAATGTGTCTTTCTGATCGAAGGAAACCGGACTAGGCATAGGATACACGCTATTGCACTTTTGTAAAACATCTGTTGTGTTGTGTAAATACATTCTCTGTGCTAATTGATTTCCTAGTTGCTTTTATTCTTTAGAGATTTTTAGCTTATTTGTATGTTATGTTATGATCATGTTTTGTTTCATATCCAATATTTTAGTAATGTTTGAAATCAATTTTCTGTCTGATCAAATGTTTTGTAAAGGTTTAAATAAACCAAAAGAAATAATAATAATAATAATAATAATAATAATAATAATAATAATAATAATAATAATAATATTAATAACGGTACCAGTGCTACCATCGGGTTCTGCTCGCGGGTGCCGGTACGGCCACCAGGTCAGACCTGGTGGCTGCAAGGGCACCCGCGAGCAGAACTCCTAGTATGGCGGTACGGTAGCAACGGTGCCGGTAGCGATACCGGTGCCGTTGTTACCTTACCGCCATACTCATCAACGCACGTTCAATAATAGCCCATGCTACAGATATAGCAGACCTCATTCTAGCAGAAGATCTAGATTTCTTAGCCGTAACCGAGTCCTGGCTCCATGCAGCCGCAGGACCAGCCCTCTCACTAGCCATCCCCGATGACTAGATCATCCTCCGAGCGGATAGAACAGAATCTAGAGGCAGTGGCCTAGCCGTAATTGCCAAAACACACCTCAACATTATACTTGACTCCTCTACCCACCTCCCATCTTGTGAAACTCTCACTGCTAAGCTGCCTACTACTAACTCCCAAACGATATCCATTCACTTACTCTACAGACCTCCCGGACCCTTAGGATCCTTCGAGGAAGACCTTAGCACTATCCTCACCAATAACCTGAAAACCACCTCCCAGAGCCTCCTCCTAGGGGGCTACCCTCATCAATAATACTCTTTCTGAATTAGGCTTTACCCAAAAAGTATCTGGCCCCACCCACAACAAAGGGAGAACCCTCGACTGGGTAGCAGACTACAACTGCGCAGCCTCCATCACCGATAACTCCCCTCAATCATGGTCCGACCACCATCTCCTCTCCTTTACCCTCGAAGCCTCAAGCCCCATCACCAACAATGTGCTAGCCTCAGCCATCCCCACGAGAAGTAAAACAAATATCACAGTGGAAAAACTGATAACTCTCATCCTCCCTACTCTCAACCAACTCCCTGCTTCCTCCAACCTTCACAACCTTGTAGAAGGCTATAACAAAACCATGCACACTGCCCTAGACTCCATTGCACCATTAAAACTAAGAAAATGTAAACCAAAAAAGCATCTCAACCACTGGTTCTCCAATCACCTCAAAACGCTTAGATTAGAATAACGCAAAATGGAACAAGCTTGGAGACATTCTCCCACAGACCACAACAAAATATTGCTCAATAAAACAACGTCCAACTACAGAAAAGAAATCATAGCCGCCAAACAAGAGTCGTACAACCTGAGAATCGCCCAATCCAACTTCAGCACCAAAGAGTTGTTTAAGATCATTAAAGAACTGGAAACACCTGTGCTAACCCCAGACACCTGTGTGAAGGACAAACAATGGTGCACCAGTTTCCAAAATGGCCTCAACAACAAAGTCACAAGCCTTCAAACTAAAAATAAGAAAGACTCCTTAGCCAAACCAACCAACCCCACTAACACAACCCTGCGCCCCACACCCTAACACCCTCTGCCCAACCCCTCCCGCTTTAGCTTCTCCAAAGTCTCCACTCTCGAAGTGGAAAAAATCATTCTCAGCCTAAAACCATCTAACTGTCAGGGCGACCTTTGCCCCCCACAAATTATTAAAGATGCGGCAAGAGACCTCTCGCCATTCATCACAAGACTCATTAACGCCTCCTTCTCCTCAGGCACCGTCCCCAGCAACCTCATAGAATCCTGGGTCCTCCCCCTTCTCAAAAAGCCTTCTCTGGACCACTCCATTCCCACCAACTACAGACCTATTACCACCGTCCCCTTTCTGCTCAAGATATTAGACAAGACTGCCTACCAACAAATCCAAAAATACCTTGAACTAAACCATCTCCTTGGTATCCGACAATCAGGCTTCAGACCCCAACACGGGACAGAAACAGCTGAAAATGGACACTCTTAGAGACAACGGGAAAATGGCTTTACTGCTTCTCCTTGACCTCTCCGCGGCATTTGATCTAGTTGATCACAAAATATTATGCAATTACCTGGTTTCAGCTGTCCACTTTTCCCAAGAAGCCATCGGCTGGATCGAGTCATTCCTCAGCAACCGATCCATGCGTG
The DNA here is from genome assembly GCF_040938575.1 of Ambystoma mexicanum. Lineage (NCBI taxonomy): Eukaryota > Metazoa > Chordata > Amphibia > Caudata > Ambystomatidae > Ambystoma > Ambystoma mexicanum. The sequence continues at coordinate 1,181,999,481 of NC_090930.1, read as the reverse complement.
TCTTCTCCACCACAGCTGCCACTGACCCTATCCCCATCACATGCGGAGTCCCCCAGAGCTCATGCGTCTCCCCTACACTATACAACGTGTTCACGAAGCCACTGTTTGATGATCTAGATGGTCTGGGTGTCACCTACACTAATTATGCCGATGATACCCAGATCCTCATCCCGCTGATGGGAGATTACAACCATGATTTGTCCTTGGTGAACAGGGTGTACCTCATCATCCAGGCATGGATGGCATCTCACAGTCTATGCCTGAATGATGACAAGACTGAACTCATTATACTTGGTTCCACTGCAAACCTAACCAAATTGGACCACAACTACACCAGCTTCATTATAGACGGGAAAACGATCAAAGTAGCTAAGGAAGTGAAAACCTTACGAATATACATTGACTCCTCCCTCTCCTTCCATAAACAGGTTAGCTCTATGGCATCCTCCACGGCCTACACATGTAAGCTTATAGGAGCAGCCAAACCCTTCTTATCCACCCAGAGCTGCATTTCTCTAGCCAGAGCCCTTGTATTATCAAAACTGGACTATTGCAATGCCCTTTACGTAGGAGCTAGCAAACAAGTTACTAACAAAATACAGACGCTACAAAACAACGCTCTCTGAGCAGCGCTCTGCATCCCCAAGAGAGAACACATCTCCAACATTAGGAGAACCCATAACTGGCTCAACACAACAGATAAAATCCTGCTCAAAGTAGCCTCACTAACACACAAATGCCTCAACAACGCTGCCCCCGCTACTTAGTCGATAGAATAAGTAAACACACCTCCAACAGACCTACTAGAACCTCCAACGCTAATCTTCTCACAGTTCCCAGATTCAAACGCACCAAAATCGGTGGCAACAGCTTCCAGGTGAAAGCAGCACAACACTGGAACTCCCTACCACCTTGTCTAATAACACCCCAGACCTACACACACTTTAGACGCAACGACATACACTGGAAAAAGAACAATGACTGCTAATTCCTTTCAGCCCACCTCACTGCTACCTACCTGTAAATATTTATATTTGTAAATCCGTAAACTTTTGCCTTTTTCATGACTGCTTCAATCATCTATTATCCACTGTATTTATTGCATTGTATCCATAAAACCATTGTAATTACTGTACTGCATTGTAACATGTAACCAAGCTGCAAATAACCTTGTTGCTCCTGCGCCCTCATACCCTCGGGTCTGGTGCGCAATACAAATGAATAAACTAAACTAAACAAACTAAACTTGTAATGAGGCCCCATGTGTTGCTAAGACTGCTTTTCCATACTCCCACACCTACTATATTCAAATGAACCTATGGCTACTTTGTTTGATGCCCCTGTATACACAATTCGCTTGTGCCTAAGATTACTTTGGCGTACACTCACACCTACAAAATTCTAAATTCTAATGTACCTAACTGCTTTCGCATACTCTCTTGCCTATAAAATGCACTTGCCTAGTATTGCTTTTGCATCAATGAGCAGCTCTGTTACTTTGGGGTTTACAGTAAATAATAGATCCAAAATATTCCTTCTACTTTTGTTTGTACAGATACTAGTTTGCAGGACGCACCACATGCAGGTCACCTGATCCCAACAGGGCACCTGCATGTAATAGAATAGCTGTGTTGCACACATCAGTGCTGTGTGTCTAAGTGTCGGCTTGCGTTATCACTCAGATATGAATCAGCCCACAGCACCCATTTGGTTGTAGTTTGGGGACGACTGGATGTCCGTAGGTTCCTAGCTTTTCCCACATGTGGTATTGGGTGCAGATTTCATATGACAGACCTTAGATGGTGCACATTTTTACGTTATCTTTCTGTGAATTAAGAAATTAATCAAAAATGCAATAGGAAAATCCATTGGCGTGAAACCAAATGCAAACGCTTCAGCAAAGTAATTTGTTGATGCAGCTGCTTTGTTTAAGAAGGATCCCTTAAGCAATATGTGGGAAACCCTGTTGTGTTAACCCAGGCATGGTATGCATTGACGATTTCCGGTTCCCATAAGTCACAGGCATCTGTTATGCATACTTTGTAAAGTTTTCCAAAGAACTCGGCAATTAAAGTAATCACAAGCTTGTGGTTTCACTTAAAAACTAACATGGGATCAGTGTAACATCTCCTGCTCTGTCTCGCATCAATATGATGGTAAGATTGGGATCTGTCAAACCAAACACCAATCTTAGAAGAACAATTATCACAATCTTTACAGCCTTATTTTTGGGTAAGAGAGTATCTTATATTTAGCAACTTTGCCAAAATCAATTTGCCCATATATATGACCATAATGTGAGGATGTATTAGCACCCTAGGAGGGTGTGTCAGCTAATGAGGTTGCTCCAAATATGGCCTGAATGTTGGTTTGCACACCTCCCTCCGCCTGGCTCTTCCTGTTCCCCCACCTCCCCTGCCCTGTTCGAGCCCCTCAACACCCTTCACCCCCTCTCCTTACCTTAACACAGCTCTGCAGCCAGGGCCGCACCACTTGTCTTCCTCTTTCCACTACGGAGATGGAAGAGGGGCTCCAAGCGGAGCCCTGACTCTCCCCGACCGGTGCTGCGAACGAAGCAGGTTTCATTTTTAATTGCTATTAGCACCTCATGGGTTTGGCTCCGGGTGCTAATGCCAACAATCACGTGTTCGGTGGGATTCACCAGATCTGTAATGGACTGGGGCCTGGTGTTAAGGGCCTCACTTCATTCTGGTCTATAACTTGACCCCAGGCCATTGCCGGCCAGAGAAGCCCACCAAATGCATAATTATTGCCATAATAATATACACCCTTACAACATATGACAATGCATACACATTTACTTCAGACACATTACTGCAGTCTTTATATACTTTATAAATCCTTCCTTTAATGCAAGGTTGAAATATAAATGATAATCCTCTTGATTCAGCCAACGGGAGAAGGTGAGTTCTGCACACAGATGACGGCAGGCATTCTTCCAGGCGAGGTTGAAGAAGATCTGCCTTAGCAAGATTCCTTTAAACTGGCCATCTGAAATTCGTCAGGAAGGAGAATTATACCACAAGCTAGCGACCACTGAAGTTCCAGCTGCAAACATGGAATGAGGGTGGTTCTAGTGAGGTAGCCCACTGGAGAGCTTGTCAGTCCACTGGGTAATCCAGGCACACTTCCGAATGTTCAGAGCGGCTGGAACCTTGAGAACATGTCGAGACTGGTTGGTCCCATTGGATCAGGGGTTGAAGCACCACACAGGACCTTTGTAGATAAAGATAGCCAAACAGGGCTTCACCGGGCCAGAGGCAGGAATCGATGTTAGACCTCTTCAGGAGTCTTCTTCAGAAGTGCAGTCAGCTGTTCATTTACACAGGATTGTAGGCCCTCACAGAGATCTGAGAAAATGGCTGCAGGAGTCCTCTTCTTATCCAAAAGCCAGGAAGCAAGTCCAAGCCCACCAATGATAAGAATCTGCACAATTCAAACATCCAGCAGTAGTCCAATAAGGGACCACTGTTGATTTCACTCATGTGGAGCGGGAGCAGACAGTCACACCCTCTTCCTGAGCCACACCACCATAAAGAAAAGGCACCACTAGACTGTGAAAGCTGGGCCTTTCACAGGCAAGTGTATGACCTTACATGGAATTTCCTGACCTGACAAGGCAGGAAGAAGACCAAACAACAATATGGCCGAAGTACAAGTTAAAATATCGTTGCATGGCCATTTTTGGGCACTAGCCAGGTTTAGTAGCCCTTCAAAGTAAACGCGAATGTGCACACTAGAAATACCACATAAATGGTAAACATATATTTGCTGCCACCAGCTGGTTTTTAGGCACATATAAAAGTAGCCAAAAATCCTGGGTGTAAAAGACTAGGGTCATTGAAAGGTATCCCAATTGCACTGCATTGTAAGATGCTGTGTGCAATGTTAAAAAGTTACAAAATTATAAGAGTTCAAAGGGGAACATAGTTTCCCACTACAGATATGCTGAAGGACTGATCGGTTTACTCAGAACAAAATGAGCAAAAGGCCAAGGCAGTAAGGCTTCACTGTTTTTTAACTTGTCTTTTAAAAAGTAAGGACAAATTAAAAAACAAAAGCAAAACGTTTTGGGGTCCCAAGAAATATGAAAGGAAAGCTGCCAAAAGAGAAATATTTCCTGACAGAAAATTTACCAAGCTTGAACTTGAGAGTGACATCAGCTGAACTCTCTCACTCTGGCTCATTTGTTACACCCCATAATATTTAAAGCTTTCTATCTGAGGCCAGGACACTTCCTGTTCCTGTCCCAATCCATGATGTTTTAACAGTAAGGATCTGAAACTGTTATTTCGTAGTTTGTGTGTGTGAGAGAGAGAGAGAGAGAGAAAGAGAGAGAGAGTTAAAGGTAAACAATATAGACTGAATTACTTGAGCTCATTTTCAGATTCAGTGTGTTTTACTTGGTTCTTTGTGTTTTTGTTGTGTTTTAATGTTGTGGCTTTTCCTGGTGTATCTTGTACTTAATACTTCGTACCATTCATTTGTGGATACATTTATTTCGTTTCTTTAACTATTTGGTTACCCAACATTTGTATGTGATTTTTGTTCAATCAATTTCTATTTTCCCTGCAATTGATACTTGTGTAGGGTTAGCAGGGTGAAGCATTCCAGCAGTGACGCAGACTTAGTGAGCAACTTTGTGGACTATCTGGGAGATGAAAACAGGGCATCTATGGGTTATCCAAGCTGCCTGTGGTTGGACATTCCTATACCAAGTACAAAGTCTGGTTTATTTCAGACAACAACTGTCTCCATAAAATAAACATAATTAGTGAAGAGGATAAACATACTAATACAACACCATAAATTCCCCAAAAGTCATAAAATCCATTTAAATTAAAATCTCATAGTATAACACTAATATTGAAGAGATACTGTTTAAAGATACAAATAGAATTGCAATACACAGCTTAAGATTGTTGTAGAGCTGATAATAAAGTGTGCTGTGCTTTAGTGTGCGACGAAGATAAGAATTAAGTGACCAGCTTACTGCTGGTGTATTCACTTGTAGCAAATAATACAATGCAAGGTGACATTGGATGAAGCCTACATTTCATAATATTGAACTGGTAGGACGTGCTACTGTAGGGCTCCGGTTGGCAAGCCTTCCCGGGACATCAGCCCACCGCCTGCAAACAAACCCCAGGCCTCGTGTCCACGTTCAGATAAGTGCGATTTAGTTACTTTATGCGCCGACAGTCCCGCAGCACCAGAGGGAGCCGCCTTTGGGAGTCGCACCTATACTCATGTGCCTGCAGTCAGCAGGAAGCGCGAACAGCCTAGAAGGGTAATGCTAGATGTTCTTACATTAACCCCGCATGAGACTTGAACTAATAACTTCTACATGTGTTTTTAGAGACAAATCGGTTGTCGCATGAATCCGGAGCGGCGATTTCGCCACGCGGAGTAACCAATACTAAGAACTACTACTACTAGACTACTAGACTCTGTCATGCATAGTGTGTGCGCCCGTATTGACAATATTCTTGCTCCTTGCAGAGGCATTGAGACTGGAGAAAGCACTGTGGCCACCCAACACGAAAAGGCCCGAAGAGCCATAGGACTCAGGCAGTGAACCGAAGCTAAGTGCATTTCAGGTTTTTACCTTGGGGGAATTGCCACTGGTTTACTGCATGAAATTAATGCAGAGCTGTCATTCCGCATGCTGCAATGTGGGGTCAAGTCTAAAGCCTAACATGAGTTAATGTAGTGGCGATATCACGTGTGTGTTCAGGATATATATATAAATATATGAATGTCCTGGTTGAAGGGCTCCATTACAAAGGCCCAGGTTGAGCTCTGGCATATTGTGAGTGTGTGAAGAGGGCAGGAGTGCAAGGGCGGAGTATTCCAGGAGCAGGAGCCGAGGAGCATGTGACCCTACTTCCACCTTCCCCATCCAAAACATCTCCCTATCCCTCTTCTCGGTGTTCCTACCCTCCCTTGCCTATCCACTCGACTGACCCTAACCCTCTTTCCCCGAAGGGTCAAAGTGGCCTGTGTTACCATCTCCCAGGTGTTGAGACCTAACGGGGAGGGAGGCGTTTGTGCTGTATCTGCGCCAGGAAGAAGCAAGCTCTGACAGAACTGCGAGCCCGAGTATTTATCAGGCGCCCAGGCAGTACAACCATGGCAGATGTGGTAACCCTTCTCCTGGAATTAAAGGCTGAGGTGGTAGCAACTAGACAGGATTATCAGACCTTGGCAGGGCAGGTGCATACCTTAACCATTCAGAACCAGGCCCAGGCAACTGCTTTACCCCAAGCACCTCTGCCAGTCCCAGTCCAGGTACAGGTAGCTACAGAACCACCATTAACCCTGGCAGCACCAGAAAGGTATCATAGAGACCCTCAGAACTTCAATCAGTTCATTATGCAATGCCAGCTACACTTTTTAAGAAAGCGAGCAGTGTTCCGGACTGCTCAGGCCCGTACGGCGTTCGTGATCTCTTCTCTCACCGGGGATGCTGCATCATGGGCCACACTGTTAGTCAGCAAGGATGATGCCTTGCTATATAGTTGGGATACGTTCCTCGAAGAATTTGGCCAGATATTCAACCGTAGGGCTGCATCATTACTTAAGGACAAAGAATTGTTGACACTGAAGCAGTGGAGTAAAGAATTGGTCTCATATGTTACGGCATTCAATCGGCTAGCCATGGAAACGGATTGGCCGCAAGAGAAAAGAATGGCTTTGTTCTATGAAGGCTTAAGGGAGGACCTCAAGGATCTGGTGGCTCAAGTAAATCCGCAACCAGAAGACTGTTCTACTATGATTGATCTTGTTCTTCGATTGGATCAGAGGCAGAGTGAATGGCGTCAGGATCGGCGACGGTGGGAGAATAAACCAATAGTGAGACTAGATCAGCAAAAACCCAGAAGGGTTCCTGAGAAGGGGACTGACGAACCGATGCAGATTGGTACCGTTCGAGGGCCTCTGACTAAGGAGGAGAAGGAGAAGAGGCGAAGAGACAAATTGTGCCTTTACTGCGGTAAAGCAGGCCACTTCGTACGAGAATGTCCCAATAAACCAGCCAAAGGAGGGACATCGGGAAACGCGATAGCTCGCCTGTGAGGGTGGCAGGAGCGAGCGGAGCTAAAAACACCCCACACATGTTGGCAAATGTACACACTAACCAGGCAGCTCATGTAACGTTAATTGGTAGTTTGCGATGGCAGGGTAAATATTTTGAATTTAGAATCCAATAATGATATCAGCCTTCATGAATCCTGGTTGTTCCTTATGGCTTTTTTAAAAATTTGGACGGATCACTACTGTTTTCCAAGAAGCAGGTGTGATAGCTTTGTTCCATCATTATGTCAACAATGTTGTTGATAATGGGCCCCACACCTGCTCCAAAGCCTGATAAAAAGGCAGCTGGGATGCCTACCTTACCAGTGCAATGATTGAATGTGTTTCCTTAAAGCAGCTAAAATATCCTACATCTAAAATGTAAGGTTACCAATGTTAGGTCTTGAGGCCTTCAAAACATTCTCGCATTCGGATGGCTGATCAGTATCCACTGGGGCCTGGTAAAGCAGTGAAAAAAGACTAGCCCATGATAAGCCATTGATATACATGGCCAGTCTATTATTATTGGCTGAATAATTAGGACCATAAGTAATCGAGTTCCAGAGCTGCCTTGAATTTACATCCGCAGCAGCACCAACATGATTCTGCCAAGCCTCGGTATCTAGTTCTGATGTATGGCTAACAATCGCTTTTTTTACCTCGCCCTGGTGGAAGAGATGTCAGACCTTTGTTAGCAGGGTCAGTAAATTGGACTTTGCTTGTTTACACTCAGCTTTAAACCAACCTTTACAGTTGGATGACATATGTATATTACTGTTTAGAAATAGGGAAGAATTATTATTGATCATTTCTTCAGAAAGGCCTAGGGCAGCAACATTATCTATATCTTCTGTTAGCCACCCAACAATTATTTGCTTATTGGTTTTTATAACTGTCAGAGGACTGGAGCAGGTATGGGGGTAAATGCCCTTGTGATAGGTTCTGGTGGGAGAAGGGAAGCTATAAAACATTCCACCATGTATTCTAGGTGTGTTCTCCACCCTTTTTGCAGGACCGTGGTCCAGGGATGGAGAACAGCCCGTATACTACGATTCCCAGCAGGCCGCGCACAGCATGGCCCTGCTGGAGTGAGGATTGCCACGCCCCCGACCGCACCCGTACCAATGCGCATGCGCGAGCCACGCCCGTGGAAAGCTGCTCGCAATCCTGAACTGCGAACTGGAAGGACGTGCTACTGTAGGGCTCCGGTTGGCAAGCCTTCCCGGGACATCAGCCCACCGCCTGCAAACAAACCCCAGGCCTCGCGTCCACGTTCAGATAAGTGCGATTTAGTTACTTTATGCGCAGACAGTCCCGCAGCACCAGAGGGAGCCGCCTTTGGGAGTCGCACCTATACTCATGTGCCTGCAGTCAGCAGGAAGCGCGAACAGCCTAGAAGGGTAATGCTAGATGTTCTTACATTAACCCCGCATGAGACTTGAACTAATAACTTCTGCATGTGTTTTTAGAGACAAATCGGTTGTCGCATGAATCCGGAGTGGCGATTTCGCCACGCGGAGTAACCAATACTAAGAACTACTACTACTAGACTCTGTCATGCATAGTGTGTGCGCCCGTATTGACATTATTCTTGCTCCTTGCAGAGGCATTGAGACTGGAGAAAGCACTGTGGCCACCCAACACGAAAAGGCCCGAAGAGCCATAGGACTCAGGCAGTGAACCGAAGCTAAGTGCATTTCAGGTTTTTACCTTGGGGGAATTGCCACTGGTTTACTGCATGAAATTAATGCAGAGCTGTCATTCCGCATGCTGCAATGTGGGGTCAAGTCTAAAGCCTAACATGAGTTAATGTAGTGGCGATATCACGTGTGTGTTCAGGATATATATATAAATATATGAATGTCCTGGTTGAAGGGCTCCATTACAAAGGCCCAGGTTGAGCTCTGGCATATTGTGAGTGTGTGAAGAGGGCAGGAGTGCAAGGGCGGAGTATTCCAGGAGCAGGAGCCGAGGAGCATGTGACCCTACTTCCACCTTCCCCATCCAAAACATCTCCCTATCCCTCTTCTCGGTGTTCCTAACCTCCCTTGCCTATCCACTCGACTGACCCTAACCCTCTTTCCCTGAAGGGTCAAAGTGGCCTGTGTTACCATCTCCCAGGTGCTGAGACCTAACGGGGAGGGAGGCGTTTGTGCTGTATCTGCGCCAGGAAGAAGCAAGCTCTGACAGAACTGCGAGCCCGAGTATTTATCAGGCGCCCAGGCAGTACAACCATGGCAGATGTGGTAACCCTTCTCCTGGAATTAAAGGCTGAGGTGGCAGCAACTAGACAGGATTATCAGACCTTGGCAGGGCAGGTGCATACCTTAACCATTCAGAACCAGGCCCAGGCAACTGCTTTACCCCGAGCACCTCTGCCAGTCCCAGTCCAGGTACAGGTAGCTACAGAACCACCATTAACCCTGGCAGCACCAGAAAGGTATCATAGAGACCCTCAGAACTTCAATCAGTTCATTATGCAATGCCAGCTACACTTTTTAAGAAAGCGAGCAGTGTTCCGGACTGCTCAGGCCCGTACGGCGTTCGTGATCTCTTCTCTCACCGGGGATGCTGCATCATGGGCCACACTGTTAGTCAGCAAGGATGATGCCTTGCTATATAGTTGGGATACGTTCCTCGAAGAATTTGGCCAGATATTCAACCGTAGGGCTGCATCATTACTTAAGGACAAAGAATTGTTGACACTGAAGCAGCGGAGTAAAGAATTGGTCTCATATGTTACGGCATTCAATCGGCTAGCCATGGAAACGGATTGGCCGCAAGAGAAAAGAATGGCTTTGTTCTATGAAGGCTTAAGGGAGGACCTCAAGGATCTGGTGGCTCAAGTAAATCCGCAACCAGAAGACTGTTCTACTATGATTGATCTTGTTCTTCGATTGGATCAGAGGCAGAGTGAATGGCGTCAGGATCGGCGACGGTGGGAGAATAAACCATTAGTGAGACTAGATCAGCAAAAACCCAGAAGGGTTCCTGAGAAGGGGACTGACGAACCGATGCAGATTGGTACCGTTCGAGGGCCTCTGACTAAGGAGGAGAAGGAGAAGAGGCGAAGAGACAAATTGTGCCTTTACTGCGGTAAAGCAGGCCACTTCGTACGAGAATGTCCCAATAAACCAGCAAAAGGAGGGACGTCGGGAAACGCGATAGCTCGCCTGTGAGGGTGGCAGGAGCGAGCGGAGCTAAAAACACCCCACACATGTTGGCAAATGTACACACTAACCAGGCAGCTCATGTAACGTTAATTGGTAGTTTGCGATGGCAGGGTAAATGTGTTCCAGTAACATTGATGGTGGATCCGGGCACCACAGGAAACTTCGTAGATGTTCAAGTGGCCTGGAAGCTGGGCCTCCCTGTGAGAACGAAGGCATTACCTGAAGAGGTGAAGTCAGTAGACGGATCGCCATTGGACTCAGGGCCAGTCACTCAGCAAATGGTGCCCCTACATTTGGAGTGCAGTACAACACACCAAGAAGTCATTAGGTTTGATGTGATTGCAGCCCCGCAGTTTGGCTTCATTTTGGGCCTAACCTGGTTGAAGCTCCACAACCCAACCATCGACTGGAACACCGGTGCAGTCCAGTGCAGCTCTGAGTTCTGCCAAGCACACTGCCAAGTGTCCACGCCGAAGCCTATAGCTCATTACGTGTGAGGAAGTGCAGTCACGGAGTTGCCAAGCGAGTATGAAGAGTACTGGGATGTTTTTAGCAAGGTGGCAGCCGAGACCCTGCCGCCACACCGGCCATTCGACTGCCGGATCGACCTCGAACAGGGTGCAGTGCTACCCTGCAGTCGCATATACGCTCTCACAGAGGCCGAAAACAAGTATTTGAAGGACTACATAGAAACCAATTTGGCGAACGGCTTCATTAGACACTCCAAGTCCCCTGTCTCCTCTCCTTTATTCTTCATCCCGAAGAAGACAGGAGACCTAAGAACATGCATCGACTACAGGGCAATCAATAAAATAACCATCATGAATCGTTACCACTTTCCCCTAATTCCGGTACTGTTGGACCAGGTGCTTGGGTCAACCATTTATATGAAATTGGACCTCCGAGGAGCCTATCACCTGGTAAGAGTACGCAACGGGGACGAATGGAAAACAGCCTTTTGGACCAAGTTTGGCCTATACGAATATCAGGTCATACCGTTCGGGCTATGCAATGCCCCAGCAGCATTCCAACATTTTCTAGATGAAGTTCTACGTGCGTATTTGGATGTATTTAGCATACATCGATGGCATCTTGATCTACTCCCAGAACCTGGAAGAGCATAGGAAACACGTCTGGCAGTGCTACAAAGGCTGCGGGAACATCGATTGTATGCTAAACTCAAGAAATGTGAGTTCCATCAAACAACGGTCGAGTTTCTCAGATTCATCTTGTCGCCTCAAGGGGTCACCATGGACAAGAGAAAAGTGCAGTCCATCCTAGACTGGCCTTCCCCAAAATGCATCAAGGATATTGAATCCATTCTTGGCTTTGCCAATTTCTATCGCTGCTTTATAGATGGATTCACGAAGAAGGTGCAGCCTATCACCAGGCTTCTACGAAAAGGAGTTCAGTTTCAGTGGGACGAGAGCGCCGAGGCAGGCTTCCAGGCTCTGAAGAGGGCGTTTGTCACCACTCCTGTGCTACAACACCCAGATCCAGCCAAATCTTACATTGTCGAGACTGATGCTTCAAGCTGCACATTTGGGGCAATCTTATCCCAAAGGAGTGATAACGGGCAATTACACCCAGTCGCCTATTACTCTTGATTGTTACTTCCTGAAGAACAAAACTACGCAATAGCAGACAAGGAATTGCTGGCCATTAAGACAGCATTTGATGAGTGGCGTCACTACCTTTTGGGAGCCCAGCACACGGTGACAATCTATACTGATCATTGTAACTTACAATTCTTAAAATTAGCCAAAGCCCTCAGTCCCAGGCAATTAAGATGAGCAATGCAGTTCTCAGAGTATTATTTCATTGTAACCTATCTCCCGGGAGCAGAAAACCGAAAGGCAGACATACTCTCTCGGTATCCCGAACTAACCCTCGACCCATCAGAGACAAGAAAAGAAGAACCCAAACCCATGGTGGACCCAAGCCACTTCATCAGGAGTGTAACTGTGGATACTATGTTTGACAACATTAGAGAAGCAATGTCTGCCCAGCAATTGGCTCAATGGGCGGAACAGGACAAGGATCAGACAGTCACAGACGGATTGCCGTTTTATAAATCAGCATTGTTTTTACCCACAGTACCGCTTCGTCAATGGTGTCATGACTCCCCGTTTGTGGGCCATCCTGGAAAAGCAAAAACCATCGAACTGGTAAACCGTCACTTCTGGTAGCCAACCTTGCACAAGGACGTTCAGTAGTATGTAGCTAAATGCGAGGTATGCCTCAGAAACAAATCAGACCATCAAAAGCCAACAGGTCCTTTGCAGCCTCTGGCTACACTACCTACCCTGTGGCACACAGTATCAATGGACTTGATCGTGGAACTACCCCAGAGTCAAGGATTTACTGCAGTTTTTCTGGTGGTAGATTATCTCACCAAGATAGCGCATTTTATACCCTGCTAAGGGACTCCATCAGCTAGTTCACTGCAAACTTGTTTTTACAACATGTAATTCGTCTACATGGACTGCCATACAGCATCATCTCTGATCGGGGTCCGCAATTTACATCAAGATTCTGGCAGGCGTTCTGCAGATATGTGGGTATTGAAGTACGGCTTTCCACTAGCTACCATCCAGAAACTGATGGTCAAATGGAGAGGCTGCACCAAACTCTGGAGAAGTACCTTAGATGCCTCACCCAAGGTAAAGAAGAGAACTGGGCGAATGTCAATTGGCTTGCTGAACTAGCATACAACAATGCAGTACATTCCTCTACCAAGACAACACCCTTCTATAGCCTGTATGGGTACCATCCAGGTTTTCAACCAGTACCCCAAGGCAGCATACCAGAAGTGCCAGCAGTAGCGAAAAAGAAGAAACACCTAGAAAACATCTGGCAGTCTGTTCAACACAACCTAAATACAGCCAAACTGGCTTACAAGCACCAAGCAGATAAGAAACGACAACCTAGTCCCCAGTATCAAGTCGGGGACAAAGTATGGCTCTCAACACAAAATCTCCACCTGCAAGGATCGTGCAAATTTGTCCCCCGCTTCATAGGACCGTTCCCGATAAAGGCGCTTGTTGGTCCAGTTGCTGTGAAATTGACCCTACCCTCGCACATGAAAATACATCCAGTGTTTCATATCGCCCTGTTGAAACCAGCCCCTGCTTCCATGAAAACTAGGAAACCTCCACCCATTCAGGTAGATGGACATCCCAAGTTCGAGGTTAGAGCCATTCTTGACTCACGTGTTAGACAAAAAAGACTGTGTTATTTGGTGGACTGGGAAGGGTATGGCCCGGAGGATAGGTCCTGGGAACCCGCAGAAAATATCCATGCTCCTCGACTCCTCTGCCAGTTTCATCTAAAGAACCGTCTTAAACCTGGGCCTGCAGGAGGGAGGGGGAGTACTGTCAGGGCTGGAGCACGTATGGGGTAAATGCCCTTGTGATGGGTTCTGGTGGGAGAAGGGAAGCTAAAAAGCATTCCACCAGGTATTCTAGGCGTGTTCTCCACCCTTTTTGCAGGACCGTGGTCCAGGGATGGAGAACAGCCTGGATACTACTATTCCCAGCAGGCCGCGCACAGCACGGGCCTGCTGGAGTAAGGATCGCCACACCCCCGACCGCGCACGCACCAACGCGGATGTACGAGCCGCACCAGTGGAAAGCTGCTCACAATCCTGACCGGTGAACTGGAAGGACGTGCTACTGTAGAGCTCCGGTTGGCAAGCCTTCGCGGGGCATCAGCCCACCACCTGCAAACAAACCTCAGGCCCCGCGTACACGTGCAGATAAGTGCGATTTAGTTACTTTATGCGAAGACAGTCCTGCAGCACCAGAGGGAGCCGCCTTTGGGAGTCGCACCTATACTCATCTGCCTGCAGTCAGCAGGAAGCGCGAACAGCCTAGAAGGGGAACGCTAGATGTTCTTACATTAACCCCACATGAGACTTGAACTAATAACTTCCACATGTGCTTTTGGAGACAAATCTGTTGTCTCATGAATCCGGACCGGCGATTTCGCCGCGCTTAGTTACCAATACTAAGAACTACTACTACTAGACTCCTAGACTCTGTCACGCATAGTGTGTGCGCCCGTATTGACATTATTCTTGCTTCTTGCAGAGGCATTGAGACTGGAGAAAGCACAGTGGCCACCCAACACGAAAAGGCCAGAAGAGCCATAGGACTCAGGCAGAAAACCGAAGCTAAGTGCATTTCAGGTTTTTTCCTTGGGGGAATTGCCACTGGTTTACTGCATGAAGTTAATGCAGAGCTGTCATTCTGCATGCTGCAATGCGGGATCAAGTCTAAAGGCTAACACGAGTTAATGTAGTGGCACTATCACATGTGTTTTCAAGATATATATATATAGTGTTGAAGAGAGCAGGAGTGCAAGGGTGGAGTACTTCAGGAGCAGGAGCTGAGGAGCATGTGACCCTACTTCCCCCTTCCCCATCCAAAACATCTCCCTATCCCTCTTCCCGGTGTTCCTAACCTCCCTTACCTATCCACTCGACTGACCCTAACCCTCTTTCCCCAAAGGGTCAAAGTGGCCTGTGTTACCATCTCCCAGGTGCTGAGACCTAACGGGGAGGGAGGTGTTTGTGCCAGGAAGAAGCAAGCTCTGACAATAACTCTATTCAGGATTACTGATGCATGTTCCAGATCACATCTGATACTTCTATTAAGTGACTAAGGGAGGCCTTTTTCAAGAATGATTTTGTAATTTTCCAACGCATGGGAACATGCCATTCCATTCTCAGACAGATAGGTAAGTCATCACTTGTATGGCCTGTTGTAACTCAGAATTCTTCTACCAATTGCCATTTCTCTACAGTTATACAGAAATAGTCTATGGTGGAGCGGCCCTGATGACTGTAGTTTACATGGGGTGTTTCGGGGAGTTTTGCCATTAATGCTCTGAAGACTCCAATTCACAAGCCGAGCATAACACCTTAGACCTTGGGCACAGATACGGTTATTCATCATATTTGGAGATGGATTATTATAAGTATGATCCTCATTTTGATCAAAAATCTCCACCCAATATCAACCATGGAGAACGTTATTCCTCTCATTTGATACACTCTTCGAATCTATGACATAAATATGACTTAAAACGTGTTGTCTTTTGAAACAATAAGTGAGAGTATCAGAAGATACAGCAAATCATGTTTCACTAACTTGACTATGACTTTAAGATACATTTTTATAAAAGTCACCAGGCCGCCTGAAATTCTACCATGGTTGCGTCTTGGACCTGATAAGAAGTGAAACCTTCCAACTTGCAACATGGCTCAGGTTTCCTGTAGCAGAATTATGTCATAATAATTGAGAAATAGAAGCCTGTCATGGTTAGATTCTTTATTTGCTGAGCCTGCCATTTTCCTAAATAGTAAGGCAATTTTCCCTTTCATCTTTAGGGGTAAACCAGAGCTAAGTGCTTGATCTACTCCAAAAGCGCCTACGGGGCTAAACATAAATCTTCCTGGCTAGAAATAAAGATTGTCAAAGCATTAATTATAGGAATGCAGTCCTTGTTCACACAGGGTGACACGGTTCCATTTTGAGTATGGCTACTGTCTGGGGAATTTGTATCAGAAAGTACATTTAGATGTCAATCTCCTCCAACGCTGATAGAGCTATACAATTGTTTTCGTGCAAGATTGGGCCTCTACTATGTTTTGATAAATCAGTTGACCTCACTATAGGACTGGGATCATCTTCCATCCTTCTATGTCAGTACTGGATGAAGTGGTTGCATACCTTCTTTTCTTGTTGCACTTGAAATATTTCTCTTTTCGAGAGGCAAGACATGTATTCCTAGAGTGATCATTGTATCCATATATTCAACTGAAGAAAGATAAAGGCACAATTTAATTGTTGGACCAACACAGATCCCCAGTTTAAATTAGAGCCCACCATGTTGGCCGCTGTTCCTAGATCCGCAAATGTGACCACCACATAGGCCCGCTAAAATGATTTGATTGAAGGTCCCAAATGGGAGACTCTTGGTGCCGTTACATTTTTCCATGGATCTGTAGCTGGATTTTTGTTGGAAAACTATTGTTTATCCAATGGGTTGTTTTATTAATTAGGAGTAATCTAGCGTCCATATTTTGCACATCCAGGTGGCTAACATTGACCAAAACACCAATCAAAGGGGCTGAAGATTGTGGTAGGTCCAAAATACCTTTGCAGTGATATTTTGTAATAATACCATCTTCAATCGTAGGCTTATTAATTTTTTTATTTTTTTTTGTTGGTCAGTGCACAGCGGTTGGATACCGTCTAACTCGTATCCAAGATTATTTATTTTCAAATTTGTTTATTGGCATTTATTATTTAATACATTTACAGGACACCAGATATGTCCGTAATTCGAGGATACTGAGCATCTCAGAATAAAACATTTAACAAATTAACATTACAACATTAACTATCTCCCAGTGTTTTTCCCGTTGAGCTAATGCTGCTTGGTGGAGCAGGGGGTGGTCCAGATAGTCTGGAGGGGGGGAAAGGAGGGGCCCATGCCTGTGAGAGCCCAGTGAGGTAGCAGCAAAATAGTCTCAGGTCCTGCCATTTCAGTTCATGGGTCTGTTTTCGGTGGATTCATACCAGTTCATGGGGGTTTGTCATCTGAAGGGTAAAACAGGGAGTCTGTGAGCTCTTTCCAGGCCTCCAGGGTCATACTAGAGTCATCTGTGGATCTGGCTACACTGTCCTCCCAAGACGTTGTTTCTGCTCGTACCCAGCGTTTCATCTCAGAGTGCCAGCTTTTCTGTTGGGGCCCAGCTGTTTTCTTCCAAGACATTGCCATAGTCCTCTTTGCCAGTATACACATAATGTCCATTAGTCTGGTGAGGTGCTTGAGTTTGGCCGGTCTAGTGTATGTGCCCAATAGGAATTCCTCTGGGGTCCATTTGTATCTAGTCACCCCCAGATTATCGCTTGTCTGCTGTATGGCGGTCCACAGGGATTGTGTCTTAATGCACTCCCAGAACATGTGGATCAAGTCTGCATTATTCTGTCCACACCATGTGCAATTGGAGGGCGACATATTATTGATTTTTGCCAGCCTGGATGGGGTTAAGTATGTTCGGTGTAGCAGGTTGAGTTGTACTTGTCTGAATCTGTGGTTTCTGGAGACAGACTTGGGAGATGTCAAGGCCCTCTCCCATTCTCCATCTGACATTTCCCGGCCCATGTCCGGCCCATGTCCGCTTCTCATTTGCCTCTCAAATCGGCACTCGTGGGTTGGGGATGTCACTTAGGTGGGCGTAGATCTGGGACACCAGCTTCCATCTTTCACCCAGGGCATAAAGTAGTGTAATCAGGGGGTTTGATTCCGGTTCCTCCGGCCATGATGTCCACTTGGTTCGTGCTGTGCTTCTCATCTTCTGGTACCACAGGAACTGGCCTATATGGACTCCATCTACTTCCTGAAGTGTTTCAAAATCTTTAAAAGCACCATCCACAAACAGGTCCCCCCCTGAGTATATCCCTTTCCTTTCCCAGTGTCTGAGGTGATGCAGATCTGCGACGGATCCGCATAGGTCCAAAATTAGTGGTATGTCCGGGGAGTACTGGCGCTTAGTGCAGGTAAGGGTTATTGTCCCAGGATGGCCATGAAAGGGGCATTTTGCATCAGGTGGGAGGGGGCCCAGATGAGTTCTCTCATATGCAATGGGGATACTAGGGTTTGCAACAGGGGGGTCTCAGATGTGGCTTCATCTGCTAGCCATTTGGTGACAAAACTAAGCTGTGCTGCCAGATAGTACTTATCAAAGTTTGGGAGTTGGATTCCCCCCTGGGTGTACGGTAGCATCATGGAGGAGAGTGCTATTTTGCGTCTCCCTGACCCCCACAAGAAATCCTGGGTTATCCTTTCTAGCAGGCGGAAAAAAGCCGCATTGATGTAAAAGTGTATATTCTGGAACCCGTACAAGAATCTGGGAAGGACAATCATTTTAATTATTGCAGCTCTACCCATCATGGATAGGGGAAGTTTCGCCCAGAATTGCATGGATTTTCTCAGGGCTGGGATCGCAGTCTTCGTATTGTGCTCATGCATTAATGTAGGGGTATGCATTATGTGTATCCCTAAATACTTGAATGAGGTCAGCTCCCACTGTATTCCTACCGCAGGAAGTTCTGCTATGTCTTTCCCCTTGAGGCCTGCCAGGGGGAATAGGCAGGACTTCGCCCTGCTGAATTGTATACCAGAAAACTTTGCAAAGTTGTCTAAGACATCTAACATCGTGGGCATGTTGTTTTGTGGGTCCCTGACGTACAGTAGTATGTCGTCTCCATAAAGCGAGATAATATGGTCAGTTCCCCCGAGCCGTATCCCGGCGTCAATAAATTGTCTTCGGAAGTATATAGCAATGGGTTCCAGTCCTAGTACGTAAAGCATGGGGGAGAGCGGGCATCCCTGCCTAGTGCCCCTACATGTCCCAGGCCTCAGATATGTGTTTTCCTGTTTTTACTCTGGCCTTAGGTTTGGTATAAAGTATCTTGATCCATCTAATGAACCCCGGGCCAAAGCCGAAACCCACAAGAACCGCCACTAGCCACTCCCAAAATATAGAATCAAACGCCTTACTGGCATCAAGGGACAGCAGCGCATATGTCTCTGTGTTAGCCTCCGTCTGAGCAATAATCTGTTGGACTCTACGTAGGTTCATGGTCGTGTTCCGGCCTGCTATGAAGCCACACTGATCCTCATGCACCACATCCCCTATGATTTTGGCCAGTCTATCTGCTAATACCGTGGTCAATATTTTCACATCGTAATTAAGCATGGCTATTGGGCGGTAAGAGTCACATTTGTCGGCAGGCTTATTAGGCTTGATAATTGGAATTAACAGGGTCTCCCTCATGCTGTCAGGAAGTATCCCTCTCTCATGTGCTTTCTGAAAAACCTCATGTAACAAGGGAGTTAGGGAGGTCTCATATGCCTTATAGAACTCAGTGGGTAGTCTGTCACTCCCGGGGGTCTTAGCGGTGGCCAGTGACTTGATTGCCTCTGTTATATCCTCCGCTGTGATATCTGCGTCAAGAGCTTCAGCCTGTTCAGGGGTCATTTTGGGGAGCCCTCCAGGGTGTCTATGATTTGCTCTCGGGGAACCTGGTCCCTGTGAGAGTAAAGGTGTTCGTAAAAGCCCTTGAAGGTTTTGTTTATATCTTGCTGTGTCTGTACTACCTTACCTTCTTCAGTCTGTATCATGGTGAAAGTGTGTTTGGGGTGTTCTTTCCTACATAACCAGGCCAGCATTCTGCTAGGTCTATCGGCTTCTCTGTGTGTTCTGTGTGTTTTGGTGGCATAATCAAATTTGGCAAGTCTTTCCCATGCCAGGGCACATTTAACTCTGAGTTCCTTAAGGTTGTCTTCTCTTTGGTGAGTGTTCACCGGGGTAGCTTCGAGTTGCTCAACCTGTCGTTCCCACTGATCTAATTCACCCCTTAATTGTTTCCTGATGCCCCCTGCTTTCGTGATGATTTCTCCCCTCGTCACTACTTTAAGAGCATCCCACATCGTGCTCAGGTGGTTAACGCTCTCCGTGTTCCTCTCAATGAAGCTATCTATAAATTCATGCAGTTCTTCCCTGAGCGCCGGGTCACTTAGGGCGTCTATCGGCATTCTCCACATAGGGATAGGGGGTCTGGGGCCAGTTTGATTCCATTCTATTAAGAGCGGCGAGTGGTCAGAAATGGTTCTTCCCAAATGTTGTGCTTCTTCTATTTGTGACAGGTGTTCTTTGCCTATGAAGATGTAGTCTATCCTCGTGTGAAGATCATTAGGGGAGGAGAAGTATGAATACCCCCAGGAGTCAGGATGACGCTCTCTCCAAATGTCGGCTAGGTTCAATCTATCTGATAATAAGGACAAAGCTTTGGTTGCTGCTGAGGGTCCTTTCGGGTGGGGCTGGGACCTGTCAAGGTTTGCATCGTGGACACAATTAAAGTCTCCCCCCCCAGAAAAAAATACCATGTCTGTAAGGTGCGATTTTAGCATACATAGAGTTCAAGTGCGCTGGAATGTTAGTATTGGGGAGGTAAGAGTTTACTATGCATATTTCTTCCTGTTCCAATCGGCCCCAGAGAATTACAAACCTGCCCTCAGGGTCTGTCTCAGACCTGATTAAGTGGAATAGGAGTTGGGGATGGATCCAAGTGTACACACCTCTTGCGTATTTAGAGTAGGTAGTGCCCACGCCCTGTCCTCCCCAATGTTCCCCCAGTCTAGCCAGGGAGTCCGCCGTGCAGTGTGTCTCCTGCAGCAGTGCTATTTGCACTCTTTTTCTGTTCAAGTAGGACTTGATTCTGTTTCGGCGTAAGTAGGTTCCCAAGCCCCTCACATTCCAAGTCATTATCTTATATTAGCGTTAGATGCCATGTCGGATCAATCGAATTGTCTCTGAATCAGTCCGGCACCTACCAGTATCTTCTGCAGGTTCACCTGATCCGTGCCATCTCCCCTCCTGTCCACCTTCTTCAGCATCTTTTGTTTCACTCGTAGGAGATTCTGTAACTTGAGTAACTCCCATTGCCTTGAATGGGGAAAACAAACAAAACAAGTTGAACAGTCCCTAGCAGTTGCTCCCAACTTGCAACGCTCAGGGGGTCCCGAGCCTTCCAGGCCACTCCTGGCCTTCCGGATCAGGTTGTGTATGAGCAGACTGCTCACACAGTTTTCAGTGGGGTGGGTTGCCTAACTTCGCTCGTGTGCTCCTTTGAGCTCTCGTCTGGTATAGCTTACTTTACAGAAGAATTGCATTGTATTGTGCTTGGCTGGGGTCGGTCATTATGTGGGGAATACCCGTTTCCTTCACTTTCTGGCAGGTTCCTGTTCAGCCCCGATCCGACTTTGGTAGTTCTTTTCCGTCATCAGCCAGGTTATTATGCTCAAGCCACATGTTGGCCGTGGCTGAAGTCTCTAGGAATATCGCTTTTCCGTTATAGAGAACCTTGAGGCGTGATGGGTAGAGCAGCATGTATTTTAAGTTAAGTTTCCTTAGCCGGGCTTTTATTGGGATAAAGGAGTTCCTTGCACGTTGCACTGCAAGGGTATAGTCGGGGTATATAACTATTGTTGAATCTTTCCTCTTTATCTCCCCACCTTCTCTGGAGTATCTCAATAAGGTTTCTCGATCTCGGAAATTTAAGATCTTGGCTATAATTGGGTGTGGATGGGATCCAGGCGGAGGACGTTTCTGAAGGGATCTGTGGACCCTTTCCTTGGGAGAGGTTACCCGGTCCTATTTCCTGTAGCAGCAATGTTTCGATGAAGTCTGTCGGGTCTGGGCCCTCCAAGTCCTCAGGGACCCCTAGTATGCGAATATTATTTGGGCGGGCTCGCCCTTTGGCCTCTTCAGAGCGGGCCTCTAGCCTAACCACTTTCTGTTCCAGATCCTGGACCGTCCTCTTTAGGTCTCGGGTGTCCTCTACGTTTTCTTGGAGAGTAGTCTCTGCCACCGTGTGTGACTGTGAAAGCTGTATGACTCCTTTCTCTTCCCTTCCCTCCACACTCTCCTCACCTGAGTCCTCAGAGTCGCCTGCGTTCTGTAGATTCCGCCGGCTCAGGTAGTCCCGTTCTTTTTTAGGTAGCACTTGTCTGTCTCGGTGAGAAGCCACAGTGACCGCTGACTGTACAGCCGTCCTGGGACCCCTTGACCGGGAACAGGCCGGACAAAGGGGAAAAAACCCACAAGTGGGAAAAACCCTTAGGATGTTCTGGCAATGAGGTAGGTGACGATCGAACTGGAATACAGTAGGAACTGGAAGCTGATGCGTGGTCCACCGGGTAGAAACTCAGGAGGGAAGTCCAATACTCCAAAGAGAGGTGGAGGAAACCAGGGCCAAGGATATGATAGGCGCGGTGATAAAAAGAGAAATACAGAAGAGAAAACAATGGACAGAGAAAAAAAGGGAAAAACTGGAGAGCCGCGAGAGAAAAGAGCGGCAAAGCGGGAGGACAAAAAACGCCCGCCGCCGGAGCGGCGAGACTAGAAAGAGAAAGCGAAGAAGTGCCGAGTGATCGGCAAGGAAAACACTGCAGAAAGAAAAGGCCGCCGCTGTATCCTACAGCAGACAGGTAAGAAGAAAAGAACTCCTATCCCAAAGAGGAGGGACGAGCAAGCAAGGCAGACCCGCTGCAAGGCGAGGCTAGCAGAGGGCAAACGCTGGTGAGCGCAAAAACCAGAGCCGCTGGAGCGAGTACCAGCAATGGTTGAAAGGCAGCGACTGCCGGGCTTGAATGGCAGATAAACTACCGGCAGTGCTGTGATTGGTCGTGGCTTGGTACTAGACACAAAGAGGGGACTAAATCGCTCTACCTGCCGGAGAGCCTCCAACGTGGAAGGAGCCGCCACCCGCGGTAGCGGTTGCGGATGACAGTATGACCCCCTCCCCACCTAACCGCCCCAGGCTTCCCCGGATAGCGGCGGTGAAAGGTAGCCAACAACCTTGGTGCATGAACCTGAGAAGCCGGTTCCCATGAGTCCTCCGAATCCGGGTATCCCTTCCAGGACAGAAGGTACTCAAGACGTCCGCGATAATACCTGGAATCACGGATCTTAGATACCTCATATTCATCAGGCTCCGAGGACCGTGCTAGGATAGATCTGGGAATGGTTCTCTGGTGAAGATCGGGGTGGTAAGGTTTGAGAAGAGTGGAATGAAAGACCGGGTGAATGCGGTGAAGAGAGGAGGGAAGCCGAAGGCGAAAAGCTACAGGATTTACTTTAGAGAGAATAGTGAAAGGTCCCAGAAAACGAGGAGACAGTTTAGAAGGCCTTGTCCATCTAGGCAGAAACTTGGTGGACAACCACACCTGATCCCCTGGCTTCCAAACTGGACATTCTTTCCGATGTTGATCGGCACTGGATTTCGTCCGTCTTCTGCTAATCTCTAAACTCCGCATAGCAGAAGTCTGGGCCTCCTTAATATTCCCTAATACCTCTTCCACCGTCGGGGAGTTGGTATAACTGGGAACCTCCGGAAATACGGCACGAGAGTGAACCCCGTAAGTGCAGTAGAAAGGAGAGAGTTCTGTGGCGGAATGTCTAGTATTGTTGTATGAGAATTCCGCCGTGGGAAGCAGCGAGACCCAGTTGTCTTGATGCTGAGATATATAACACCTTAGGTATTGTTCCAGTGTTGCATTAAGGCGTTCCGTCTGACCATTGGTCTCTGGGTGAAACCCTGAAGACAGAGCTCTTTCAATGCCCAAACGGTAGCAGAAGGCGGTCCAAAACTTCGAGACATACTGACTTCCCCGATCCGAGATTATCTTATCGGGAAGACCATGTAGCTTGAATATATCTCGAGAGAAAACCTCCGCCATCTTCGCAGCAGTGGGCAGACCCGGAAGGGGAGAAAAATGTGCCAACTTGGAAAAGGCGTCTACCGTGACCATAATGCAGGTACAGGATTCCGATACCGGCAGATCAACAATGAAATCGGTAGATATGAGACCCCAGGGGCGCGTTGGAAGTTCGACCTGAGTGAGCAGACCCAACGGTTTTCCCAGGCGGTACTTGGCTCTGGCACAAATTGGACAAGAGTTGACATACTCGTATGTCTCCTTTCTAGCATTTGGCCAAAGAAATGTTCTAGAGAGAAGCTCCAGGGTATTCTCGGGTCCTCTATGGCCGGCCGAGCGAGAGTCGTGACTCCACTTCAGAATTCTAGAACGAAGAGGACCTTTGGGAATGTACAATTTCTGTTTGTAGAAAAACCAGTCACCTCTTTGTTGAAAAGGAGAGGTATTACATAGGGGTAGTTGAAGTTTTTCCTGAGTGAGGGCTGTTTTCACCTCTTTGAGGAAGGAACCAACAAAGGCCAGGATTTGGTTGCGTTTGAACATGGACTCCCTCTTTATTTCCAGGTGTTCCTTGGTGAAGTCTTTGCGGGATAAGGCATCCACCAGACTATTCTGGGATCCCGGGATATACGAGACTTGGAATTCAAACTGTGCAAAGTGATGTGCCCATCTGGCCTGTCTGGAATTTGAACACTCCAATTCTTGTAGTACCTTGAGGTTCTTATGATCGGTCCTAATCAGAAAAGGATGTCTGGCTCCTAGTAGGAGATGGCGCCACTCTTCACAGGCTAGTTTCATGGCCAGAAGTTCTTTCCCCAGTACCGAATAGTTGAGCTGGCTAGGAGAAAGAGTCTTTGACATGTAGGCTACGGGGTGTTCCGCACCTTGGATAAGCTGGAGCAATACCGCTCCTACAGCTACCGCAGAAGCGTCAGTTTCCAGAACAAATGGTTGTGATTGATCAGGATGCTGGAGAATGGGAGCAGTGCAGAACAATCTTTTGAGAAAAATGAAACTTTTCTCTGCTTCATCAGACCAGAAAAAAGGAATAGCCTCCTTCTTGAGTAGGCGCGTAATCGGGTATACTACCTCCGAAAAGTTTGAGATAAATCTGCGGTAGTAGTTAGCTAATCCTAAGAATCTCTGGACTTCTCGGACTGAAGTAGGAGCTGGCCAATCCAGAATCGCATCCACCTTGGTTTGGTCCATGGCCACCCCTTCCTCTGAAAGAATGAATCCGAGATAGTGAACTGAGGATACTGCAAATTTACACTTCCCGCCCTTGACCAGCAACTGATTTTCCTGAAGGCGAGACAGTACCTGTGTGACATGTTGAACATGTTCCTCCATGTTAGGGGAGAAAACCAGAATGTCATCGAGGTATATTATGACCGAGACCGACAGCAGATCAGAGAATAGCCTATCCATGAATCTCTGGAATGCAGCTGGTGCATTCACTAAGCCGAACGGCATCACTCTGTACTCAAACAGACCGTATGGAGTTCGAAAAGCCGTCTTCCATTCGTCCCCCTCAGTGATGCGAAGCAAATGATATGCGTTTCGGAGATCCAATTTGGTAAAAATTCGAGCCCCTTGTACCGCCTCAATAATGTCGGTTATGAGTGGCATGGGATACCGATCACGGATTGTAACCTTATTGAGGCCCCGGTAATCGATACAGGGTCGAAGATCAGTCGTGTCTTTTTTCTTGATGAAGAACAGGGAGGCGCCAGCTGGTGACTTCGAAGGTCGAATAAGACCATTCTCCAAGTTGGTATCTAGATAGACTCTTAATACCTTCTTCTCGGCCTGAGAGAGAGAGAACATGCGCCCAAATGGCACCAGTGCATTAGGTTCGAGATCGATTGAACAGTCTTCTGGCCGATGAGGAGGTAGCTGCGCGTGAAGGTTCTCTTGGAATACCCCGAAGTATCTAGCACAGAAATTAGGAAGCGCGTGAACACCTATATGATCCTTGGAGAGAACTCTGACTGACTGTTGATCTTCCCTGGTATCGGGAGGAAGACAGTTGACCGAACAGTACGTAGAGCAAAAGCTTAGTCGATTTTCCGTCCAGTCGATATACGGGTTATGCCTGCGCAGCCAGGGAATGCCTAAGATTATGGGGAAATGTGCGGCTCTAATGATGTTGAACTGCAGGGTTTCTGTGTGTTGGTTGATGACCATGGAGAGTTGTTCAGTGGTATGAGTGATTAATCCGGACGACAAAGGTGTACCGTCCACTCCTTCCACCTTCTGACCCACCTTCCGAACTATCCGTGTGAGCCCCATCTTGTCTGCCCACAGAGTGTCCACAAAGTTCCCGGCCGCTCCACAATCCAATAAGGCTAATGTTTCCACCAGTCTTCCCTTCAGATTCAAGGTAACAGATAGTACCATCAGTCTGGAATCCTCTTGGGATTCTGACGCCGATACTGAAAGTGTGACATAGGGACGCTGAAAAAGATCTGAATACCCCCGGCTGCCCGTCCCTATTGGCGCCGAGGGTAATCGTTTCCCGCCTTCTTCTCCGGTACCTCAGAGCAATCCTTCAGTACATGTTGATCGGAAGCACAATAGGCGCACAACCCTTTTTCTCTTCTTCGCCTTCTCTCCGCTGACGACAGAGGTGCTCTGGTAGCTCCGATTTGCATCGGTTCTTCGCTCTGAGTAGAGGTGAATCGTCCAGAAGGAGAGTGTGAAGGAGGGTTCATGGGATTTCCTGGTCCTCTTTGCTTCCTGCGTTCTGTCCTTCTCTCTTGGAGACGGTACTCAATGTGGAGAGCGGCAGCAAGTAAGTCTGGAAATGTGGGAGAGCGCGGAGATCTGGCTAGCTCATCTTTGATCTCCTCTCTCAACCCTCTCCGGAATACAGCGTATTGTGCTTGTTCGGACCATCCTGCTCCTGCCGCCAGTGTCTTAAAAGAGGAGATGTATGACAGCACGTCCAGAGCACCCTGTCGTGCATCCAGCAGGTCCTCACCTGCAGTAAAAGATAGTTCGGGTCGCTCGAAAGTCTGTTTCAGTAGGTTCTGGAACCCTGAGAAATCCTGTAGAATGGCATTACTGCTCGTAACTAGCGGAGTAGCCCAGGCTAAAGCATTCCCTGTCATATTTGAGATCATAAACCCTACTCTGGCTTGGTCCGTGGAGAAGGTGTGTGGTCTGAAAGTGAAATATACATTGCAGGCTTCCAGGAATTCCTTCACCCTCTTTGGTGAGCCATCAAATCTTCCTGACGAAAGAGTCATAGGAGGCAATTCCGGGGGATGTGAGGGTTCCCGGACCGCTACCATCTGTTTTAGAAGGGCATTCTCCGATTTTACCCCCTGTAATTCCAGTGACATGGCCTGAAAAGCCTTCCATAATTCTTGGACTTGTTCTTCGGCTGACATCTTGGTCCTTATTGGCCTTTCAATCTGTGACTGTGAAAGCTGTATGACTCCTTTCTCTTCCCTTCCCTCCACACTCTCCTCACCTGAGTCCTCAGAGTCGCCTGCGTTCTGTAGATTCCGCCGGCTCAGGTAGTCCCGTTCTTTTTTAGGTAGCACTTGTCTGTCTCGGTGAGAAGCCACAGTGACCGCTGACTGTACAGCCGTCCTGGGACCCCTTGACCGGGAACAGGCCGGACAAAGGGGAAAAAACCCACAAGTGGGAAAAACCCTTAGGATGTTCTGGCAATGAGGTAGGTGACGATCGAACTGGAATACAGTAGGAACTGGAAGCTGATGCGTGGTCCACCGGATAGAAACTCAGGAGGGAAGTCCAATACTCCAAAGAGAGGTGGAGGAAACCAGGCCCAAGGATATGATAGGCGCGGTGATAAAAAGAGAAATACAGAAGAGAAAACAATGGACAGAGAAAAAAAGGGAAAAACTGGAGAGCCGCGAGAGAAAAGAGCGGCAAAGCGGGAGGACAAAAAACGCCCGCCGCCGGAGCGGCGAGACTAGAAAGAGAAAGCGAAGAAGTGCCGAGTGATCGGCAAGGAAAACGCTGCAGAAAGAAAAGGCCGCCGCTGTATCCTACAGCAGACAGGTAAGAAGAAAAGAACTCCTATCCCAAAGAGGAGGGACGAGCAAGCAAGGCAGACCCGCTGCAAGGCGAGGCTAGCAGAGGGCAAACGCTGGTGAGCGCAAAAACCAGAGCCGCTGGAGCGAGTACCAGCAACGGTTGAAAGGCAGCGACTGCCGGGCTTGAATGGCAGATAAACTACCGGCAGTGCTGTGATTGGTCGTGGCTTGGTACTAGACACAAAGAGGGGACTAAATCGCTCTACCTGCCGGAGAGCCTCCAACGTGGAAGGAGCCGCCACCCGCGGTAGCGGTTGCGGATGACACCGTGACCCTTTCAGTTAGGTTGCGGGCGTCCTGACGCATGAGCTGTATGTCCGATTTCACCTCTTCCAGTCTTCCTTCAAGTGATGTACGGAGGGCAGCTATTGCTTGTAGGACTTGCGTATGTTTGAGATCCTCCCCTTGTTGGGACAGTTCGTCGACAGGTGCTGGATTGTTGTGACTGTCTTTGGGGTCTAACTGTCGTGAAGGAATCCATCGTGACCAACTTCAGCTTGCCCTTGGGGGGAGACATCACTTGTTTTTGAGGCTGTGGGTTCATTTCTGCACAGTGTGCAGGTTGGCCTAGAGGCCCTTTTATTGGCTAATGTGTTTTAGATATCAAGTAGCCCTTAGCAGTTCCGTATCTGGCAGCCCAGATGTGGTTTCACAAATGCACCTCTCTCGCTTCCGGGGCAGTTGGGTGGGGTACTGTCGCTGTTGTTCAGACTGCCGATCCGGCCAGGTGTAGGCCCTTGCTGCCTGCTAGTTTCAGGGTCTCAACCCCACCTTTGCCACTGTGTCTAGCAAGGAGCTTCCCAAGGGCCAATCTGCAGTCTCTCAGCCAGTGAGCTTAGTTCTGGGAGTTTCAAAGATTCGGGTCCAAGATGGTGTTCTCTCAGGAGCTTGTCTGGGATTTGAAGGGGCGGACCAGAGGGGGTCCCCCACCTGTGTTGTCAGTGGGCTGCCTGTGGGGTTCGGTGTTCCCGGCCTCCGATAGGATTAGTTCCCAGGGGCTTACTGTCTGCCCCGACGCTTTTCTAGGCGCTTCGATAGAGGAGCCGTGGGTGATTCCCCCGAGCTTCCGGGGGCTTCGCTGTCTAGTGCGAACCCCCTCTCACGGGTCTATCAGGCAGGGCGGGGGCCAACTCCGCTCCCTCCACCTCACCTGCTGCGCCAGCCGCGCTCGAGGCCTACGCACTTCGAAGGCTGCAGCTCCTCCCGGCCCGCTCCTGTTCCGCGGGGTGAACTTTTCCGCTTCTGCCTCGGTCCTTCTAGCGGGGGACACCGATGCAGCTCGAGTCCCGCGGCCCTGGTCAGCTCCGCCTCCGGCAGCCGCAATTGCTCCATAGGCCCAGGGGATGCAGTCCCGGACTCCGCAGCTCGTCCACGCAGTCACCAGTGTTGAGGCAGAGCCGGAGCCCGATCGGTCAGCCCCAGCAGCCTCAGTGCAGGCGCGCGTCTCCCCCTGCAGTACATCGCACTTGGCCGCAGCTCTAGTCTCGGCGCACAACGGGCGCTGCCATCTTGCAGGCCCCAGGGGCTCGACTTTGGGCTTCCTGTTTTCTGCCTTTGCTTCTCCGATTCAGACCGGGGATCAGGACGAGTGTTGGGAAGTGGTTCCCCTTCCGTTCCGTCTGGTCCGTTCCTGGATTACCAACCCATTACAGCGATATTCTTGTCATATGGAAGGATCACGGACGGAGCTCCGCAGGAGCCTGTCTTCACAGCATGCGTGCAGGCCACGCCCCCCCTCGTAGGCTTATTAATGTAGTCAAAATAGTTCTTTTAGGTTGGATTTGGTCAACATTTAGGTCAGCAGTGATACTTAATGTATTTCTTTAATTGGAGATATGTTGTTTAGTTGGACAAGGGTTCTCGGGATGCTTTCCTGTTACCAGAGTCTGATTATCTTCACCTAGGACTGAAGTCGCCTTTTTAATATAAATAATTACATCTTTCATATTTAGACATGCATTTAAACCTATATCTTAAACGTGTTTTAAGAAGTCCACAATATTTTGCAGTTTCAGGGTAGCAGCAACAACTTCCCCCTTTATCACATTTGCTAGGTCTGCTTGAAAAATATTTCCAATTAAATATCTGCTTTAAATTACATTTCATTTTCAAGTATCATTGAGTAAAAGGCAAGTGGAATCTGGTATCTTAGGTGTCGCTTGGTTTCTTACAATAATAGAATAGAATAGAAGCAATTGCCATAATTTTGCTGATTTTTTAAGGAGAGGAACATTTTGCAACCGGCAAGCCAGCACTGCGAGCGGAGGGAAGAACAATGCTCTTGCTGGCCTTCGTGTGGAGGCGTCTGGAGGAGGCGGGGCTTGGCCCGATCACGTGATCTATCACGTGACTCCAGAGACCGAGAAGAGGTCGAAGCATCCACCCTTGCGGCGTTAAGCCCGGTGGAGTAAAGCCCTTAGGCTGTTGTGCGGCTGTGCGGCGAGTGAGCGGCGTAGTGGGAAGCAAAAGGCTCAACATGGACTCTACATCACACATGAACGTGGGCGATACGGTAAGCATTTAAGTACCTAACACCCGCAGTCGTACGAAACTGCCCGGCACCGGGGGCTCTATGGGGGAAAAAAGTGAGGCACCGAGTGGCGCACATGTCCAAGGCAGGCTATGTTTTCTGCCCCCAGCTGCGCCCATTTTCCCCACTGACAGTATGATTCACACAAACAAAGCCGCTGCCTCCCTGATCCCCCCCTCACCCACCCCTCCCTTTTCCACCCCCCCGGTAAACTCCTTACCTATGCCGGACAAATTTCAGTTCTCAACTTTATGCAGTTCCTCTATCAGCCACGACGGGTCGCAGTCTGCTGCATGCGACGATGCTGATGGAGATGTGCTCGCGCATGGCGATGATATCATGATAGCAGACTCAGGCAAAGTATGTGGAGCAGAGCAAAGTATAGGAGTGCGACTGCAAGATGGGGAGTCACTGCTTGGGAGGGGGGGGGTTGTCGGTGAGGGAAGTAGCCAGGAATTAAGGCTTCTGTTTACCACAGGAAGAAGCCTCTTTCACCACAAGGAAAAAAATGAATAAAGCTAAAGCACCAAAAACATTTATACCAAGCATTCTATATGAGAGCATTGAAGCAGCAGCATATGTGGATGGCATGGAAAGCCCCCAAGCCACAAAAATAAAACTACCAGCAGCAGAACAAAATGGACACAAAGTGTGTGAGAAGGACAAGTCAAATCTATTGTCCCCCCAGAACAAAGAACCAATGGGTTTTCCAGAAAAGAGCCTCGCACAGTGTAATACCCAAAAATCATCTAATGTCGAGGCACATGAAAAAATAAATGCAAGAACAAATTTAATCAATGGGACAGGTGGCCCTCTGAATCAAGTTCCTATGCGGAAACCCAAACCGCGTGCCTCATCCCTCTCAGGAATAAAAACCATAAAATGGCACTTTAAAAAGAAAGACTTACTTGCTCATCAAAAAGATCATACTTTGGGAACCAGGGTCATGGACTCCAAACAGCAGCAAACTGAAATGGAAATGTCAGATCATGACCTTATTCTAGCACCGGGCCGATGTGAGCAAATAATGTCCCAGGACGAACAGCCCGAAATGGAAAAAAGCAGCTCTACTAACATACTTAATGGCAAAATGATCATAGAGACCGAAGGAAGTAAAAACGTGACCACAACAAATGCAGCTTTTAAACAACAGAAACAAGCTGATAAATTGGAGGAAGCCCAAAGGACATCTATAAATGAACCTATAAACTCCTCAACTCTGCAGACAGTACGAACAAAAAGGCAATATGGAGAGGTGGAAGTAAATAAATCTACTGCTTTTATGGACCAGGAAAAAAGAAAATGAAAACAAAAGTGCCATGAGTGCAGAAGAGGTAGTGAATAAAAAAATCACTACAGAACTGCAAGACGATGTCTTTCTTCCATCACAAATGACCAATGAAGATGTACCCCAAGAAATAAGTAGTAGCACGATTTCAGCCACACAGCAGGATGAAGAAGAACATATCGTGCTAAGCCCCAATAGTGTGGTAGCGAAAGAAAAGGATCTTGGAAGAGAACAAGTTCCGCCACAAAACCCATGGCCATCAATAGACATCTGTGCAAACATGCAAGCTGCTGTAGGGTCAATGATGACGATAGCTCTTGCACCATATTTAAAGCTATATGAGGCCCTACATGAAAATTGTAAGGATCAAGCATACATACTGGCTCAAATCGAAACCAAATTAACAAAGGTGGAAAAACAGCTTGAGGTAGATAAAGAAAGAAAGATACAAGAAAAAGAGTCAGAAAAAGACATAATTAAGACCTTAAATGACCTAATTGAAGAGGCTCTGCAAGATAAGAGATCCTTTTTGCACTGTTTCAGTAACACCATCAAGCTACTTAAATCGGAGAGCCAAAAGAATCACATCCAATCTGAGAACAAAAGTACCCTAACAGAAAAATTGGACACAACCCCAAGGTCGAGTGAGGAACAAAAAAGGGTAAATGTGACGGACTTGCGGAGTAGAAAAACCGAAACAGCAAGCTCTTGTGTGATAGATCAAATGGATAGTCGAAATTTGCCAATAGGCAATCGAAGAACTGAAAGAAACTTGGAAGATGCCTTGAACAATGGCCAAATGGTACAGACCTCACAACATAATGATGGCCAAAACCAGCATAATGGTATATATCCATTATTCTCCATCGAAAATATAAAAGAATTAAAACGACCAGACAAGGCTAACAAATCAAAGGACGAGTCAGAAAAACAATACAAAAGACAGAAAGAAGTCATAGAAAAATTAGACAAAAAGTCTAAAAATATGCCAAACCAAAAAAAATGGACTTACGAAGGAACACAACAGTTCATCAAAAATCTAAAGCCTATAGGACAAGAGACACCGAATCCTACTCAACAAGTGCAAGTGCAAATAATGAAAAAAAAGGAAGATCCACCACAAACAAAAAACCAAGATCGAGAATATATCAAAGATGTGGAACTAGAGAGTACTTTAGAAAGTTCCTTAAATGAGTCCAATAGGCAAGAATCTTTACTACTCCTATCAGTATATGAGAATGAAAGTTCGCAAGAGTCAATGGAGGACAGTGAAGTGCCTGGAAATAAAGAAAACAAATCACCGGAAAATCTAGAAGGCCTGGCCTGGCCCTTTCAAACTCTGCATGAAAAAAGAATGCAAATTGAGAAGAAAAAGGATCAGGAAAAAAAGAAACAACATTTGCTTAGCGCCATGATTGAACAATCTTGCAAAGGACGGGTTAGAAAGAGTACAAATGCGAATAAGAGCTTAGGACTGAAAAGCTGCTACGATCACGATGAGACAAAAGATAGAAGGAGCGATAAGAACAAACTAGAGCCCTTCAACACCCAAACCCATATATACAAACTAAGAATAGGGAGAGTCTTAAGAGCAAAGGATGGCTTGATCTTAAATACATCAAATCTAATGAAACTCCTGCATAACGTCCCACAACTGAGAGTTATTGAACCGAAAGATTTAAAAATTGTAGAATTCCTGAATGAAGAACATTTGGACAGAATATGCATACATTTAAAATCAAAGGCGGTCATGAACTCAATATGGCAAGCAGCAGACGACCTCCGAGTACTGGGCTTTGATGTCAAAACAGAAAATCAACAACAGAGTGAAAAAGATCAAAAAAAGAACATACTAAAGAAAAAAAACTCTGAAGAGCCAAAACAGGCCCACGGGGACCAAAGTGAAGATGAAGTGGACTATAGACCAATGCGGTTCTCTCCAACAGTACTACGGGGCCCAAATGCTCTTCGGATGAAAATCGAAGGAGATGAGAAATTGAATCTGGCCTCCGAATCGAATATTGAGCATGCCATTGAAACAAAAATTGATACAGAAAGCTCATGGGGATGGCTAGCAGAAACACTGGATACAAAAACAAAAGAAACAAAAAAATAGATCGATGGCCAGGATTCCCGAAGAAAAATAAAATTTGCCTCCTGGAACACAAGAGGTTTTTATCATTTGGTTGAAAAAATTAACAACAAAATCTTGACCGCAGACATTAGTTGTATTCAAGAGTGTTGGCTACAAGAAAAACCATACTTAGATGGAGCGACCTGCTACCTGAACAAAGCTCTCAAAGGAAAAAAAGGTAGACCTTCTGCAGGCCTCTTAACCATTATAAAGAACACGTACAGTTGAAAAGTAATCCGTACGATTCAACCATCCTCTCAGATACAAATAATAATTCTGCAACAAGAAGCAGAAAGAAATGGCAACTCAAATGAAAGAGAGAAAACAAATACTCTGATTATCTTGAACATGTATTGGAATGTCAAGGCCAAAGATGGACAAACTTTTCTGGACACGCTTACCAACTATCTAGACCAACTGAGATCAGAATATGACAACCCGGCACTAATTCTGTGTGGTGACCTTAACATCAACTGTGACAAAAATAAAAACAACCAGGCAAATAGGACGAGTCATAATCGACAAAAACAATCGAGAACAAGAAAATGGCAAATGGAAATGGAGAACCGTGACATTTTACAAGTGAACGGTAATGTTCAAGGAGATTTAGTAGGACAATCCACATGGGCATCGTACAATTCAAACGCAACTCTTGACTACTTCTTTATAGATCGAGAAACTTTTGGCACTATAATGTCTCTAAATATTCTACCAACAAAAAGTAGTGATCATGAAATTCTAATACTCACTTGCTCAGAGACAAATATCGCTAATGAAAATGACAAGGAACAAAAGAACATTTGGCCAACTGAAGTTGATATAAATGAGGGTCGAAACAGACTGAGAATAACAATGAAAGTGATTCCTTTGCTAACCAAATCGATAAATAAATGGGAATCTACAACAGGAAAAGATGTTGAGTATGAAACTTGTCTTACCATTTTCAGAGTGGCCACCGCAACTAAAAGAAGGAACACAAAAAACAGGGTGCATCATTTTAATGCTGAAATAGCGGAAAAAAAACGACAGTTAGCACGAGAATTAAGAGCCCTGAAAAAACAAAATATTGCTTGTGATGATATGGCAATAAAGAGTAAGGCCCGGAAAAAAGGGCATCGAAATTGGGTCAAATCCCATAGGGCGATACTGTTTCAAAAGGACTCTGAACAGATGCTTATGGCAACACGAAACAAAAACGCAAAATACCTATGGTCCTTGCTAAATCAAAAAGGAAATCGACAAGGTGAAGAACAACTTAATCCCATACATGAAAGCAAATGGGAACAATACTTTCAAGCAAAGTACAACTGTGAGCTTACAAATGATTTATCCCCCCAAGTAACCGACAAGGAAAATGGCTGGGATATCAAATTTACGCAAAGCGAAATCCTAGCATTGATCAACAAAGCAAGCAGATCCAGATCCCCAGGGCCAGATGGCCTGATAAATGAAATACTAAAGCAAGCCCCGATGGTATGGGCAAACATGTGCTTTGTACTCTTCACACGAATAATAAAATTAATGTAGATTCCAGAATCTTGGACAACGTCAATCACTATTCCGATACACAAAAAAGGAGACAGAGCATGTCCAGAGAATTATTGTCCAATATCTCTTTTGGATGTCATAGGCAAACTCTTTGCCGGCATACTACTAAAAAGATTAAAGGAATGGATTCAAACTTCTGATCATTTTGATTATAGACAAGCAGGCTTCGTAGAAAACGTAGACTGTAGTCTAAATCTCCTCATTCTAAATTTATTAAAAGCAAAGACCATCCAAGAAAACCAAAAACTCTTTATTGCTTCCATAGATATGGCGGCTGCTTTTGACAGTGTGGATCGACAAACTCTATGGGCCAAAATGACAGACAAAGGCTGCCCGAGGGACCTGATAGAAGCCATCAAAATTCTCCACACAAACACATCTATGCGTGTTAGATTGGATCGAAAGGGAAATCTAACAAAGGCAATCGTAACAAAGTGTGGGCTCAAACAAGGATGCCCACTAGTGTCCATACTCTACAACTTCTATATCCTGGATGTTAAAGACTGTCTGGAACCACCAAGAGCTTGTTCTCCTAAAGTAGGAGAAACACAAATATGTCATCTACTATATGCAGATGACCTCATAGTGTTGGATAAAACCCCAGTTGGGCTTCAGAGGAAACTGGAAGCCTTAAACATTCATTTGAAAGAAATAAAAAAAAAATTAATCCATAAAAATCAGTCATAATGATAATCGCAAAACCGGGTCCTACTACCAAGAAAGTTTTCAAATGGCACATAGAGAATGAAGCAATACAAATAGTGAAAGACACAAAATACCTGGGAGCAATCGTGCGCGCGAATTGGAGTGAGCAACCCTGGATTGATCAACTACAGAGAAAAATGGATCAACTAACATCACAGGCATTAATATTAAAAAGAAAGTTCTGCAAATTTTCCATTCGCCCGATTGTAGAATTTTACAACGCTAAAGTAATCCCTACCGTAACATACACGGGAGAAACCGCCTTTAGGATCCCGTGGGAAACGTGGGACAAACTTGAAGCCAGATTCTGGCGTAAATTGCTGAAAATCCCTATATGTGTACCAATAAGTATTATACGGCACGAGCTGCGATTGTATTCTATCCAAGCTCGAATAGTCTGGAAAACACTGGCCGCCTATAGAAAAATCTCAATAGAAGATTGTCCAAAACAGTATCAAATACTAAAGAAGGAAGGATGAGGAATTTCATTTTGGCCTTTGGACGAATGGAAACTAAAATGCAAGGAACTATTGCAAAACATGAACGTATCAATGAGTGCCCTATGTCAACATCCGAAGAGAGTAAAGTTTCTTCTGCTATCAATTGATTGGGCAGAAACAGAACGTGCGAGAGTGAATTCGAGTCATCATACCTTGTCTAAAAAGATAACTAGATGCCCACAGATACTGCCAGGATGTCTACAAAAAAGCACCAATCAGAAGCATAGAGACCTAATAATGCGCTTCCGTTTGAACATCCTAAGAACAAGGACAAACCTGGTCAGATACGGCCTGGCAAAAGAAAAGCTTTGTAGATTATGCAAACAAGAAGATGAAACGACTCGACACCTAATCATGTTTTGCCAAGAACTCACAACCGAAAGGGGATGCCTATTCCAACCAATACTGTCTCCAGCATGAAATCTAGATTCTGACCTATGGTGGTCAGCCCTATACGACAATCCAAATAGGAAAACTACTAAAGCCTTAGGGATTTTTCTTGAATCAATGCTAAAGACTTGAAATGGTGCAAAAACATAATGGACAAAATTTGGTTAACACACAGCGAAGCCAGGATCAAATCTGATGCAGAACTAAGAAAGAAAGAAAATAATAGGTTTGGCTTGTGTATGTGGATGAGGGAAAAATGTGTTTATAAGCAAAAGTTTGTATTTTTTTACGCTAAAAGCTTTATATAAAAAAATAATAATAATAATAGAAGCCAAAGCACTAGAAGGGATTTTAGAAGACTCAACGTTGGCAATGGAAGCATAGTGAGCAGTACTAAATTATTGTCATTTACTCGAACTTGTGGTCTCATGCATGAGGGATGTGACCTAGCCGTTTTGGCTGGACTGCCCCTTTTGGTTGGTACCAAGCGCGGTTTACATATGGTCTTTCCCTTTTCTGTGTGGCTTGACAGGTGAAAAACAATGGTCTGGAAGGTTGCCCAGAGCAATTGTCAGAGGTTTAAGATGAATTGTAAACCTTCTATCCATCACCTCTTTGTTTTGGTTTGTCACCCAAGTAGGACAGATTTGTCCAGAGGTGGGTCCTGTGCCTGCTGGGCCAATAGACCCAAGCTATTCCTCACTGATGGCCCTTAATGAGGCCGGCACATCTCTGGGGATACTTGTGGTGTTGAGCAGAAGGGATGTGACCTAGCATTCCTGGTTGGACTGCCCCTTCAGGGGTGGGACCAAGCCCGATTTGCATATGGTCTTTCCTATTTCTGTAATGGCCTGGCAGGTGAAGAACAATGGTCTGAAGGGTTTAGCCAGAGCAATTTCCAAAGGTTTAAGATTAATTCTAAACCTTCCAGCCATCACCTCTTTGTTGGATTTCCTTTTTGTCATAATTGCTTCCCGTGTTCATTGATGCACCCTAATAGCGCAAATGATATACAAAAGAGCAGTGCAAGAAACAGTAATCATAGACATTTAAAAGATATCTAATACAGTAATAATAACATTTACAAAGGTGAGACCATCTTCCTACCATAATATTTGGAAATAAAACTTGGGATGACTTAATTATCTTGTAAAAACACATAGGAAAATAGCAAAGTAAAAAAAAAGAAAAAACCTTCCGTTGTACACCAGTTGTACGAGTCAATTAAATCTTCTAGCAAATGTGGAGTGCTAAACAGAGGCAGAGGGAATACTGGACCGGGGAGTACCCGGCCGTTTTGGGGGTGCAGAATCTGTCTCTCGCTGTCTGCTCCGTTCCAGACAAACAAACCAAAGAACAAAACCGTCCAGGTCAGGCGATGATGATTCTGGTTCTAAATTATCACCAACAGTGATGCAGCTGCAAAATCTGGAACTGATAGCGGCCGCTGTGGGTGATCAAGCGATGCCAAATAAATAACAGCCTTCAAGCTTAAATTTCCAACAGAAAATGAGTAGCAAATAACTTGTAGTTGGAATGACACAGTATATTGTTCATTACATGTGACTTCCTCCCTGCTTACATCTCAGATGGTTCGAACCATTTCAGCCCACTTCATTTATTTATTTACTTATGACATTTTTTGAATGCCCAGACCCAAGGGTATCACTGTGTTTGTACAGAATAGGCAGGTTAAATACATATAACATGGCAAAAAGACAGACAAGTATGGTAGTGGGTGTTAATACTTGTGCTGGTGCAAAGTGTCATGAATCATATTTACTGAAGAGCCAAGTTTTCAAAAGTTTCTTAAAGCCAGAGTAGGTGGTTTCATCTCTGATGTTTGTGGGAAGAGAGTTCCTGATTGAGGGGGTTGTGACCGCAAAGCTTGCTCCTCCAGGGTCTAGCCTTTTTGAATCATGGAATGGCCAGAGTGGTGCATGGAGAGCACAAGAGTGGTGTTTCAGTGATATGTTCATGGTTAGGTACTTAGGGGTGAGATTGTAGACACAGCGATGTGGCAATGAAAGAGTTTTGAACTCTATGCATGCTCTTATGAGGAGCCAGTGGGCTTCACGCCTAGAGGCTGTGATGTGGTCAGAATGATACAAACCCAGGGCCGCTCAGAGAGCTTTGTTCTGGAGGACTTGCATCTTGGCTAGGATGGTGGCTGAAGTGCCCATGAGGAGAGCGTTGCAGTATTCAAGCTTGCAGATGATAATTGCTCTGGCAAGCGTGAGGCAGTTGGAAGGCAACAGGAATTGCTGACTCGCAGAAATTAGTTTAGCTGTGTAGGCTGTTCAGGATGCAAGCGCGCTGAAGTGCTTAGACATCTTTAGTTCAACGTCCAGAAAGACTCCCAAAGTTTTGACTTGTCTGAGTTATGGGATGGGCATGCCGTTAATGGAGAAGCAAGAGTAGGCGGGGCAAGCTTGCTAGGATGATAAGAGGAACCCACAATCAGTAGTTCTGCTTTATCGTCATTCAAGCACAGGTTGTGGGTGGCCATTCAGTTTTAGATGGTGTTATGTTATGTTATTTTGCATTTATATAGCGCCTTATGTACCATTGGTATGGTCTCAAGGCGCTGGTAGGTTGAACGCCCTCGGGAACCGAAGTTCAATTCAGTGGAGAGAATAGAGAGAGTCAAACGGTGCGTGTGAGCACCGGATATGTGTGCAGCTGGTGTGGCCTTCGTGTGACAGCTGCTTTCTAGCGGTAGATGTGGTGGTTGAGAGATCAAGAGTATATGTTCGTTCTGGCAGGTTTTTATCCAGACTGATTCTGGCTGTGTTAGGCCTGAGGAGAACGCCTAGGCTGGAGGGTGTATAACCAGCAGTGTTTAATTAGGGTGATGGGGAGTATGAGGCAGGTGTTGGTATGAGAACAGCTATACCGAATGGTGTCATAGTATCGCTGTGTTCTAGTTGAGTGGTGGTGTAAAGAAGAGAGTAAGCGTGGAGATGTGATATGGCCCACTCTAATAGTACCATGTACTCCATCCGTTCCATGTACTCTGGCTGTCCCATGCATTATGTCCATTTCAAGTACTAAAAAAAACATTCACTGCCATGCTCTTTCAAACGTTCCATGCACTCAAATCATTCTATCCCGCACATATATCACCCGTTTGCTAAACACTCGATATCCGCTCCGCGCTCTACTCCCGGTCCGCCCTCTAAACATGCTCCGCACTCTACCCCGCTCCGCACTGTACACCCGCTCCGCCCTCTACACCATAATCTACATCTGTTCAGCACCTTACAATGGCTCAATACCACCGCACCCTACATCCTCTCAATACCCTACATCTGGTCAGCCCCATCACGCCCTATATCGGTTCAACACCCTAAATCAGCACAACACTCTACATCCACTCCATTCTATTATCCACTCACACAGCCTACATCCGCACCACAACCTGCATCCGCACCACAATCTTATCTGTTCTATGCTCTTTTCTGCTCCATGCCTCATTCATTTTGTGCTCTCGTCCGCTCTTCGCACTCGTCCGCTCTACGTACTCATTGGCTCCACGCGTACATCCGCTCCACACGCACATCCGCCCCACGTGCACATCCGCTCCACCCCCTCGCCCGCTCTAGGCACTCACCCACTCTAGACACTCATCCGCTCTAGGCACTCATCCACTCTAGGCACGCATACCTGACATGTCCCAACACAACGATCAGCAAAGGTCAGGCAATTACAGATTATTAGACACACCGGACTTCCATCACACTTCCCCACACGGATAAAAGGCAGAGCACGAAAGAACACTCTGAGCAAGGCAAAACACGAGAAAACAGCAGTTTCAAGATGGCAGTTTAATACAAGGAGAAAGATGGCGAGACCAGAGAGGGTGCAAGGAGGGTAGTACCCTTGACCTCTAAAGACCATTATTTTCATGAGCCTTGGAAAGTAAGAAGCCGAAAGACCATGAACCAAGGCTGATAAAACCTTCACAGTGTGTCAGAGGTACCCGGGGCTCTTCTGCGTCGATAACCAAGGTGTGGAGGAGCGATTGCTGCCGTGGTACTGTCTTTGGCTCCTACAATAAAGCAGCATCAGAAAAGACACCACAGCTGGCGAGTCGGAGAGACAGATATCAAACCAGCTTGCATTTTTAACCAAAGTTGCAAGCAGCAACATTTTATAAAGAGAACAGTGTGTCAGGTGTTTGTGATGAGCAACGCAAATATAATTTCAGACCAAAGGAGTAGTTGAACTTTATAACTGAACTTTGGGATGCCAAGAAAAGATACCATCCACAGAGTGGTCCGGCGCGACGTGGGTGCTAATTCGAAAGTCTCTGTTAGACATCCAACTGATGCTGATTGTGAGAAAAAGGAATATTGAGATCCAAGTGGTCATGCAACGGGTCAAGCTAAACCCTGTGCACATTCAAAAGTCTTCGATAGTTTAGGGTACATCACAATTGGTCCGAGCCCGGCTGAGGGAGACTAATTGAGCAAAAGAAAGGGATCTGAGCCCAGCTGAGGGGAATCCGGGAGGAACCATGAGTCACCCGAGAGAATGATCTGGACATAGTTTGAAAGGGATCTGAGCCTGGAAGAAGGGGATCCAGGGTGAGAACCCAAATTGAATACCTGTAAAGGAAAATTATGTTTTCGTGGTTTTGTATCTCAGGCCCTCTGATTCAAGAGACTTGTAAGAAGTAAAGAGGCTTGGACACAGAAGTTCCTGAACTGTGAAAATTGAACTATATCCTTGTGCCGAAAAAACCAGAGTGTGCTTTGCTCAAGTGAACTGCCTTGTCCTGTGCTGAAAACGTGGGGAAGGGAGGCCAACAGCATGAATATCATTTTGTACCACTTTTCTTTCTCATGAACATCACCCCACATTATTAGTAAATTGGTGGTAAGTATTGGCAATAGATTTATTTTTAGTATGGGCCCTTTTTAATTTGACAAGACAACACTATGACTGTATTATTATTATTTGATCGTCGTAGGTTGCTCCCATCTTTAGATTAGGATTAGATAGGCATTTTTCAAACCCAATTGTAGTTCAATGAACACCCTTGAACTGTGGTCACTTGTGTCTGTATTACTGTCGATACCATGCCTGTCTTACAGAGCCCATGCATTTGATATATTGGGGGTCTTCTATCCACACCTCTCACCTATGGTACCTACCAATGGCGACCAGTCTTGTGTGCACGGTGAAAAAGTAGTCTGTGGATGCCATATTGTTAAAGGTCCATTTGCTCCCCAGAGACGTGATGCTGCGACTTTGCTGTGCAGAACGATTTGTCAAAGCACCACATCGGAGCACCTCGGATTCATGCGAGTACACGTTTGGGGGTGTAAAGCAAGGGGGGAAATAGGAACAAAATAGGGTTTGTTTCTTCGGTTGAAGGGGTTTCATTTTTGCTTTTGGGGTTACGGGTAGACTTGCAGTGTGTGTGTAAAATTAGCTGAGATAGAGTGGTTGAACTGTTCTGTGTTTTAAGTCATTTGTATATATTTTGTACCTAGTTTGTTATTTTAGAGGTGTGTGGAGGTATCTTACCCAGCAGACCCAGTGTGAAGCTTTTCCGGATACCCATTAGTTTGCTTGTCTGGTTGGCTGGAGCCCTCACCTGAAGGTGTGGTGGTATCTTAGTAAACCAAACCATAGATACCTTTCTGAATTAGGCCTTGACATTCTTTTGTATTTGCTGTACGGGTGGAGCCCTTCACCTTGATTTTCTTGGTTAGTCGAAGTAGTGAAGGGAAACTTCCTGTAGTCAGGAAAAGACAGTTTTGTAGTAGAGAAGGCCGTACTAGTGATAAAGAGAGCGAGATCAGCAGTGCTGTAGTGGAAAGCATTGCGCCCCTCCTATGCTCGAGTGGTGGGGATATCCCGGAAATACTGGCCAGCAAGCATGTTTGATAAGATGATGTCTTTAAGTAGAACTGGAGTAAATTGTGGT
This sequence comes from Ambystoma mexicanum, assembly GCF_040938575.1. Lineage (NCBI taxonomy): Eukaryota > Metazoa > Chordata > Amphibia > Caudata > Ambystomatidae > Ambystoma > Ambystoma mexicanum. The sequence continues at coordinate 1,181,956,814 of NC_090930.1, read as the reverse complement.
ATAGTAGAGTACGGTGAATGAATGTGAAATGCGACTAAGGAATTGGGTACGGGTGCCGCACATTCAGCTTAGTATCAGATTTTTGTGAAACCATTTTTCGATAACTTTGATTGAAGTATGGGGTCTCCTTTGAATCATCTGTGCCATGTGTTGCCAATGCTATAAGGCAAACATTTTAAAATATCATAGGAAATGTTTGCCGGAGAGTAAGGGGAAACTGATACATTCTTGGCCTACTGAGGGAGCCTTTGATACAGAGATATTTGAGAACCTGCATACCCTTTTACACCTTCAAAGCACAAGGGCTCGCAGTTAAAAAAGCAGTTAAACATCTTGGAATTATGAAGGATGTATGAAAAAAAGTGGCAAGGGCCATAACGTTGAATTTGAGGGGGGAGTGCCGGAAAAGGACGTTGCAGAAATGTCTTCTGCTCCACCCCCATACGGATGCTATTCTTTATCACCCGCAGAGGAGTACACAGACTCCAAGTTCGTACCACCATTTTCCCCAACAACTACTCCGGTGGTTGGCAAGACGGACACAGATAATGCCTCCATCAGTTACGATTTCTAAGAACTGGGATTTTGAGGAAAGTGGAAGGGCAACTCCTACAATGGTTAGGGCTGCAGAGACGTTGAAAGCAGAGAGTGAGAAGGGGATAACTCCCCAACTGCTAGGTAAGCAGACAAATTAAGGGTGGAGGATCAAGAAAGAGTGAGGCCGATAGTTAGAAGAGAGGAGGAAGGGTTGATAATGAGAGAGAAAGAAGAGGTTAGGACTCTTCCTGCGAGGATAGAGGATAAGACTGCGAAGAGTGGTAAATTGTGCAAGAATGGGAAAGGATGAAGGAAGCGCTATGGCTAGTGAAGGAAGAGGTAATGCTGTTATGGCGGCAGAGAATTGAAGAGCGGGAGGAAGTGAGAAAACAGGTAAGGGATCTAGAAGGAGGAAGATGGAGCAGGCTCTTGTTAGATTGGACAATGCGGTTATCAAAACGGTTGAGATGGACATGGTGAACAGGGATGCTGGTATCACACAAAACAAAGTACAGGTATAGAGATCTTTTTTTTTTTACTTATTTCAATTTGAACTGTAAATGTGTTCCCTTTCACTCACCCTGGTAGGAAGAACACTCTGCCTCTCTGTGGTGCAGTCACCCTAGATTGCGCTGGTGTAACGCCTATCTAAAATGGGATAGAAGGAATCTTGCCCTACTCCTACAATGAGTTGATTGTATAAAAACCATAAAAGGGAGCGTAAAACCTGTGTTGTGTGTGACGGATAGAACAGGCAGTTCACGTGGGAATTGCTTATAACTGGTAAAATACCTGTCATTTTTTATTCACCCTCCGAGAGGTGTGCTTGTCATATCCGTTCAATAGATTGCATAAAACAGTATAAATTAGAGGGATGCTGCCATGGATACAGAGGCTGAGCACGGAGGATTGGAGACAGCACCCATTAGAAGTGCGAATTAGGCTCCTGTGCCTGAAGAAGGGTTAGGGGATGTAGTAGCCGAAGTAGATGCTGAAGAAGGAGAGGAATAGGTTGTCGAGCAAGGAGAGCAGGGTGTAGGCACCCTACCTCCCGCTGTGATAGAAAGCACACCATGGAGTCATATGACACACCAGGGTATTTGCGTTGGCTGTAGTAAGTGGTAGGGGAGAGATGCAGAATACCCTGGAAAAAACCGGGGTAACTTAGTTTCATTGTTTCAAAAGGGACTGGAAAGGGCGTATCATGTCCGATGGTCACTCGTTAACTGGAAGAATTTGATCAACACACTCCGTTTTGCTCACTGCAGGGGCACGGAAGTGGATTTATGGATTAGAGAAGCATACTGCCGGTGTCATGTTGGCCATAGGGGACATGAAGAGCTTATTCACGGCCCTAATGGGGGAGCGGTCAGACAATCTTAGGAAGAGATCAGGGTTTTCGGGAGTTCAGTTGGCTACAAACACCCATGATGGAGCAGATTTTAATACTCTTAGGACAAAGGTATGGGAGGGCCTTGCGGATTATGGATCCCGAAACGCCTGATATCAATTAGATTTTAGCAGAGACTGGGAAATTGGATGATGATCCTGCCACATGCCATCCAATTGCTTAAGGAGATGTGAAGGGCAGAAACAGGAGAAGCATGGGACATGAATGTGGCAAATTCTTACCACATCCTGAAGAAGAAGTCCAGTATGATTTAGAGAAAGTAGTAGGGATGGAGGCCAACAGTTGGTCAAAAATTCAGGCACACATTATGCATTTGAGTAAGAGAAGACTTGAAAAAGAGAGGGAGAATGTAGAGCAGACACAAAAAGCAGAGGCTAAGCTTGTTGAAAATAAATTGGCAAAGATTTGTTTAAAAGGGATAGCTAATACAAATTCGAAGGAGAAACAGCAGGGGCAACCAGGACAACAGGGACACAGTGTACCATGTATGACGCAGGGTTGGGTGTATAGGTATGCTCCCAATCCAAGACTAATGAGAGGGTTTCTGAGGGGCAGAGGAGTATTTTCACAGGAAAGTGGGTCATTTGGTGGGTTCGGAAGAATAGGTCACAGGTTTCATGGGCCCACAGGAAATAATTATAAAGGATTTTATTGGATTCAGTGTTGGTTGTTTTTGAAGGTTGAGGCACGTGTCACGGGATTGTGAATGGCCACAGTACTTTAAGATGGAAGGCCCCATACCTGCCATACACCTCAGGTTCTGTGCAATTGCAGCAGGTACGGGTTGAACATAACCCAGCAAATGGGGCTGCATAAACCATTGGGTTCCCACAGACCATCCCAGCACAAGCATCAGTTCAGACATGGGACAATAATCATTTACTCCAGGGAACAGTTGCGCATTACATTGGAGCAAGTGTTTTCGGGGGAAATCCTTTTTCCCCCTCCCAGGTGCTAATATGTAGCAGGAGTAGGACAGCCCACAGAGAGCTCTGATGTGTCCAGTCCTGTCCATTACCGCCGATCTGGAAAGGCCCGGATAGGTGTGCAGGTAGGTGACCAAATGTTTTCATTCATGGTTGACACAGGAGCTACCAACTCTTGTAATAAGGAAGGTGAGTTCCCTAGGTCAAGCAAAATGATGGACACACATGGATTCTCTGCGGCGGTCCCGTTGGTGCCTTATACTGAAGATCTTTGTATCAAGGTGGATAATCAAAATGTATCAGGCCCTTTGTTGTATTGTATGGATACCCCAGCAAATCTTTTGGGAAGGGACATCCTGAGCAAGTTGTGGATGTCGATTGCCTTCACAGAGGAAGGTATTGTATGCTTGACCCCAGGGTTATATCCAGTAAGTGAAGCAGCATGTTTTCAGACCTATTGTAGCAACAGTGCTATTAGGGAACAGGGGGGGGGGGGTTCCCATGCATACAGCATTTTTTCTTTATGGGTTGATGGTTTTTTGGGTTGGGTCCCGGGATCAGAATTCAGGCCTGGCAAATATCATGTGAGATTTTATTTTGGCCTGACGTGCTGCAGGAAGGAAGGAAATGCAAGAGAGTCACCACAGTTCAAAATACGCCTCAGCTAGTCATAGTGAAACAAAGTATATAGTTCACGATTGTACGATGTATGAGGGAGAAGACAAAGAGAGGGTAAATGTGAAAGAGGATGCCCTGGAGAGGGGTGGGATGATTTTTGTTGATGGGTCTTCAACCATCAACCAAGAGACGGGTAAGAGGCATACGCGCGCAGCTGTCATGGTTCTTGTGGATGGTGATTACAGGGTCAGACTAGGTGGAGTAGATCTTGTTGATAAAGATGGTACCCTCTAAGTGGTTAACCATGATGGGGTGAGTATTTGCATATCATCAGCAAAGTTGGTGTATTTGATATCAAGATATTCAAGGATATCATATAATGGCTTTAACTATTGTTCATCTGATCTGGAGATATTTAACAGTAACATAATATGAGTGTTTTAATAAAACCCTTAAAAAAGCTCCCAAAAATAAATCCCTGAGAACATTGAAATGACAATTCTGGGTAAGAAAGGACCTACATACTCTGTAAAATACAACATACATAAAAGACCCAGGAGGGTGGATTTAAACAGCACACAAGGTACACATGAGTACAGGAAATACACAATAATTGGCTGTAAGATTGGAAATTTGGAATTGTCTTCAAAAACATTTGCATAGTTTTTTAGGTGTCTGCAACATCCAATATCAACTGCCCTAGCAACAATTCTCAACAGTAAGCGTGTCTAGATTACATCAAAGTAGAAGAATGAACATACCTGAGCACAGGAAAGAGAGAGCTGGATGCCGCTCCTTCCTGGTGTGTGTCATCTGAACTCTGGAACTCTTTACCAAGTGACTTACAGAACGAATCCATTTCTTGACATTTATGAAAAGGCTAAAAACACACCTCTTTAATATATAATCCACTGTTGTCATTGCATGCGTGTCTCTGTTCCTTTTTTTCTTCTCATTATGAAATAGCGCTGAGATATACTTCAGAGTGATTGTTGCGCTCAACAAAATTCACCTATAACATATCATTACATAACAGAACATAACATTTCATTGGAGCTCAACATTCCAGCAAAACCAAAGCAAAAACTTGACCAAGTGAAAAAAGCGTTCCAAACGCTGAGGCTGCTATGGACACAAGCACCATGAGCACCAACATGAAACACACCCTCCTTCACCTGGACTGCCAAAGAAAGAGTCAGACAGCAGGCAACAGCCTGTTCATGGCCCTGCTGTGGTACAAGGGAGCATGATGATTAAATGCCTGGGGCCATGCTGATCATTCGTTTGAACCCATTCTTCTTCCCCTGGGCTGCCAGCCAAAAGGAAAAGTCAGAAGGCAGGCAACATCCTGTTCCTGGCCACAACACAGCTGTCTAAGGAGGTGTGATCACAATTGTTGGCAGCACCATTGGAGTGGGACTTTGAGGTGTGGCCTCGGGATAATGTAGTGATGGAAGAAGAGGAGGATGTGGAGGCAGAACCTGAGAGGAATGAGCTGCAGAGGGAGGTAGGGAGGGAAGAGCAATAGAGATAAATGCAATGGAGGACTTCCAATGGTGGAACCTTAGCGCAATTGGAGATGAAGGAGGTGCCGGGAGAGGAGCCAAGAAGTATGAGAGGCAGAATGTGAGGAGGCGGGAGAATAGGGGGAAGCTTACAGTGGGAACTACAAAGAGAGGAGCAAGAGAGGAGGTGCAGACAGTGGATCCAGCTGGCATCCCCATAGTAGAGGGGAAAAGGAAGGAACTGGAGTGAAGGGCGGATTTCAAACTAATTCATAGTAGTGCCACAGCCCAATCCCACACTATCCCAATGCATTTCTTCAACTTTCCTCAGAGTTTCACTGCCGTCTTTTTATAGATCATCTGATGACTTATCAGCTAGGGCTCCTGATTTGTGCTTGTTCTGCCTTGTTTCCTGGCTGTCTTGCCATTGTCCTTGAATTGATACACAGTGGGTTTCCACAAGTGTCTCTCATTTCCCCTTAGATTTCTGAGCTATTAGAATTCTCTTTCACTCACTTTGTGATTGGTTAAATGATTCCCTGTATGGTGGTTGCCAAGGCTTGAAAACGGTGGTCCACAACTTTTAAGTCAGTCAGAGTTGCCTCTTTGTTGGCATTGCTCAGTGGTGTAGCTCCTTCAGATGCTCTCCCACGAGTCTACCTGCGGAACCCATGCATAATGTCTTACAGAGCCAGGATGATTTCAAGAATTATACTGGTGCGTGTATGTCTGAGGATTTATTCTCTGTGGGTGGGATGCAGGTTTCTTTGGGTGATACCTCTTGAACCTGCATTGGAGGGACTGGTGATTTGGATTGCAGTGACCTGAGAGCCAATCTGTATGGTATACAGCAAGAACTTATCTTTATGGTCTTTTGTTGGTAACTGTGAATTAAAAGATGTCGGCAAAGACACCTGGTTTCATAATACATGATTTTTTGGGATTTGTGAAGGACTCTAGAAGCAGCCATTCCCCTAGCTTTTTCGCATTCCTGGCCACATAATTCCTGGCATCACCACAAATGACCCATGCAAGGCAGAGGGCATGTACTTTCTTACCAATTGTTATGACTGCATCAACATTTGCACTGTTGTCTCAGTCACTGTGCCATCACATCTTCCACCTTCAGCTAGATGTCAACTCCCTTGTGTGCTCTTCCGCCATAACCAACAATGTACAGATGGTAGCTGTTGGTTTACAACAAACACTTGCAGCAGATAAAAACCACTGGTTTGGTACTCCTGTCGGAAACCAATGCAAGATGAAATACAAGTAGCTGAGTGTGCATCAGCATCTTTGCAGTCAAGGCAAGGGAAACAAGCGCGATGGACAGGAGGAGAACAGATCCAGGCTAGTCAGGGAAGGGTGCCCAAGGGCAAGTGCTGAAGGGCGTACTGTGGGAGACTAGTCAAGGGGGGCCTGGCCCCAGTAAGGCTCAGAAGGGACCAGTCAATGTGGCAGAGGGACGTTAGCAAAGGAGGGGGAGAGGGAAGGAGGAGGAGAAAAGGAAAGTCTCAAGAAGATTCTGGAATATTTAGAAGATCCTGCTCAAGTCTGAGGGGGGCAGGGAGACCATTCCAGAGGAAGGCTTCAGCTGAGGAAAGAGATCTACCTCCCACTCTCCGCTTGGAGAAACATCTGATCTGCAGAGAGTTGGAGCTAGAGGACTGAAGAACACTAGCAGGGAGGTGTTTAGGGAGAGAAAGCTGGATGTAGAGAGGTCCCAGGCACCAGACAGCCTTGTGGATAATTCAGAGGGTCTTGAATTTGATACTTAGAGTCACCAGGATTCAGTGGAGAGATTTTAGTGCTGGAGAGATGCAGTCCATGGGCTTGAGGCCAAATATAAATCTTGCAGCCATATTCAGGATTAGTTGAAGAGGTTGAAGGGAGGAAAGAGGCAGATTGACGAAGAGGCTGTTGAGGTAGTCCAGCCTAGAAAGAACCAGAGCTCTGGGGATATTGATTTCTTGTCACGGTTCCTGAGGAGTCAAAGAAGACCCCCAAGGATTTTTGCCTCACAAGAGGTTGAGGAGAGGGTGCCCAATGAGGGGAAAGAGAATGGGGCAAAAATCGGGAGCAGGTGTGCCAATGAGAAGGATCTCTGTCTCACTAGACATAAGGCAGGAATCATTAGCAAACAACCATGCCTGGATAGCAGTCAGGCAGTCAGGAATGAGAGAGTAACAAGAGGGGGTAGAGGAAGGGGGCTTAAATGAGATCTGTGTGTCGTCAGCATAGCACTGGAAGTGAGGAGAGAAGGTGGAGATCAAGTGGGACAGAGGGGCAAGGTAGATGTTGAAGAACCATGGCGATAGGATAGAGCCCTGAGGGACAACACAGGTAGAGAGTGAGGTTGAGGAGAGATAAGGGCCCAACTGTACTTGGGAGGGTCGATTTGAAAGGAAGATTTATGAGGATGGCATGATTGACAGTATCAAAGGTAGAAGAAAGATCAAGGAGGATCAGAACAGAGGGGAAGTTTGAGTCCAGGTTTGAGAGCAGGTTCCAGAGAGCAGTTTCCATGTCTCTGGATGCTCTGAAGCCGGACTGGTGGTTGTGGAGGCAGCCAGCTGATTCAGGGTGGCGGGTCAGTTGGGGAATGACCTACTTATCCATTAGTTTGCTCAACAAATGTGTGCTAGATAGGGCTATAGATAGCGGGGCATGAAGGGTCTGCAGATGATTTTTTCAGGAAAGGGTGCACAAGAGATTACGTGAGTGGTTGAGGGAAAGAGCCAGTGGTGAAGGAGGTCAGCCACATAGGGGGCAAGAGAGGAGATGTTGTCCTTGATAGTTCTGGAAGAGCAGGGGGACATCTGTTTGGAGGATACTTTCATAGAGCTAACTCATCTAGAGACCTCATCCAGTGGGAGAGAGGGAGGACAGTATGGAAGGTAAAAGGGGGACCAAGGGAGACAAGTGAGGATGGGGAAAGGAGGGGAAACGATGACAGTGGGGATAAAATGGCCTGAATTTTGGTGGAGAAGTGGGTGGCCAGTGCAGTGCAGAGGGCCTGAGAGGGAACAGGAGAGGAGGAGACTGCAGTAGGATTGGCAAGTTCTTTGCAGATTTTGAAAAGCTCAGCTGTGTTGTTGGTATCCCCAGTGATGCAGGCTTGGACATGAGCCATCTTCTTGAAGCGGATGGTGAGACGATATTGCCTAAGCAGCAGGTAGCAGGCCAGTTTGTCAGAGGAAGACTTGAGGCCTGCCACTTCCGCTAAGAATCTTTGTGTTTGTGTTTCAAAGCTGCCAAGTTGGAGTCATACCAAGACAGGTTTCATGCGTATCCTCATGACAGGGGCAAGGATATACAGAGTGTTGGAGATGGGAGATGGAGGTTGGACAGTGCAGAGTCAGAAGGAGAGTCAGAGATAGGGGAGGGAGGAGGGTTGAAGGTGGTGGCAAATGCAATGACTGACACACGCTTTGTTCGATTGACAGAGGAGACTGGCAGTGCGGGCTGAGGCATTGGTGGAGAGCCAGGAAGCTCAAGGTGGGCAGAGAGGAGAGAGTGGTCAGACCAGAAGATAGGAGTAGTTAGGAGGTTAGAGAGAGGGATGTCTGTTGAGATGAGAACATCTTAATTGTGGCAGGCAGAGTGGGTTTGGTCAGAGGGAAGAATTGTGAGAGAAAGAGAGTCACAGAGGTCACAAAAGGGATGGTGGCTCTGTGCTTGGCTATTACAGCTGATCCCTTGACAATGAAGCCAGCTTTAGTCCAATCACCTGCAGAGCTTTACTGTTAAATTAAGGGTTCTCACAAAACTTCTTTGAATCATCTCTGGAATCCAACCCTCGAATAAGATTTTGCTGAGAGAACAGTCCTTTCTAAGGTCCTCCAGTTGCGAGTAGAAGGCAGGTGTTCCAAGGCAGAGGAGAGCTCTATCCTCTAACCATCGAAAGGGGCCATTTGTGGTGAACTCTGCTGCCTGAGCAAGACTGTATTTCAGCAAACCACCCTGTTGCCTGGGACCTCACTGTGTTGTGGGACCCTTAAAGGTGGGAGCCCGAAAGAACGACTAACCATGGCCCTTGAGTCCCTGAAGTGGGACTCATAACTCCAGGAATGCCAAAAAGCCAAAGATCCTGTTTTTTTATGCTGACCCTCTGCGAGCCGTGATTTGAGCATGTTCGATGCTGTGCTAAGCTCCAGGACCCTTCGCAAGCTACCTTTAGTGTTCATTGCTCTCTCAACTGCCATTTGCTGTTCGACTCCATAAGCAGTTGTAACGCACTGTCGAAAGCGCATTGTTGCCTCTGCTCAAACTAACAAAGTTCTGCTGCACTTCATTATTTGAGTCACCATTCAAAGTAATAGATTCTTCATCCCTACTCCTGAAAGTCGATCGTTCCAACCCGGGTGTCCCCCGAACAGTGACCTCCAAGCATATGCATTGAATCAACTTGACTGTGCCTCGTGGTACCAGCTCAATCAATGTAAAGCCTCGGCTGCCGACCAAACTTGTTGAATGGCTGATCTTCACAGCTCCAGTAGATGCTTCAAGACCACAATTACCTTTAGTTTGACCGTAATCAAACTCCAGCCTGCCGCGGGACCATCGTGACTGCCACATCCTCCAACCGAACAAACCCATGAATGACGCTGAGAAGACAAAAGACATTTGCAAAGGTAATACTGACTGATATCTGCCCCCCTAATCCATCTTTAGGCCTTAGAAAATAATCCGTTTTGCAAGCCCAGAACATCTCCATTTGAAAATGGTGTCTTTTAATTGTCTTTTCTCCCCGATCACATTACCCAGAGTACTGCATCTTTTCTATCTTTGCATATTCTGTGTTCTCTGTATAGGGGTTTGCGTTTTAGAGGGTTTTCTAGGTAGTTATTATTGTACATGGTGTGTTTGATTAAAGTAGATGGGCATCATTGCAAGTTGGCCAGTATTCCAGTGGTAAATCTGCCAAAATACCACCGAGCTGAATTACCGTCACCGCCACTTGGTCTGGCGGAATTACTCCCGAATTACATGTGGCAATGGAAGAGTTAATCCCCATTTTTATATGGTCTGTTGGACTCTATGGGGCATTTTTGGCAGAACTACCACTTTTACCAATTAACAATTCTGCTGATTTTTGGCAGAAAGTGGGAGGGTTTACCCCGAGCATGAGGCCATACTCCTTGAACGGTCATTCCTTTATTTTGGACTGTTGTACTTTGCTGTTTCGGTTGCTACTGAACCACATATTCATATCCCTCTTGAGATTGTCGCCTTCACTCCGCTCTTGTTACCACAAAAGGCGAAGGAGGTATATATCTTAAATGTGCCTGTTTTACCTTTTTGATTGTGTTGGTTCTTGGTTTGTAGACGTGTAAGGGCTGAGGGGGCACTGTAGGCTCTACTCATCCTTGTAGTCCAGCAGGGCAGAAGTCAATTCGTCACAGAGGCATCGTTTTACTATTCATGAAAACCATACAAGCTAGGACTTCTACATCCTTGTCAGATGGCTATATTACAGACTGTGGATACTTACAAAATAACAGTTTCCCCATCTCTTTGGACCTTTTTTCTAAATTAGAATCCATATACGTTTCAACCTCAATGATGGTCCCAAATGTTTGCATGCCATTGGTTCAGCCCGGGGACGTCGATTCACCAAAATGCCAGGGGAAGCGGAAATGACAACATAAACCTGATAACATCACAGGAAGTGATGTCATATGACCTTTGACCTGGATGGCATCAGTTCCTCTTTAACCATGGTGACAGAACTGGAAGTGGCTTGCAGGGGTAAAAAAGTACATACAAGTAACATTTTTAAAATACCAAATAGGTACTAAAGCAGACGAGTATTTCAGATATCAACCCACATTTTAGCAAGGGTACTGCCTTCGTATGCCAAAGATGTGGACATGATATCATAGGGCTGGACCCAATAGAATCAATACAGGCTGAGGCCCTGCCATAGATATGTCACTTCAGCATTGTATGGGCAGTTACTTCATATTATGCCAGTTATAGCTGCATGGCAGGTATTGTCATTATATGATAAGTAGAGCCCCTACATTGTCAGTTGCTGTGATGTTACAGTATCCCAAAAATGCAAGATGCCAACGATGCACAGGAGCATTAATGCTTTGATTCATGATAATGTTTTGTTATTTATATACTGCTTTCGCCAAAGCACTGTACATAGCACACATTTCAATACAATTGTCATTCCAATCAAAGTTGGTACTCATTTATCAACTTCCGAAGAATGAAAAGTGGAGTTGGCTGTTCTGGGGTTTGACCCTGCAAATTGCAGATCATACATAAATCGCAGAATTGATCACTCAACCTGCTGAGCTATCTTACCATTTTACTATTGAACATATAATGCCCATGCATACAGCATTTTTTCTTTATGGGTTGATGGTTTTTTGAGTTGGGTCCCGGGATCAGAATTCAGGCCTGGCAAATATCATGTGAGTTTTTATTTTGGCCTGACGTGCCGCAGGAAGGAAGGAAATGCAAGAGAGTCACCACAGTTCAAAATACGCCTCAGCTAGTCATAGTGAAACAAAGTATATAGTTCACGATTGTACGATGTATGAGGGAGAAGACAAAGAGAGGGTAAATGTGAAAGAGGATGCCCTGGAGAGGGGTGGGATGATTTTTGTTGATGGGTCTTCAACCATCAACCAAGAGACGGGTAAGAGGCATACGCGCGCAGCTGTCATGGTTCTTGTGGATGGTGATTACAGGGTCAGACTAGGTGGAGTAAATCTTGTTGATAAAGATGGTACCTTCTAAGTGGTTAACCATGATGGGGTGAGTATTTACGTATCATCAGCAAAGTTGGTGTATTTGATATCAGGATATTCAAGGATATCATATAATGGCTTTAACTATTGTTCATCTGATCTGGAGATATTTAACAGTAACATAATATGAGTGTTTTAATAAAACCCTTAAAAAAGCTCCCAAAAATAAATCTCTGAGAACATTGAAATGACAATTCTGGGTAAGAAAGGACCTACATACTCTCTAAAATACAATATACATAAGAGACCCAGGAGGGTGGATTTAAACAGCACACAAGGTACACATGAGTACAGGAAATACACAATAATTGGCTGTAAGATTGGAAATTTGGAATCGTCTTCAAAAACATTTGCATAGTCTTTAAGTGTCTGCAACATCCAATATCAACTGCCCTAGCAACAATTCTCAACAGTATGCGTGTCTAGATTACATCAAAGTAGAAGAATGAACATACCTGAGCACAGGAAAGAGAGAGCTGGATGCCGCTCCTTCCTGGTGTGTGTCATCTGACCCTGGAACTCTTTACCAAGTGACTTACAGAACGAATCCATTTCTTGACATTTAGGAAAAGGCTAAAAACACACCTCTTTAATATATAATCCACTGTTGTCATTGCATGCGTGTCTCTGTTCCTTTTTTTCTTCTCATTATGAAATAGCGCTGAGATATACTTCAGAGTGATTGTTGCGCTCAACAAAATTCACCTATAACATATCATTACATAACAGAACATAACATTTCATTGGAGCTCAACATTCCAGCAAAACCAAAGCAAAAACTTGACCAAGTGAAAAAAGCGTTCCAAACGCTGAGGCTACTATGGACACAAGCACCATGAGCACCAACATGAAACACACCCTCCTTCACCTGGACTGCCAAAGAAAGAGTCAGACAGCAGGCAACAGCCTGCTCATGATCCTGCTGTGCTACAAGGGAGCATGATGATTAAATGCCTGGGGCCATGCTGATCATTCGTTTGAACACATTCTTCTTCCCCTGGACTGCCAGCCAAAAGGAAAAGTCAGAAGGCAGGCAACATCCTGTTCCTGGCCACAACACAGCTGTCTAAGGAGGTGTGATCACAATTGTTGGCAGCATCATTGCAGTGGGACTTTGAGGTGTGGCCTCGGGGATAATGTAGCGATGGAGGAAGAGGAGGATGTGGAGGCAGAACCTGAGAGGAATGAGCTGCAGAGGGAGGTAGGGAGGGAAGAGCAATAGAGATAAATGCAATGGAGGACTTCCAATGGTGGAACCTTAGCGCAATTGGAGATGAATGAGGTGCCGGGAGAGGAGCCAAGAAGTATGAGAGGCAGAATGTGAGAAGGCGGGAGAATAGGGGGAAGCTTACAGTGGGAACTACAAAGAGAGGAGCAAGAGAGGAGGTGCAGACAGTGGATCCAGCTGGCATCCCCATAGTAGAGGGGAAAAGGAAGGAACTGGAGTGAAGGGCGCATTTCAAACTAATTCATAGTAGTGCCACAGCCCAATCCCACACTATCCCAATGCATTTCTTCAACTTTCCTCAGAGTTTCACTGCCGTCTTTTTATAGATCATCTGATGACTTATCAGCTAGGGCTCCTGATTTGTGCTTGTTCTGCCTTGTTTGCTGACTGTCTTGCCATTGTCCTTGAATTGATACACAGTGGGTTTCCACAAGTGTCTCTCATTTCCCCTTAGATTTCTGAGCTATTAGAATTCCCTTTCACTCACTTTGTGATTGGTTAAGTGATTCCCTGTATGGTGGTTGCCAAGGCTTGAAAACGGTGGTCCACAACTTTTAAGTCAGTCAGAGTTGCCTCATTGTTGGCATGGCTCAGTGGTGTAGCTCCTTCAGATGCTCTCCCACGAGTCTACCTGCGGAACCCATGCATAATGTCTTACAGAGCCAGGATGATTTCAAGAATTATACTGGTGCGTGTATGTCTGAGGAGGCAGATTTATTCTCTGTGGGTGGGATGCAGGTTTCTTTGGGTGATACCTCTTGAACCTGCATTGGAGGGACTGGTTATTTGGATTGCAGTGACCTGAGAGCCAATCTGTATGGTATACAGCAAGAACTTATCTTTATGGTCTTTTGTTGGTAACTGTGAATTAAAAGATGTCGGCAAAGACACCTGGTTTCATAATACATGATGTTTTGGGATTTGTGAAGGACTCTGGAAGCAGCCATTCCCCTAGCTTTTTCGCATTCCTGGCCACATAATTCCTGGCATCACCACAAATGACCCATGCAAGGCAGAGGGCATGTACTTTCTTACCAATTGTTATGACTGCATCAACATTTGCACTGTTGTCTCAGTCACTGTGCCATCACATCTTCCACCTTCTGCTAGATGTCAAATCTCTTGTGTGCTCTTCCGCCATAACCAACAATGTACAGATGGTAGCTGTTGGTGTACAACAAACACTTGCAGCAGATAAAAACCACTGGTTTGGTACTCCTGTCGGAAACCAATGCAAGATGAAATACAAGTAGCTGAGTGTGCATCAGCATCTTTGCAGTCAAGGCAAGGGAAACAAGCGCGATGGACAGGAGGAGAACAGATCCAGGCTAGTCAGGGAAGGGTGCCCAAGGGCAAGTGCTGAAGGGCGTACTGTGGGAGACTAGTCAAGGGGGGCCTGCCTCCAGTAAGGCTCAGAAGGGACCAGTCAATGTGACAGAGGGACGTTAGCAAAGGAGGGGGAGAGGGAAGGAGGAGGAGAAAAGGAAAGTCTCAAGAAGATTCCGGAATATTTAGAAGATCCTGCTCAAGTCTGAGGGGGGCAGGGAGACCATTCCAGAGGAAGGCTTCAGCAGAGGAAAGAGATCTACCTCCCACTCTCCGCTTGGAGAAACATCTGATCTGCAGAGAGTTGGAGCTAGAGGACTGAAGAACACTAGCAGGGAGGTGTTTAGGGAGAGAAAGCTGGATGTAGAGAGGTCCCAGGCACCAGACAGCCTTGTGGATGATTCAGAGGGTCTTGAATTTGATACTTAGAGTCACCAGGAGTCAGTGGAGAGATTTTAGTGCTGGAGAGATGCAGTCCATGGGCTTGAGGCCAAATATAAATCTTGCAGCCATATTCGGGATTAGTTGAAGAGGTTGAAAGGAGGAAAGAGGCAGATTGACGAAGAGGCTGTTGAAGTAGTCCAGCCTAGAAAGAAACAGAGCTCTGGGGATATTGATTTCTTGTCACGGTTCCTGAGGAGTCAAAGATGACCCCCAAGGATTTTTTCCTCACAAGAGGTTGAGGAGAGGGTGCCCAATGAGGGGATAGAGAATGGGGGAAAAGTCGGGAGCAGGTGTGCCAATGAGAAGGTTCTCTGTCTCACTAGCCATAAGGCAGGAATCATTAGCAAAGAACCATGCCTGGATAGCAGTCAGGCAGTCAGGAATGAGAGAGTAACAAGAGGGGGTAGAGGAAGGGGGCTTAAATGAGATCTGTGTGTCGTCAGCATAGCACTGGAAGTGAGGAGAGAAGGTGGAGATCAAGTGGGACAGAGGGGCAAGGTAGATGTTGAAGAGCCATGGCGATAAGATAGAGCCCTGAGGGACAACACAGGTAGAGAGTGAGGTCGAGGAGAGATAAGGGCCCAACTGTACTTGGGAGGGTCGATTTGAAAGGAAGATTTATGAGGATGGCATGATTGACAGTATCAAAGGTAGAAGAAAGATCAAGGAGGATCAGAACAGAGGGGAAGTTTGAGTCCAGGTTTGAGAGCAGGTTCCAGAGAGCAGTTTCCATGTCTCTGGATGCTCTGAAGCCGGACTGGTGGTTGTGGAGGCAGCCAGCTGATTCAGGGTGGTGGGTCAGTTGGGGAATGACCTACTTATCCATTAGTTTGCTCAACAAATGTGTGCTAGATAGGGCTATAGATAGCGGGGCATGAAGGGTCTGCAGATGATTTTTTCAGGAAAGGGTGCATAAGAGATTACGTGAGTGGTTGAGGGAAAGAGCCAGTGGTGAAGGAGGTCAGCCACATAGGGGGCAAGAGAGGAGATGTTGTCCTTGATAGTTCTGGAAGAGCAGGGGGACACCTGTTTGGAGGATACTTTCATAGAGCTAACTCATCTAGAGACCTCATCCAGTGGGAGAGAGGGAGGACAGTATGGAAGGTAAAAGGGGGACCAAGGGAGACAAGTGAGGATGGGAAAAGGAGGGGAAACGATGACAGTGGGAATAAGATGGCCTGAATTTTGGTGGAGAAGTGGGTGGTCAGTGCAGTGCAGAGGGCCTGAGAGGGAACAGGAGAGGAGGAGACTGCAGTAGGATTGGCAAGTTCTTTGCAGATTTTGAAAAGCTCAGCTGTGTTGTTGGTATCCCCAGTGATGCAGGCTTGGACATGAGCCATCTTCTTGAAGCGGATGGTGAGACGATATTGCCTAAGCAGCAGGTAGCAGGCCAGTTTGTCAGAGGAAGACTTGAGGCCTGCCACTTCCGCTAAGAATCTTTGTGTTTGTGTTTCAAAGCTGCCAATTTGGAGTCATACCAAGACAGGCTTCATGCGTATCCTCATGACAGGGGCAAGGATATCCAGAGTGTTGGAGATGGGAGATGGAGGTTGGACAGTGCAGAGTCAGAAGGGGAGTCAGAGATAGGGGAGGGAGGAGGGTTGAAGGTGGTGGCAAATGCAATGACTGACACACGCTTTGTTCGATTGACAGAGGAGACTGGCAGTGCGGGCTGAGCTATTGGTGGAGAGCCAGGAAGCTCAAGGTGGGCAGAGAGGAGAGAGTGGTCAGACCAGAAGATAGGAGTAGTTAGGAGGTTAGAGAGAGGGATGTCTGTTGAGATGAGAGCATCTTAATTGTGGCAGGCAGAGTGGGTTTGGTCAGAGGGAAGAATTGTGAGAGAAAGAGAGTCACAGAGGTCACAAAAGGGATGGTGGCTCTGTGCTTGGCTATTACAGCTGATCCCTTGACAATGAGGCTAGCTTTAGTCCAATCACCTGCAGAGCTTTACTGTTAAATTAAGGGTTCTCACAAAACTTCTTTGAATCATCTCTGGAATCCAACCCTCAAATAAGATTTTGCTGAGAGAACAGTCCTTTCTAAGGTCCTCCAGTTGCGAGGAGAAGGCAGGTGTTCCAAGGCAGAGGAGAGCTCTGTCCTCTAACCATCGAAAGGGGCCATTTGTGGTGAACTCTGCTGCCTGAGCAAGGCTGTATTTCAGCAAACCACCCTGTTGCCTGGGACCTCACTGTGTTGTGGGACCCTTAAAGGTGGGAGCCCGAAAGAACGACTAACCATGGCCCTTGAGTCCCTGAAGTGGGACTCATAACTCCAGGAATGCCAAAAATCCAAAGATCCTGTTTTTTTATGCTGATCCTCTGCGAGCTGTGATTTGAGCATGTTCGATGCTGTGCTAAGCTCCAGGACCCTTCGCAAGCTACCTTTAGTGTTCATTGCTCTCTCAACTGCCATTTGCTGTTCGACTCCATAAGCAGTTGTAACGCACTGTCGAAAGCGCATTGTTGCCTCTGCTCAAACTAACAAAGTTCTGCTGCACTTCATTATTTGAGTCACCATTCAAAGTAACAGATTCTTCATCACTACTCCTGAAAGTCGATCGTTCCAACCCGGGTGTCCCCCGAACAGTGACCTCCAAGCATATGCATTGAATCAACTTGCCTGTGCCTCGTGGTACCAGCTCAATCAATGTAAAGCCTTGGCTGCCGACCAAACATGTTGAATGGCTGATCTTCACAGCTCCGGTAGATGATCCAAGACCACAATTACCTTTAGTTTGACCGTAATCAAACTCCAGCCTGCCGCTGGACCATCGTGACTGCCACATCCTCCAACCGAACAAACCCACGAATGACGCTGAGAAGACAAAAGACATTTGCAAAGGTAATACTGACTGATATCAGCCCCCCTAATCCATCTTTAGGCCTTAGAAAATAATCCCTTTTGCATGCCCAGAACATCTCCATTTGAAAATGGTGTCTTTTAATTGTCTTTTCTCCCCGATCACATTACCCAGAGTACTGCATCTTTTCTATCTTTGCATTTTCTGTGTTCTCTGTATAGGGGTTTGCGTTTTACAGGGTTTTCTAGATAGTTATTATTGTACATGGTGTGTTTGATTAAAGTAGATGGGCATCATTGCAAGTTGGCCAGTATTCCAGTGGTAAATCTGCCAAAATACCACCGAGCTAAATTACCGTCACCACCAATTGGTCCGGCGGAATTACTCCTGAATTACATGTGGCAATGGAAGAGTTAATCCCCATTTTTATAGGGTCCGTTGGACTCTATGGGGCATTTTTGGCAGAATTACCACTTTTACCAATTAACAATTCTGCTGATTTTTAGCAGAAAGTGGGAGGGTTTAGCCCGAGCATGAGGCCATACTCCTTGAACGGTCATACCTTTATTTTGGACTGTTGTACTTTGCTGTTTGGGTTGCTACTGAACCACATATTCATATCCCTCTTGAGATTGTCGCCTTCACTCCACCCTTGTTACCACAAAAGGCGAAGGAGGTATATATCTTAAATGTGCCTGTTTTACCTTTTTGATTGTGTTGGTTCTTGGTTTGTAGACGTGTAAGGGCTGAGGGGGCACTTTAGGCTCTACTCATCCTTGGAGTCCAGCAGGGTAGAAGTCAATTCGTCACAGCTGCATCGTTTTACTATTCATGAAAACCATACAGGCTAGGACTTCTACATCCTTGTCAGATGGCTATATTACAGACTGTGGATACTTACAAAATAACAGTTTCCCCATCTCCTTGGACCTTTTTTCTAAATTAGAATCCATATACGTTTCAACCTCAATGATGGTCCCAAATGTTTGCATGCCATTGGTTCAGCCCGGGGACGTCGATTCACCAAAATGCCAGGGGAAGCGGAAATGACAACATATACCTGATAACATCACAGGAAGTGATGTCATATGACCTTTGACCTGGATGGCATCAGTTCCTCTTTAACCCTGGTGACAGAACTGGAAGTGGCTTGCAGGGGTAAAAAAGTACATACAAGTAACATTTTTAAAATACCAAATAGGTACTAAAGCAGACAAGAGTATTTTAGATATCAACCCACATTTTAGCAAGGGTACTGCCTTCGTATGCCAAAGATGGGGACATGATATCATAGGGCTGGACCCAATAGAATCAACACAGGATGAGGCACTGCCATAGATATGTCACTTCAGCATTGTATGGGCAGTTACTTCATATTATGCCAGTTATAGCTGCATGGCAGGTATTGTCATTATAAGATAAGTAGAGCCCCTACATTGTCAGTTGCTGTGATGTTACAGTATCCCGAAAAATGCAAGTTGCCAACGATGCACAGGAGCATTAATGCTTTGATTCATGATAATGTTTTGTTATTTGTATACTGCTTTCACCAAAGCACTGTACATAGCACACACTTCAATACAATTGTCATTCCAATCAAAGTTGGTACTCATTTATCAACTTCCGAAGAATGAAAAGCTGAGTTGGCAGTGCCGGGATTTGAACCTGCAAACTGCAGATCATACATAAATCGCAGAAGTGATCGCTCAACCTGCTGAGCTATCTTACCATTTTGCTATTGAAAATGTAATGCCACTATAAGAAAACATGTCAAAACTGGCAGTACAGTAAAAAATGCCATGCCACAGTAAGACATACCTAGATGCCAATTTAACCACGAAATAACACTTACCATGCTTACTTTATCATAGATGCTCAGAAAAATATACCATGCCACAGTAAAGAAAGACTGATTGCACCCAAATGCCAGTCTAGCCAGATAATTACACTTGTCATGATTGCTTTAGCAGAGATGCCCAGTACAAAATGTCAAGCCGCAATAGGAAGTTGCTATACTAGCTGCAACAAGATGCACATCTAGCTACATAATAACAGTCATGATAATTCATTATATATGCAGGGAAAATTGCATTGCAGAGATTCAATTTCTATACAAGACTTGAAGACGTCGAGGAGCACACGAGGGTTTACTGTCATGTTATCAAAGCCTTTTTAACTGAGGAAAATTTGACCAAAAACAAATTAATACCAAATCCTTTTTTTCATTGTGGAGGTTCCCCCCCAAACCCCCGATTCACTTATGTTTTAAACCCCACCCAACCCCGTCCCCAGCCCTTTTAATGACTTACTCCCACCCCGTATATAATGGAATTTCGGTATTTATTCAGTAAAATTTACCTCAGTAACATTTTTTCGGTAAAATGACTGGGTACCCCACATGAGCCCACAAAATACCTTGTTGTCTCAATTTGAAAACTTTAAATACCGTCAGTGCCATCTTAATGATTTTTGGGCCCTGAGGAACAGATAGTCATGGGCCCCCCACGCCACCCAACCTCGCTGAACGCTCCCACCCGAACCTCGCCAAACCCCCCCTAAACAATGAAATTAAGGGATTGCACACCTTGAGTCTAATTCAGCATCACCCCCTCTAGGCTTTAAATTGTCTAGTCTTTAAAAAATATGTAAATATTGCATATCTCTATGACCTGTTTCCCCAACAATAACTTGAAGCCAGTGACTTCATGAACCTATGGCCTAGTTTTACTTTGAAAAAACGTTTGTTTGTCTATTACTGGGCATGAATAAAGTGCTTTTGTCAACAGTCGCAGCCATAGCAAAAGTGGTTGTGTGTGTATATTCCGCAGGGTTGTGCATGGCAAAGGGATAATATGCTGCACATCAGAGAGTGTCAGTGAGGGTATGAGAGTCAAGTGGATGTGCAAGCGTGTGTGTGTTGGTGTGTGAGTGAGGCTGTGTGTGCTGCTTGCATCACAGCTAAGGGTGAAAGTGTCAGTGAGTGTATGGAGTGTTAGTATATGAGAGTAGACATGCCATGTGTGAGTGCCGAGTGCCGGTGTGTGCGTGTCTGTGTGTGTGCTGCTTGAATGCTCCATCACATCCCATAACAGCACATATTGCTTCCTCCCAAAGAAATAATGAGACAAACAAAGGTCGACGCAATTTAAAGGGTCATTGCACACTCTGGGCTACTGCTGTCCTGGAACCATTCGATAATGGAGTGCGTGCACACAGATGCACACATTTGTAAGGTGATGGACCCACCGACTGATGACTTTTGTAAACGATCTGTAAGCTCTGCAAAGTGCATGCGCTGCAGACTTTCACTAGTTGTGAAGTACGCTTTGTAACTTACACACCTTATATACGCATGTAATCACTCACACACTGATTCCTGCCTTCCACAAGCATGCCAGCAGCAAGCTACACATCTTACGGACTCACCCTACACCAGAACATTTGAAAGACCCTGCCGCTGCATCCCCTACATGCCATGTCCCACTGTGCTCTCAATATTACTGTTCCTGACCTGCCCTGTCACACGTGCTCTCTACCGCCTACTCCTACCACGTGTTACACTGGGTACCTAACCCTGCTAGCCACCCACCGTGCTCCACTACTCAGTGTCCGTCATGCTCCTCCTACTGTCCGACCGGGCCTCTGCATCCCCGATTCTTGCACTGCTGTCAACTAAAGTATGCAATATCATTAATCAAATACATGGTGTACAGCTGCTGACGAATATATACTGAGCTGACTGACATTCTTGATATTTTGTAGTCAGTGAATGATACCAAGAACTAGATTACACAAGGCCTGGGGTCAGGACTGGCTCCTTGTAATTGTTAAGTCTTTAATTATGATGAGAGGGAGAGGGTATCCAGACTGGGATGTTCCAGATGTGAGACAGATGAGTCATCCTTCCTTCTATAGCACAGATTTACCATTGCCACTCCTCTCAACTGAAGTCTAATGGGAGTGGGACTCGGGCAGGTCACGGAGGAGAGTGTAAGATGTCTTTTGGGGTTCAGCGGCACTGCTTGTCACAAAGGGTGTAGCATGCAGCCACACTCATCCAAAGCCACTCGTACAGTCAGGGCAAAAGTCCAAAAAACAGTGGTGGGACTCAACCTGCGCAGTGGGAAGTGTCACAGGAAGATACATATCACAGGTTAGATATAACGCAAAGGTCAAAGTAATTTAATTGGCTTTTCCTAATTAAAAAAGAAATCTCACAGGACAAACAATTATTAAACAAAATTATTCAACATCTAAAAAATAAACCGAGAGTGGAGATTTTGCTATAACGTTGGAGGCAAGTGTGAAAGGGACACATATTGTATATAAAACAATTAGTACATATTCACTGAAGAGCAACATCACAATATAAGGCATTCACATACGAATGCTTCATGCAGCCTAGTGGGAAGGGTCCTTGCCTGGGAGCCTGACAACTGGAGATTGAATCCTTCTACCATAGAACAGCCACTAAACGATGAATTCAAAGGAAGGCAACCAACCAGTATTTTTTTTTACTTGTGTATGGTGCCCCTCAGCCGTCAGACTGTTCCACCCATCACCCTTCAATGTCTTTTTCTTGTCAGGGCGCCCCTCTGTGCCTTAAGGCGCATGTCTTCATTTCCCGGAACCCAAGCACACTATGCACAACAGTAAACGCATACAAATTTTGAATCAACATTTTCCTGATGCAAATGCAATGCAATATATGTAAAACGAACAATGAAGCGGGCATGTGTTTGCCCCCCCCCCTCGAAGGTAACAGATGCCCCCTCGGATTGGGATCCCTGGACTCGTGCCCCGTTTATGTCTCTAAACACCGTGCATATTCAAAGACATGTCTGTCAAAATGATAACCGTATCATGATAGTTCAATGCAGCATCTCCAACATTAAAAAAACGAGCAAGTCAATGATCTCATTCTGGAAGAATGATTACACGTGCAGTGGAAAACCTGCAACAAGACACAAAGGGCCCGATTCATGGAATGTTTTGCACGGTTCAAAGTGACTTTGCACTGCTGAAAAGTGACTTTGCACCGACAAACCCAGATCCATGGAACTAAGAATCAGAGAAACATGCACGCTGAAGGTAGACAATCATGTAATCAGGTGATACATGTCAAGTCCGCATTAATGGCACTGTTTACATTCCGTGGATGCTTTCCCCTCTGTGCAATTTTGAATAATTTCAGACCAGGGTGTACAATGAACACGGAAATTGATAATGATATTTTATTTCTATCGCACTCGTACACAAGTGTTTCAGAGCGCGACACGGCAAGGGAGGGGAACAGGGGAGAACAAAACAGCGATCTTACTAGGCCCAGTGACATTGAGAACACGCAAGTGCATGGGAGAGGGGGAGGTGAAAAGTGCATGGAAGGGGGAGAAGTGGAAAGTACGAAGCAGAGGAGAAACAGATAAATAGCAAAATTAAATAAATAAATAATAAAGGCAACAGTGGTAGTGCAGCCAGCAATTTGCAAATGCTAGGTTTAAGGCAGCAGACAAGGTAGGTCTGATAAGTATAGGAAGAAAAAAGGGGGTGGGGCTGTATGGGTACAGATACAGACCCCAGTGCAAGGGGTGGCCCGGAGGCAGTGCAGGAGGGTGGCAGGGTTAGCAGGTACCTGGGCCCGGAGGACAGAGGGTGGCCAGGTGCACGTGCCAAGAGAGAGCAGATCAGCAGGGGAGAGCAGGAGCGAAGACAGAAGAGAAGTGGAAGGTCTTGAGGTGCTTCCGAAACCGGAGATGGTTCTCAAGTTTCTGAGTGGCCGAGAGACTGTTCCAGAGGTAGGCCCCAGCCGAAGACAGAGATCTACCCCCAGCTCGTTTCTTTGAAAAACGACTGACCCTGAGGGAGTTGGAGGTAGAGGAGCGAAGAGCTCGAGAGGGGAGGTATTTGCGGCAGAATAGCTGAAGGTATTTTGGACAAAGGCCCCAGAAAGCCTTGCGGACAATGCAGAGGGTTTTGCATGTAATCCTTGCATCCACTGGGAGCCAATGGAGAGATTTCAGAGCTGGAGAGATACGATCCCAGGGCTTGAGGCCAAGGAAAAGTCTTGCAGTCCTGTTCTGGATTAGTTGCAGAGGGCTGAGAGTAGAGGCAGGTAGATTTAGAAAGAGGCTGTTACAATAGTCCAAGCTAGAGAGAACCAGAGCTTGGGATACCATGAGCTTCTGGGGGAAGGAGAGGAAAGGCAGAGTACCTCTGAGGAGGGTGGCCTGTATTTCTTTTCTCATTTACAGCTTTTTCAGCGAGGATTTGTAAACGCCCCCCTGCAATGTGCCCATGGCAGCGGCCATTCACATGTATTTCATGTGAATCCAATGCATTTTCCCCAGCAAGATAATCCCATGTTGGCATTTGGTTTCGCATTGCAGAGCAGGTGGGGCAGCTGCGCTTCGCAATACAAAACAACGAAAATTAGGCGATTCATTCCAGAAAATGTTTTCTGCATGCTTTTACTTATGTTTATTACGAACTGCTTTCAGGAAAAGGAGCCTCAGGGATTCTAGGTAAACAAGTGAGTGACAGAATATGCTTCCACTGCAGTCCCACTTAGCACATGACGAATAAAGGCTTTCCCGTGAGAAGACATGTGCAATATACAAGAAAGGGCATTTCCCCAAAGCATGCAAATACAAATGCGCCAATGAACAGTCTTATAGCAATTACACCAGCGAGGAAGATGTTGTATTAGGCATTCAGCCCTCTGAGAAAAAAAACAATTTGGAGCATCAATATTGATGAGCTATATGTCTGTGTGCTTGCTGATTTAGGATGTTATAATAACATAATTCAGGTGACCAATGTAAGTAAGTCTTTGGTGGAAAAGACAGTGGGCTTCATTACAGGTATGGTGGAGCGGGAAAAACATTGGCGGTAACAGAATAACCGCAAATATTCCCGCCCGTTATAATACGAATATGGTCCTAGAGTTGAGGATTTACCTCCAGCATCGTGCTGGAGGTAAATGCTCCAACTCTCTGCTGAAATACTAGCAAAATCGATGGAATTACTGCAGCAGAAATTCTGCCCCCAAAAAAAGCCACTTACGAGTCCAAAGGACTCATGAAAAATGGGGATTTACACCGCCACCACCACCACTTGTAATCCTGCGGTAATTCCGCTGGACCAAGTGCTGGTAACTGTAATTCAGTTCTGTGGTATTCTTGTAGATTTACCGTCGGAATACTGCCCAACTCGTAATGAGGCCCAGTGCGCCTAGAGAAACCTGATGTAAACCTTGGTGCCAAAGGAGGAGCTAAAATTAATATAGTGGGATACAAAGAAAGCACCATAAAGTCCAGGAATGGAATGCTTATGTTGCAGAAAAGAGCATTCCTATCAGAAGACGAATAGAACAAGCAAATCTGAAAATTAAACTAGATCCGTTTAAAGACATGCAATTAATGTCAGTCAGCGATAACACATGGCTGCACTTTGCGAGATACATGATGCACCTCTCCCTGCAGTAACCGGATGTGAAAGGGGCGACATGCATCAAAAATGCAAGCTTAAGGATGCCATACTAGTGAAACACGACTGCTGAAACACCACTGTCTGCCATGCCATCCAGGACCTACTCTGTGAACTCATACAAGTAGGCACAGGAGAGGCATTGGTCGAAGTGTATGAAAAGAAGTAGTGGAACTATGTTCCCTGCTGCCCTGCCCATCTCCCCACAAACCCAATTGCAATGCCCCCTCCCACGCACAATACAAACCCCCAAACAAATGCACCTGCTATTTAAAGTAACGTTCAGTACAGTGCAAGCTTCAACTGCTTCCTACACTTTTATTTCAGGAATGGTTTCGTTTTAAAATAAAAGTATAGGAACAGTAAAACGTAATTTAAAAAAGTATCTGAGCACCGCTCCCAACTGGTCCCGCCCTCTTCTACCACTGAATAGAGGTGGCTGAAATGACTGAGGGGCTCCTGAAGATGTATGCCTACCCCTGCGTAAACACAGGGCGAATACCCCCATTTTCCACAATTTACACCATCATTGGGGTTTCATGCCATGAAACCCTGAAGTATGGCGTAGAAATAGGACAGAAACGCCTGGTGTTTATGCTGCGCATTGCAGTCTTGCTGTGTCATATCTGTGTCCAGATGTGCACACAATGATGTGTATCCGGAAACGATAAAGGTGGAGAGGCTGCACAACAAACAAGTGTCTCCAGCCCCCACCAGCACCCAAGCCCCCTGGTGACACCCAGTTAAGCCCAGACAAGGGCAACTGTGGGTCAGGGTTTAGGTTTTAAAAAAAGAAACAACACTTTTACAAACCCTGCCCTGTCCCCAGGACCTCAGCCCCGCTATCCCACACAGTTAAGCTCAGGCAAGTTCAACTGGGGCTGGGGTTTAAAAAGAATATTTTAAAAGCCCTGCCCCTAACCCAGTACCTGCATAGAACCCCTGTCCGACACCCAGTTAAGCCCAGACAAGGGCAACTGTGGGTCAGGGTTTAGGTTTTAAAAAAAGAAACAACACTTTTACAAACCCTGCCCTGTCCCCAGGACCTCAGCCCCGCTATCCCACACAGTTAAGCTCAGGCAAGTTCAACTGGGGCTGGGGTTTAAAAAGAATATTTTAAAAGCCCTGCCCCTAACCCAGTACCTGCATAGAACCCCTGTCCGAAGGGCCCCAAAGAGCCTATGCCCACAAAATCCCCAGACAGCCCTTTCGCCCAGGACATACATAGAGCCCATGCCCCAGGACCTCTGAAAGAACTTGAGGCCAAATACCTAATTCCACCCACCTTTTGCACATGGCAACACCATCCATGCACTCCCACCAACAAACTGCCTGGCTTGCCGCAGTCTGTGTCGCCACATACCCTGTCGCCCCCAAACTCAGATTCATTAAACTATTCCATGTTCTGGAGCCCCACACCATTTTGCAACTCCTTGCCAGACGAGCATGCCTCCCCCTCTGCCCATCAACACCTGGACAACACTAGGACCATGCAGCAGTAACGTTGCACCAAGTTCACAGACGAGGATCCGAAGGTCCTGGAGGAGGGTGTCACAAAGGATGCTGACATCCTTGTTGGTCAAGGATGATTCATGGTATCAGTACGCCAGAGAAAGGAAGTATGGAAGGCCATCCTGGTCAATGTAAATACTGTTGCATTAACATCCTGCAGAATGGGCCCAATCGAGAAGTCCTGGCAGGACCTCGAGAGGCGTGTCCAGAAGCTGGTCAGAAAACACAGCAAGGACTGCCTGGCCACAGCAGGAGGATCAGCCCCACTACTCCTGGACCTACAATCAAGGTAGGAGCAGGCGCTGGCTGGCATTGACATCAGTATCCTTGAGGGAATTGGAAGAGTAGAGACTGGAGCAGAGGGTGAGTGAACAGCATGCAGGGGATGTAATAATTCTACCACATTTGGGTCTAGTGGGTTGAGCCCAATACTAATTGATGATCCAGAATGACCACACATGTCCCCAAGTACACCCCCTCTTCATACGTCAATATGGGCAACTGAAAGAAGGCCCTCATCGTGGATGGATCCACATCCCACAATTACCATCTACATATGGCGAGTTTGGTGAGATGGTGACTGAATGAGACAGAACAGATGCATGTGCACACCTGAGTACACTTCGAAATACAAGCACATCCAGTTGTGAAACAGTGCTCCCACCCAAATTCACCTGCAGGTTAGATATAACTACATGCAAACATAGGTGACACAGATCCACATTCCCTATGATTCTTAATAGAAGGCCTGCAACTGTACCATCAGATGGCACAGGACCAATGTGTGTCCTGTCAAATGATATGCAGGCATTGACACCATAGGAAAGATGGATGGCCAACAGACGCAACACATCCACATAGCCCCGCCCATGCTACCTGGGAATATCACCAAATAGACAGTATAGCTAATAGAACATAAGAAAACATTTCTGTACCCAGTCATCTAACACTGTCACCTTGCTCCACTTGCCACACCCAGCCAAATGACCCTAGCATGTACTGCAGGATGTGAATTGAAATGTGAAAAGAGAGCAAGACCATGTGCCATACCATGGCAACACTTACCAGCATTATGCTCACCTGTCTTACAAAAAAGAATGGCAAATGTGGCAGTTACACACAGCCATACAGTGCACTCCACCACACATGTACTGTGGTAAATGCCCACATCACCCACTCAACCCCATGTCCACAAACGCATGGAGATACAACTTGATGACACAGAGCTAAAGGGGGAAGGAAGATTGGAAGAGGAGAGTCCACCATCGTTTTCCGGGAACCATGTCTGTATACACATGTGGAAGATAAGACAAAGGAAATAAGCATTAGAGGCCACATACCCCAAATGCACTCCAGAGTATTCAAATGTGAAATTGGGGATTCCCACGATGTAATGTGAGCAGCATTAAAAACACCCACCCCACTCCTCCCATCCTTCAACCATAGGCATATCGAGCAGCATGGAATGCCCAGGGCATGGACAACTGTCAGAGACATTGAGCAGATACAGCAATCTGATGCATCTCCCCACTCATGCAGCACATGGCTGTTCAAACGTGGTGCAAAAAATGGGCCAGGAAAGGGTATCACGGACATTTGTGTTCACTGTGATGTGGCAGATGGTCAACTCACACCATTTGACATGCCCGTCGCTGTGTGTACTCATTACTCCAGTATATGACCTCTTAGGGCAGTGGTTTTTAAACTCTTTATTCTGAGCCACTGCTTGAATACAAATATTGTTTCTGATCCCTCACATGGAACCAAAATAGTGTTGTTGCCTCCCCTATGCCATGTTTGTTCAAATTTACTATTGAAAACAGTCACCGTACTCCATTTTTGAAGAGCCTCTCACCCCCTCTGGTCATCCTCCTGGGCCCCCTAGAGACACTGGCACAACAGTTTGAAGTTATATTATTACTAAACAAAAGGAAAGCTCTAGTAATTGTGCGAACACTTTCATACAGTGGAAAAGACCTAAGGTTTGTCTTTGAAATGAATATAGAAGTATACCTGAAAAAGATTGTAAAAAAATATGAATTCTCAATTTTATTACATAGTTTATAACACATACTTAATAATATTAAAAATCATGATACAATGAATCAAACCAATAATGTTCAAAATATTACTATACCTCACACATCAAACCGGGATACTTGCTTTATACAATACTGAACTCCTGGACTCCTGGCATAGATCCAATGGCCAATTTTTCTACCGCTCTTATCAATGCCCTGCTTGTACAAGTTTCTGTCCTATGTGGGCTTTACTCGGCTGGACATTCATCAGAGGGTGTACATTTTCTATTTGTGTGTCATATATTGATAGGCGATGTATTCCAGGCAAACACACCCTGTGTCCTTCCAATGTACTCTAAACAAACAGAAACACAAACTTAAAAAAACTCTTTGGTTTGTTAATCAACCTTGCATATCCCTTTCCGAAGGGATTTCATTATATATCTATTTTTATAATATACCTGAACTGTGTGTCTGTAGTAACTCTTTAAGGAACACCTGAAACTTTGAATGCTGCTGATGTTAACTTCATAGGTGTTTACTTCGTACACTCTTGATAATCTGTAATACAAAATGTCCTCCCTCTTGTCCCAATGACTGAGGCTCAGGAACACAGTATCTTCATCGCTGCAACAGGACAGAATCAGCTGGACCACTCTTCTTCAAACCAGAGGTACTGTTTAGACTTGGGATTCTTACCTCATTGTCTTTAGCTGTGCTATTCTCAGTAGAGACTTGCATCGTCTACTTTTGTTGGAGTTTATTACAGCTTGTGACCCTACATATGATTTATGCAAAACTCTAACTTTGTGCAAGACATTTACTATCTAAGAAGTGCCTCAGCTCCATAGACTGTGCTCCAATTGAATTTGGCTGTCCTGGCTCCATGCACACTCTATAGGACAATGACTTTGATATTTCTGTCCCTCAGAGGTGGTAACTTGTGTTAAACTGTTATTGCTGGGAAAGGCTTATCTAGATCTCATTGGAAATGTAGAGGAGCAGTTACATGCCTCTGCAGGAAATCCCACCCCCTACCTGTGTGTTGGTGTTAGAACTGATATAATATTGTTTCATCCTCATTGTATATGTTGGCCTATGCCCAGTCGCTTTGCGAGGAAATCCGTATTACAGGGTTGTGACCTTATGTGAATCAAGCCTCCATTTTAGGCTAGAGCCGCCATTTTAGTTTATTGTACAAAGTCACCCTGTGGCCTAAAATGGCCGTCTTGTGTTCTCTTGTTCTTGCTTTAACCTCTTCAACCTCTGCAGGAGAGTTAATGTCCAACCTGCCTTCAGGCTACATGTTAGGGTCATGTAGACCTTGTCCTTTGTTGACCTCGGGATCAGGGGATTACTTGAATTGGCGATGTTAACCTACAAGTATACAAGAACAATAACGCTATCTAAACACGACATGCAAAACATTTGTTTGGTCTGTATTAAAGCAATGTGTAAAGAGTGTAAAGTTAAACTTAGAGAATAATAGTGTTTGTTAGTAAATGTATTAAAAGTAAACCGCATGCATGAGATATGTAAATTAGGAAAGAACCTGGCGTGACCCTAGCCCAGTACATGATTAACTTGTAAGAGGCTGTACATCGTTATAATGAAACTGTATAAATACGCTGATGTCCAGCTAGCAAATCCTGTTCACTGCTCACATTGAACCCTGCTGGTGGTCTCTGTGATGTACTGACGGCCAAATAGCTATTTGTGTACTTTGTTTGTAAACTGTACAGAATTGCAATAAAGATTCTGGGAATCTTTACAAGCCCGTGTCGGTGTATTTCTCTTTGCATGGTGTAAAAGCCTTAATATTGTATTTTCTGATTCCACATTGGAAGCCTGAGATCATGCCATGCTTAACACCAGCTGTTGTGACCATACCACAGCGAGTATTCAAAAGAAGGTACCCACTGAGAAAACCCTATCAAATGTATCCCAGAAGAGACGACAATCTGAGGGTAGAACTCCTTGAAGGAATATGAAAAGGAGCAGAAAGAGAAGCCATTGACGTCACGAGAGATGAGCATGATGCACTGAGAATACTGGCTGAAGAGAATGCATGGATTTTACAGGTAATGATGATGAAGTTAAGAATCGAGTAAAGTTTCATGTGTCAGAAGAAGAGTGCACGTGTGTGAAGCACTGCAGAAAATGCAAGCCGTTCAATAACTGTAACGCGCGTGGATTAAGTAATCTTAGACTGCAGGCGAAGCCACCATTGTATAGAAACTGGACATCAGTGCCATAAATATTAGTAAGCCAGGACCCAAGGAGACAAAAGGCAAGAACTGTGTCACAGCAAAAATAAGCTGAGATTGTGGAAACAAATAGCGAGGCTGTCTGGCCTGGTGTCAAAACTGAAGCAGCCAAGGTTGTTTATCTATTCTTGAGGGCAGTAAACGTGTGAAGCTGAGCCATTCCTTGTTAAGGTGCAAAGAAAGAACACCAAGCGTGCCAAGTTTTATTCATTTAAGACATTTAAATGCTGCAAAATGGACCAAATCGTGGTCTCCTGTCACGTGAGCCAAGGATGGAAATAGAGTTGAGCGAGGAGTCTAGAAAAACAATAGTGAAAGCCTGTACTTCCATATATTCCCAGAGACAAGAATACTTTTCAAGGCCAAGTTCAAAGACAATCTTCATGGCAGAAGGCATGAGTGATGAGACTCCTGGGACCTGGGTCTGATCTTAGGTGCTGGTAAGTGAACCGAATGTTCCATAAAAGGCATGAGCATGCCAACCAATTATAGAGGGCTGTATAATAAAGGGCCTCATAGTTTGAAGACCAATGATATACCGTGTACTTAATAGTATTGAAGATTACATGTTTTAGAGGTAAACATAAGTTGTCCACCTGACAGTAGATAGCAATCCCAGCCCATATGGAAAGTATACTCAGATTTTCCCCTTGAATGTGTCACAATCCCTCATAGGTTTTCCTTATTTGCCACGTAGTATGACGTCACGACTGATGTATTTTTTGCATACAAGGTTGTTTTCATGAGAAATTAACTGAGAGGAAGAGCGAATGCCCGCTGATGTCCATTGTCACTCCCTGTTTTAGATAATTGTTAATAAAATAGCACCTTTGCCATCTTCCTGAGTTGATTCGATTATTTGATGTCAGAGTTGTTCCGCATCCCGATCCATTGCATGCACAATACCCAATGGGCCATATGCTCACATGGTAGCAGAGGATAGTTGGAAAACTTCCAAACCAGTTTGTTTCAAGATTTCCAGACAATCGAGTATCCTCCACCATTCGCCGGAAGATAATGGGGTTTTCCTGTGGAGAGTTGGCGATAGAAATAAATTTGTAAGAAGAACCGAGATGGAGGGGAGATCCCCCTTTCACAAAATTCCTGCCCCGTTTCCACGGGTCATCTGAGGACAAAAGGCAACGTGGTTGGATTGGAGGAGGAGTCGATACAGAAGGCCTTGAGTCGATTGATGAAGTAATGGTGGTATACTAAGGGGAATGGCAAATGAAGGGTATGGGATTGCGATCATTTTTAAGTAACGGGAAATATTGTATGAAGAAAAGGTAGCGCCTAGATTCCTGACTCTAGGGATTTTCAGAAGGAGCTGTTTCAAATCCCAACAGTGGTAGAACAGTAACTTATAACACGTAAACAGGTTTACGTAAGGTGGCGTCTCAAACCCTGTATAGAGTACAGGAAAAAAGGCAAGAGAGAAAAAGTTGATCACAGTGTTTATTAATGTGTAATGTCGATAAGTCTTTAGGTTGTTTGTTGAGTAAAAACACTGAAGAGCGATAGAAGTTGTAAAGTAATTGAAAAAGTTGAGGAGCAATAGTGATTAAGCATAGCAAAATTATTGGTACCAATCAAAAGGTAGAGATAGCAAATTAAGAAATTAGAGGCTTGAGCAGCGATTGATGGTGAATGCTCATATTTGTTGTTTTAAAGTAATTGAAAAAGTGGCGATTTAAGCAAAAGTATAAAGGTTACTTCATAAGTCTGGTAAGTACTGACAGTCTATTGAGATTTGTCATTATGGGAGATACTCCTCTGATGCACTTATGTAAAACATTACCAAAGCACAGGCCCACGCTGAAACAGCAAAGTGTGTAATGGGTGAAAGGCACAGCAGATAAGATGTTCATGCCATGGCCACAAGGGGGATCATTGTCAAAAGCGATATTGTAACACATGACTACATACTTGCATGCTGCGTACACATGGAAGAAATTAGAGAATAGATTAGTAATTCCAGGGAGAAAAGGACGATCCACCACCTGAGGAGTGGAGGCTTTGTCAGTGTAAGGAGGAAGGTGTTGAGCCCTCAGCTCCCCTTACCTCACCTGAAGTAAAAGGCACTAGCACAGAAGAAATAGGGTTGTACCCTTTAAAGGATTTGAAAGCAGAATGCGGTATAGTAATCTGATATACACACTGCCAGTTTATAGTAGCGACGATAGTCCAGAGGAGAATAAGAGAAAAGAAGAGATCTATGAGATCATTCAAGACAAAGAACAAATGAGTGAGCGGATGAATACATCAACAGAAGTAGATAGGGAGACTAGAGAAGGAAAGGAGAGAAGGGTACAGCTGACAAACTAGCGCTCATGCAGAATGTATGGATGGGAGGAGATATATTACTTAAAATAGATGTGAAAAGCATTGAGGAAGTTAGGCAAAGAGAAGATAAGGACAAACAAGAAGGAAAAGACAAAGAACAAAAGAAGAGAATGAAAGAAGATGAGCAGAAAAGGAAGAGCAGGGAGCGATGAGAACAGTATAGCGTTCTTTCATCGATGGGTGCAATTCTGATTTTTTTTTCTGAGTACATTTTACCGGAAAAACTCATCAAAATATATAGGGGGCAGGGGGTTTGAAAAGTATATATATAAGGGGTGGGGATGGAGGCTTTGTGGGGGATCCCCCCAAAAATAAAAATAAAATCAATTTCAATGAGTTTTTTCCATAAAATTGATTGGGGAAAACCCATCGAAATGACACCCGTCAATGAAATGACATAGATCCACGAGAACAGACAAATCAGGAGGAGCAAGAGAAAAAAGAAGAACATGCAGAAGAACAAAGGAAGTATGACAATATACAGAGAGCAATATAAGATAGGGATAGAGGCGAAAGGAAGATGAGGAAGCGCGAAGACTAAGGGATAAAAGATTACAGAGACAAAGTGAAGAAGAGGAAAGAAAGGAAGGAGTATGAAGAGAAGAATGAAGGCAAGAGGAAGAAAGAATTAGAAAGGATGCGTGAAAGCAAAGAGAACTAGATGAAGAAATAGAACGAAGAAGATGACAGCACGGTCTTGATGCTGGTCTCATTCGTAAGGAACCAGTAGGGCTAAGCCCAGAAATATGATGGGACAGAATATAAGAGATTCCTCAAATGAAGGAAGCAATGCCAATGGTATCTATAGTAGAATTGGAAAAAGAAAGTTTTGATGCGGTGATCATCGGAGAAAAGATCGATAAGGCCTATCAAGAATTAAAGGAAGGTAGGAAGTATGGAAGTCGAGGGAAGGGGAATCAATCCCTAGCATTTCAATCATGAAGCAAAGATGAAATTCTGTTCAGTATCAGACATAGAGTATTGTCCTTAAGCAGACTCAACCTATACAAAGGTAAGGAAAATAATAGTCGCACTAGTTGGGGACAGGATATGTCAGATGAGGAAAGAGAATCCAGTCTTGGGGAAGAAGGAGGGAGAGCGTCCGCCCCTGAAGGAAGTATGCAAATGGACAAAGAAGTGAGATGGTCGGATCAAGAACAACCTAAGGATAGGAAGCCAGATCGAATAGCATATTCAGAGCATCCCCAAAGATGATCGTATAGTGAAAAGGAAGAATCACTATGCATATGTGAGCAGGTTAACATTGTTAACAGAGGCAGATAAAGAAACAAGTGGGGATGGAAGCGAAGCCTTGTGCTGAGATACAATTGATGATAGTACACCATTGTCAGTTGTTACAAGAGAAAAATAAGAAGAAAGATTAGACTAGGAAAATCGAGGAAGCCACGTTAGTTCAGAAAAAAGTGTCTAAATTTGCCATAGAAGGGGTGGTATTGACAAGTGGAGAAGGAATGGGAATGCAGGAAGCAATGAGTTATTCACAGGTGAGTAATAAGCGCCCAATAGATCAAGGTGGGTATGTGTTTGTGCCACGAGACATAGGTATGGCCTATAGATGATGAGGAGGTGGATTCCAAAATAATCAAGGTGGTTTTCAGAATTCACAGAATGAGAATCAGAGTAACCAGGGAGGATATAACCAAGGGGCGCTTGTCAGACGGGCACCCCTAGTATGTTGGATTTGTGGGATGGCAGGGCACTTTGCACACGAATGTGGAAGCCAAGGGCATGTACAAAATGGCCAATTTTCAAGAGGGGGGGACAGGTTATCCTCCAACATATAGTACACAAACTAGAGTAGGGTTTGCCAAAGCTCACATATTTTATCAGACACAAGCGCCACCAGCACAGCAGGTGCAACAGCAAGAGTGAGAACCCATATGAATCCACCACAAGGGCAGTCGCAACAAGCCCGTATGCAGACACAGCAGCATGCAAGCACAGGACAAGTGCTGACATCCAGAATAGGAGGTGTCACTGTGCTATTAGGAAATCCTTTCACAGGGACAGGATGAACCTGTACCAACAATAGGACAGCTCACAGGGTGACTTGATGTGTTTAGTACTATCTGTGACACCAGACCTCCAAGAGGAACAACCGGCCAATGTGACAATAGGAGGCAAATCCTTTTCTTTTCTTGTTGACACTGGAGCAACTTGCTTGTGTATACGAAAAAGAAAATATCCAATGTCAGGAATGACCATGAATGCTCAAGGGCTCTCTGGAGCTGTGAGTCTAGTTCCTTTTACTAATAAATTACAAGTCTCTATAGAAGAATGTGACATGTCTGTTCCTTTGTTATATTCACAACAGACACTGGTTAACATTTCGGGAAGAGATTTGATGACAAAACTAAACATGAACATTTCATTCACTGATCAATGAATAGTGTGTTCCACTCCAGGAATACACTATTTAAATGTGGATGAATTTAAACTGGCATTCACAGGGCAAGCTGCTCTGCGGGGTGTTCCAGGAGATCCAGAGATTTTTCTGAATGGGGTGAGCATTGTACTGACATGGCTACCTGGCTTGGTGGGAAAGATTGCGAGGATACCTGATGAGTTTTTGTTTAGACCGCAAGTACCTATGGACAAAGACGGGGGGCAGACTATCCCTATAGAATTAGAAGCAACCATAGTACGAAAGGAAATGGCAATGCTCAAAGGAGTAGATAATGAATGTAGACGATGGAGAACAGTAATAGCTCTAGAGGAAGGGTACAGATTGATTGACATAACTGATGACGACATGATCAGGGAAGACCAAACAGATGATGATGTGATGTTCTTTATGAGCATCACATACTGGATAAGGATAGAAAAGAGGGAAGTCCCACATCGAATGGCGATAATGCAGCAACTTCCAGTATTTTTTCAGTAAGACTTGGAAATGGTGCCAAGTGTCCTTTGGACCACAGGCCCTTATAGTGTAGGTTTATTAAAGTAAACAGGGGAAGTTAAAATAAATCTGAAGCCAGGAGTGATTTTACCTCGAGCAAAGCAGTACCCCATGTCCCTAGAAGCTGATGAGGGTATATTCCAGACTATCTCAACACTGATGAAACAGGGGATTCTGGTGCCATCGGAATCATTGTGTAATATCGCTGTGTAGCCGATTAAAAAATCTAAAGGAGGATTGTGTAGATTTATACAAGACGAGAGCGATCAACCAGATTGTAGATGCAGAGTTTCCTCTAGTTCCTAATCTGGCGATGATACCCTGCAGTATCCCAGTGGAAGCTCTATATTTCACAGTGATCGATTCGAAAAATGCGTTTTTCTTTATCCCATTGCACAACGACTCACAAGACTTCACTTCATTTACATTTTACCAAACTCGATTGAAACATACTCGTTTGGCCCAGGAGTACTGTGAGTCTCCATTGATCTTTAACAGAGTCCTAACGATGGATCTAGGCAATATTGATCTTAAGAGTGCGGTGATACAATACATTGATGACATTTTAATTTGTAGCACCACGGAAGATGAGTGCAGACAAGATTGTGTTCAGTTGAGGACTATTCTATCAGACAAGAGATATAAGGTAGACAAGGAGAAGTAACAATACTGTCAAGAAGAGGTGTTATATATAGGGCAGCTGATTTCACGTGAAGGAAAGAAGATGACACTTGAAAGAGCTAGGGTGATTATGAAAACCTCAAAGCCAAATACAGTGAAACAGATGCAACAGTTTTTGGAGCTATGCAACTATGTTAGAGCCTGGGTTTTTGATTAGAGTACATACACAAGACCCCTTGTGCAAGCTTTAAAGAAGGCACAAGTGGAAAAAGTAAAAATAGAATGGACTGAAGAAATAGAGGAAGGGTATGAGGAGCTGAAAAAAGCAATTCATACAATCCCTGTTTTAGGAATTCCCAATTCTGCTGAGGAATTTTATTTTTTTTCTCACACAAATTCGACAGTCATGACAGCAGTGATTACACAGAGAACTACATTGAGGTACAAGCCATTAGCCTACTACAGTGGGGTTTTAGAC
Source organism: Ambystoma mexicanum (assembly GCF_040938575.1). Taxonomy (NCBI): domain Eukaryota; kingdom Metazoa; phylum Chordata; class Amphibia; order Caudata; family Ambystomatidae; genus Ambystoma; species Ambystoma mexicanum. The sequence goes on along the minus strand of NC_090930.1, from coordinate 1,181,919,602 downwards.
CCAGATGTGAGAGGACACTTTCCTTGCGGACAGACATTCGCAGCTGCAGCGTTCGCAATTGAGAACTCTACAAGTATTGTTATGGGATGCTCTATGGACCTCTTCGTGGAGCATGCTCTATTTGCCATTTTAGAGAAACCCAAAGGGACATTGACATGCCAAAGAGCTTGAGCTTATGCGGTAATGATTTCTACCCCAACAATTAAGATTGTAAAATGTAAAATAGTGAATCCTGCCATGTTTATAGCTGAGCCAGTAGAAGAAAGCGATCATGTGCATGACTGTGCTAATTATCTTGAATTTTGTGATGATATAGCCCAAGTGAAGGAGAATGCTTTGGCGGGAGGGGAAATTCTCTTTATTGATGGTTCTTCGAAAATTGATCAGACTAGTGAGAAGAGACATTCAGGTGCCGCGGTAGTGAGACACAGATTAAATGGAGAATTTGAAGTTGTAGCAAGTGCAAGGCTACCATTTCATTCTTTAGCACAAGCAACAGAATTAGTAGCGCTTATTGTCCCGCTCGAGAAACACGAAGGGAGGAAGTGACGGTGTACAGTGACGTCAACCGTACACACAGGATTAGCGCATTGGAAAAGGAGGGGCTATCTCTGAGCGGACGGCACTCCAGTGCAGCACAAATTCTTATTGGACAGGCTTATTAAGGCACTCCAACTCACAGTATCCATAGCGGTCATGAAATGCGCAGCGCATACTAAGCAAACACATTTTATCTCTTGCGGGAACAAAGCCGCAGATGAAGAAGCCAAAAGGGTTGCATATTCCCCAGACATTTCAAGTTTTGATACTGAGAATATTAATGAAAAAGTAATTACAACCATGTTATTGCTAGAAGGGTTTAATAAATCATTGATAACCCAATTAATGTAGATTCAAGGAAGTGCACGGCAGGAAGAGCAGGAATTATGGAAGCAAAGAGGGTGTTCTTTATCCTCCATAGAAGCATTATGGTGACAAGACAGCACTGGAAAGCCAGTGATGCCAGTACCATTATTAAAGGTCCTGCTTGAACAGCAGCATTACCCTGTGCATTAAACTAGGGAGAGTCTTGCGGCATCGATTGGGGAAGACTGGTTAATTCCGAATTTGTTGGAACACATTGCACTATTTATGGTAAACTGCATTGTGTGTCAACATTTTACTGCTAGGCATACACTGAGAACAATTAGAGGGGTAATACCTCAACCGAATGGTCCATTTCAGCATTTACATATCGGCTATAGCGATATGCTGCATGTATGTAATGGATATAGGTATCTATTAGTGGTGGTGTGTCCCTACTCTAGGTGGATCGAGGCAGGTCCGTGTACACACCCTGAAGTCACTTGCACAGCAAAGGTTTTAGTGCGCAAAGTTTTCCCGAGATGGGGTGTGTGTGAAGTGATGAGATCCGACAACGGGTCACATTTTGTTAATGAGCTATTTGAATAAATAGGGCTTCTACTGAATATAAAGCACACGTTTTCTTCCACTTATCACCTGCAAGTGAACAGTGTATGTGAAAGACTCAATGGCCTCCTTAAAGAAAGGAATGCCTAGATTAAATTTCCTACCCCTAGCTTTATATGCCCTTCGGAATCAGCCAGCATAAGACCATCACTTCACCCCTCATGAACTGCTGACAGGGCGGCGTATGAGAACGCCTCTCACTCCTCCATCTAGAAGTAAAAGTGATGGCCAGAGTGTAGCTAAAACCTTAGGTGATGAATTGCATGACTATTTGACATGTATGACCTAAGGCATCTCTCTCATTTCTGATCAAGTCAAGCGCAAGGGGGGTTGGTCTCAGAACACCGAAGTAGACAATTCAACAACCAGCCCAAATCAACTACTATCAGCACTTAAGTTATATGTTCGAGACCAAATTCTCATTAAAATTATTACTAGAAAGTGGCATGAGCCACAATTCAATGGTCCCTTTTGAGTTGAGAATATAACCCCTTCAGCTGTAAAGGTCTAAGGAAGACGAGCTTTACTTCACCAGGGGGATGTTAACCCTATAAAGGTGAGATTCGCCCTCCCACCATTGCCAATCCAGAAGCAAGACAAGAAGAAGAATATCAGTGTGTACGGGCTCGATCGATGACGAAGAATAAGGATGATTAAGCAACTGCCAGTGGATGAAACAGATTTATCTTGAACTGAAATTTAAAAGAACACTCCATATAGATATTTTAGCAGGAGTGCAAAGACTTGCCGAGAATTTCAGGAATTTTGAAAATTAACTTTAGAAATACACATTGTAGTATCAAAGTCATGCCTAAACATCAGTTCTTGATCAGAAATTGGAAACGAGATCAATATCTAGCAGCTTAATTTCATGGTGAATACCTGTTCTGAGCAGTTAAACATATGGTATTTACCGATAGTGATGTTCATTGACTTGTGCTTGCTGTCTTTGTGTTTATATTTCAAGCTTATCCTGCTCTTGGCAGAAGAGACGTTGATATTCAAACTTTTTTACACAATCCTAAAAATGGCCCTGTGATAATAAAGGTTCTCATTGCAATAAATGAGCCAATTTTACAGTTGCAGCTATAAAGAAATGTGATGATTGTATTAAAGATGAGAATGTAGAAGCCGGCACGGTTCTAGAGAATGAACAAGTGCAACAAGTACCAGGATGGCGAGGAAGATGGATGCCTATGTTTCTGTGTGTAATATATGCCCGCATGATCACTCTCTTTATCTTTCTGTTCCTCATCTTTCACAGTCTCTATCATGTTAGTACTTCAGCTGAGGTAGAGGTCCCTATGGTTCTTCCTACTATGGGAAATTCCTTTGATATACTTCATGAATGGTACAAGGCTTCGAAAAGGCACAGGAGAGATGCAGAGGAAGATAATGAGGTGATAAATACCTATCTAGATAATGCAGTACATTTGGGTGATAACATATGGTACCAGCAAATGACGGAAGTAGGTGTACTCTCATCCCTTATGACATAAATACAGTACAAACTTTCATCTCCAGAAAGTCCCAGAACACGATGCCAGGTGCCTCATTCATCTTGCAGCATGTATGACCAGAAGACAATTTCAGGGAAGTTGGGCCACTTTACGATGGAGGTCGAAATGGTCATTCCAATTCCAGGATGATTATATCAAGATTACATAGATGGAAAAGGAAACTGAATGGGAAAGCAAGATGCTGGTGTATCCCACAGTAGGACTGGAAGAGGCAGTCATTAAAGACATGAAGATAATGGATTGTGTTGATATAACAGAAACAGCTGGATCGCCTGGATGTTGGGAACAAACTCAAGTCTTATTTTTTTTATTACATTTAAAGTGCAAATTGGCTAATTAAAATCTTATACACTATATTGAATAACAATTCAGTAATAATAAACACTATCATAAAGCAGCATAGGTACAATAAAACACAATTAAGCATATTAAAATAGTAAAATACTTTAAAAACTAACATATTACATTCCATCATATATCAACATAACGGGATGCACCAGGAATTGATTAGCTATTAGAAATTGCTCTCTTCTATATATAGAAGGCTGCACCAATATAAACCATAGTTTTAGCCATGTAGATGGTCGACCAGAATTGGTCAGATGGGATTATTCTTAAATCACTCACCAATTTTCCATAGTCCTTGTGATACCATTTGTGTAGCTTCTCACACCCTGTGAGTATATGTCTGGTTGATTCTATCTCCTTACAACAGTGCCTACACACTCTTTCCTCCTTAGGTATACCAAACCAGGCACCCATGTACTCCTTGCAAGGTAGTATATTAAACCCAAGGAGGGCAATAAATCTCACCAAGTTTTGATTTCCAGTCTTTAACAAATAGCTTGAGGGTATCACAGGTTTTAGCCCTTGAAGCACATAGGCCTCATATAATTTCTTTTTGGCAAGGCAGGGCAGGTTATTACATATATTCCATTCAAGGGCTTTTTGTTTAGGTATTTATACATCGTATTAGCTTCCCCTAAATTTGTGGGAAAATTCATGTTTATTTCTTTAAAGAAGGAAAGTGTTATATCTTTCAAGTTAGTCATGTATGTATTCATTTTATCTCTCCTGTGCATGTCTTTACCAATACGACTCATTAAGATCTCTCCATCCCCTTCTCCTAGTACAATTTTTACATATAGCTTACAACATTGTATTTTCCATAACGGTTTTAGAGATGTTAGCCCCAATTCACATCTTATAGCTTCATTTAGAGTTGCCCTTGGTAGACACAACAGTGGCCTCTGTAAAGACCGGAGGGGGGACTGCACTTCTGCTCTATATATTGTAGAGGGGAGGCAATGAGACCCCTGCCAAGATTCTCTATTACGGTACCAATGGACGAGCAATCAAGGCCAGCTTCTCAGGAGGTGATGCAAGCTGGTTCTTAAGTACAGTGAAGTCCAGAAGCACCCACAAAGGAATGTCCACACACTGTATCGGTTACAACACAGTCTTTAGGTATATACAATATCATGATAACTCACTTTGTACTCCGAAAATCAATAATGGCAAATATGTACAATTCTAAAGTGGTAACACTAACGTTATTAGATCTCATTAAAGTGCATACGGTCAGGATGACACACAGATCAAAATAAAGAGGAAACCAGCAGTAGAGAGAGGAAGGAAAGCAAGATGGTTGAGCAATAGGCAGAATACTGGTAACTACCGTTAAACACAGTTCTGTGTGGAGATCCCCCCGCCTGGGCAACCTGTAGACGAAAGATACAAGCCCAGTCCTTATATTGTTCACACTAGACTTTCCAATGGTTCTGCAACTCCAAAGTACCTGGCGTTGTAGCGTTCCTCGTCGGGGAATCGACAGCCCTTCTTGGGTGTCCTCCCTTTCAGGCAGGAGTCACGGGTCGTCGAACGTCCGACAGAGAACAGGTCGAGCTACGACGGTGAAGTGGCTGTGTCGTTCCTAGCGGTGCTCGTTTACGGGGAAGCGTAAACGTCCTGCAAGGAAGAGGCGTGCGGGGCACCTCAGTGTCGATAGTTCTGGACCACAAAAAGTTGAAGAACTGTGGCCCAGCAAGGGCGTTGAGTCGTCGGCATCTCTGTGGTCTTAGGGTGGTGGGAAACCCACCGGTGGATGCTCCTCGGCGCGTCGACGGTCAGGCCTTCTCCAGCAGGATACAGCAGCGATGATGCAGATAAGAGCGTTCTTGGATCAATGATGTTCTTAGGCAACAGGAGCACGGCGGCTCCAGTCGGCGATGGCGGTCGGTGACAGTGGCGGACAACAGTCCGGGCGCATCTCCTTGGAGTTCCACAGCAGTCCCCGTCTCGGGTTGGCAGCCTGTCAGAGGTCTGTCTACCAGGGAGCTTAGGCAAAGATCAGCTTTGCACGATGGTCCCTCGTAGCTCGGGAAGAGGACGCCTTGCCAGGTCCTCTCTCGGTCAGTTCTTGAAGCACAGCAGCTTTCAGATTGTGAAGAAGAGCAACAGCAATTCTTCTCGTCCAGCAGGGCTTCAGGATCAAGCTTCAGTTACTCCAGTTACTCATCGTAGTGGACTTCAGCTTCTGAGCACGATTCCTAGCAGTGAGAGGTTCCCAGGTATACTGTTGATTTCCCATTCATTCCGCTGGGTCATACTCAAGCATCCAATCACGACTACGGTCATTCATGCAGGCAGGCAGCCAATCAGGCACATGGGGCATTCAGGCCATTCACTTCTCTCCAGACACTCACAACAAGTTATGTGTATTGGGACAAGTACCGAGCCATTCAACACTCCAAGCTGCATTCATACCGGTTTCGGGCAGGGCTGTCTCAACCATTGTGTCAACCACCAGATACTAGACAGCCACAAGATAGACTTTATATTCGTCACACACTCCATTCACCCAGCTCCCACCCACAGGCGTACCCACAGCATACGGTCGTTGAGAAGGCTCCAGCCAGTCTGGTCGGCACTTCCCCACACTACCATATACGGAACTTCCACCCAACAGCCAGTCAGGGGAAAGGGACTGAGGCAGGTCTTGCCGGGACTTCGGGAAGATCAGGTGATGGAAGGCAAGAGGCCATGGGGGCCATTTTGTCTCCATCCGGAATCTACCTATTCCAATGACAGGCCCTGGGCATCCCAAAATGAAGGACGCTCAGGGCAGCAGTCATTTCAGCACAGAGCTGCTACCAGCCCGTACCCTGCTGTGTGGGTCACACACAGGTGCCCAATAAACATACACTAGGGGCACAGGGTTGCGCCCCTACCCATGGTTGCCATAAGGGTATCCCATGGGTCTGTTCACCAAAACCAAAAGAGAGAGAGCTGCACCGCCAGGGGTCTCACATGAACTCCTGCGGAGAAAACATGACAGAACACACGATAAAAAGCAGTAAAGGACAAGGATACAGAGGCCCTGTCCTTCCGATGCATTTCCAGTATCACAGCCTCCACAATTTCCCCTCAAGTTTCCCTAGGTTTTCCATATCATTACCGCCCACAGACTCCAGTGCATATAAAGCTCCTGGGATGATACAGCTCTTATAGACTTCCAGATAGCCTTCTATAGAATATCCACCTTTACTTGCCATATATTTTTCATGATGTTCCATTTCTTAAGCACTTTAGACTCTACCATCTCATAATAGAAGCTGCTGGGGGTTTTGTCATAATGGGTTTCCCCAGTCTTTCTATCTTTTTCACTTTAGAACCCCCAAACACCATCACCTTGTTTTTTTGTATATTAATACTTAGATTATTTTCATTGGAATACCAATATAACACATCAAGCTTCCTCTGCAACCCCACCAGCGTTTTATCTAATAGTATTGTATAGTCCGCATAAATAAGGCCGCTAATTCCAAGCCCTCCCACTTTTGGTGAAAAGTTATTTATACCAAAGAACCTATTCCATAGGCCCGATACATATAGATTATACAAAAACGGTGAGATGGCACAGCCCTGCTTAAGGCACATGTTTGTTTTGATCTCCGGGGAGATCTTTTTGCCTTTACCCAGACAGATTACAACATTGGTGTCCCTGTGCATTTCTCTTAGGAAATGTAAAATCATAGGGCATTTCTTGCTGACTGCTAATTTATTCCAAAGTATATCACAGTCAACATTATCGAAAGCTTTTGAATAATCAAAATAACACACACAAAGACTCATATCTTTTTTATCAACAATGTCTGAGATTATGGGGGTAATTCATAGAATTCAGGGCACGAGTGTTGCACGCGGCTGGCACACGAGGGAGCGGGTGCTAGACTGCGCCAGCCGCGTGTGCCAAAACCCATTTCAGCGCACAGCATATTCATGGATACTTACATCGATAACCAGCCCTGGTGTAGAGTGGCGCAGCGACCCTGCAGCAGCTCCAGTTATGCCCCCAACCCCGCCCCGTGTGCCAAAAACATCGCCCAAATCCAGTACATGGCGCAAAGGCCAGTAGACCAGCATACAGCCCCCCACCATGAAAACACATGGAAAACTCTCTGTGCACCCCTTTCGGAATACACGTTCCCCGCTCGCGCCAGTGAAATCGCATTGAAAACTCCCCGGCCACCCCTACAAATATGCGTACCCTGCTCGCACTAGCAAAATCACGTGTGAAACTCCCCGCGCACCCCTCCGAATACACGTACCCCGCTCACGCTAGCAAAATTGTATGTAAAACTCCCTGCACACCCCTCTGAATATGCGTATCCCGCTCGCTAGCGAAATCACGCCTCTCTGCGCACCCCTCAGAATACGCGTAGCACGCTCGCGGCCAGCAAAGTCTCGTGTAAAACTCCCTGCGCACCCCTCCGAATATGTGTACCCCACTCGCACTAGCGAAATCGCATGTAAAACTCCCTGCGCACCCCACGGAGCGTCAGGTAAAATGCATGGAAAAAGTCCCCCCTGTGGTGTGGGCTGCTTGCGGGCATAGACTGGGGTGATGGGCTACCTGCGGGGCATTGACTGGGGTGATGGGCTGGCTGCAGGGCATGCCCAGGGGTGATGGGCTGCCTGCGGGGCATGGACTGGGGTGATGAGCTGCCTGCGGGGCATGCCCATGGGTGATGGGCTGTCTGAGGGCCATGGACTGGGATGATGGGCTGCCTGCGGGCCATGCCCTGGGGTAATGGGCTGCCTGTGGGGTATGCCCAGGGGTGATGGGCTTCCTGCGGGGCATGCCCAGGGTTGATGGGCTACCTGCGGGGCATGGACTGGGGTGATGGGCTGCCTGCGGGGCATGGGGAGGGTGGATGGGCTGCTTGAGTGTATTCCGGGGATGCGCATAGACTTTCACACATGATTGGCCTAGCACGAGCATGGTACATGTATTCCGGGGGTGCGCGAGGAGTTTTACATGCGATAGGCGTGGCACGAGCATGGTACGTGTATTCCGGAGGTGTGTGTGGACTTTCACACATGATTTCACTGGCGCGAGCGGGATACGTGAAGACAGGAGAGTGCAGCTTGAAAGAACCATCTCAGCTGAACTCCATGCAATCGGGAGTCGGTCTGTATGTCATGTGAGGCCATATAGGCAGAACTCCGTCTCACACGTCAGTCCGTGCAGGAGGAAGCACGTGTGACACGTGAGGTAATGCATGCTGACCTTAGTCTCATTGCCATGCAGGACCTGGCTTACCAGACCGGTATGCTTTCTGCCATTGAGGGGCAAGGCGCAGCTAGGCGTGGTGAGTCAACTGAGCCACGTCCACCTTCTGATTTCCATCCAGAGGGTGACGATGACAACCTATCTCCCACATAGGTTGGGCCATCTCAACATCTACACATGTGGGTGTTGAGGTGCACCCTGTGCCTCCCTCCTCCTGGGTTCCCCCCCCACCCCATTTGTCATATATGGCCATTTTTTTTATTTTATTTTATTTTTTCCTGCAACATTTATTTTCCAGCAGTATTTTTGTTTTTGGCCTGCAAATAATTTATTTTCCTGTTTTTTGTGTTGTTTTTATTTGCAATTTTTTTATTTTATTTTTTTCTTGTTTTTTATGTTTTTTTTAACTTTCCTTTTTGAAACATTAATTGTATTTTATTTTATTTCATTATTTTCTACAAAAAAAATTGTTTAATTGATTTTTGTTTTCTGCTGATTTTTTCTTTATTGCATTTTCTTTTGTCTATTGTGCATACATGTGACAGTGTGGTGCTTTGTGGCATTGGAAGGCATCCACTGTGTGTTCCATTTGGGCCCATTCAGGCTTGTCTTGTGTATGTGTTTTGCGTGGGGTCCTGACACATATGCCACTCCTGCTTCCCCTTTCCATGGGCTCACAAGGATGGCTCGGTGTAACAGCATATCACACATGGCCGTTGGGCTTCCGTCATATCTGTGGCCAGTCTGCAGTCCTACTTGTGTGTACACCCCTAGTGGGTATTCCGGATAGTTTCTCCAATGCATGTCTGCACTTCACTTTGGTGAGTATTATGTTGACTGTGTATTTCATTATGTTGCTTATAATAGTTGCTATGTATTGAATGTCTATGTTCATGCAATTCCTGCTGTGGGTGGTACCATGCACCCTTTGGCTGTGTACGACACACTGATGGTGGGAGGGGTCCATGTGCTGATAATTTTGAATTGGGACACTTTCCCCACAGTGATTTGGATATGCCACATGAAGTCTGCACGCTGAGTACCCATGTCACCATGCATTTCAACGACCACCCATTCCTTGCTTCCTCTACTTTGGCCATCTTCCAGCTCTGGCTGGTGTTTTGATGTGCCATATGAGGTATGACCGCATTGCTCTTGATTTGATTGTCAGGTGTGTGTCCTGGACCTGCTCCCCCCTCCCATTGGTTGCACTTGGCCCTTGTGACAATCCGGCCAACCAGGATGCTGGAGCCTGCCACTACTACCAAAAGCCCACAATGGAGGGCCTGTCTAGCCCTGTCCACCAGCCTTCTGGGTCACTTGATTGCCCCCCTGTCTCCCCTGCCCCTGCCAGTCTCCCTTTGTCTCCCCCCTTCATCATCACATTCCCTTCCCTTCTGCACCGTCTGGTTTTCCTCTGCCCCGTGTGTGTGCTTTCTTTTCCCATCTCCCCCTTTATTCATTTTGACCTTGGCTCTCTCCTCCCTTCTCTCCTCACTCTCCCTCTCCACCACCCTTTACCCTCCTCCTTGTCCTCTGTCTGTCATTTTCCACCACTACCCCAATTGCCATCAGGCATGGTAATACGTAGCCGCTTCTTCTTTGCAGACATTTGCCCCTCTGCCTCCGTCCATCCGCCTCACCTTCACCTTTTTTAGTATTATTTTGCCACTTACTTTCATCATTAGTCCCTTCACCACTGATTACAGGTCACCTGTTCCCCCATTCCCTTCTGTGTTTCTTCTCCCCCTCCCCAGCACTATCTTGATTCTTTGTCAACCTACCACAGTTTGTCACTTGTTTTGTTACTCTCCTCACCTCGTCCCTCCTCTTCCCTCACTCCCCTCCTTATGTGACTCCTGCATTGCAACTATTGCCATCAGGCATAGCAATGTTGATGCTAGTTTTGTTTTCCAACATTCCCTCCCTAGACTCTCCTTTATTGTTCCAGGCACTTGTGATATCTACTTCGATTTGATAGTTCATTTTCACATTGTGGACTGTTTGAAGGACATGTAGGAATGTACTGTTCTTCTCCCTTGTTACCTCCCTCATTGATGCGCTTTGATGAACTTTGTGTGTAGGTCGTATTATGACTTTCTATGAATCAGTGATTGGTCACTGTCTGGCATTGTCGATGTGCAGTACTCTGTACATGATATGTTCTGTTGGTCAATGGCTGATGCTATGTTGCACTTTATTTTGAGGTGTCAGTGGATGGGTGTGGTTCAACACACAGGGGGGGGCTTGAGTGCAATGTTCACATGTGCTGTGTACAGGACACTGGGACTCACTTCATTTCATATGCATGTATTTGATGCATGACCCCACTGACAAATACACTTAGGCACGCTCCCCCCCAACTACATTTACACCATGCACACACATGCACCCAGATTGCCTTCTCAGGCATACTGTGTCCCGACAATCGATGTTCACTTTTGAGTCATTGATCGTGTACATGCATGACAGGGTACTATTTGGTTGAAGGGCCTTTTTCAAATGATGATCAAGGGGTTTCCACAGTGCAATGCACACTCACTGTGCTGTCCAGTGAGTGGTGTTTGAAATGCCAATTTTCAATTGTCCAATGTGCATGGCAACAGGTATTCTGACTTTTGTTGCTTGCATCACTGGTGGCATGCATTTGTGCAACCGTTTTCATGGTGCGAGGCTTTGGTGAGTCATTTCTTCAGATTCCATGTCAGGTGTAATTGTCTGATGCCTATTTACATTTCTCACGTGGCACTTCATGACTATTGTGTCACGTGTTGTGCATATGGTTTGATGTTTTGCCGTTGCCTACCATGGTATGGTGTGGCAGACAGGGTTCATGGGTGTTGGGAGGGTTTGGGTGGCATACCAGTGCTTTCATGCCCTGTTTAACAAGGGGGAGAAGCACCTTGCATGTGTTCCCTTTGGTCACATGGGATTGGTTTTGTTTAATTAGCTAGGGATGCACACAATGTGGCACTTCCGTGGACACATTCTCAGGGTGGTAAGATTGTGACAGTTAACTGTCCCTTTCTCATCATCAATTGTGACCTGGTATGTGCCAGGCCTGTGTGCACTCCACAGGGGTTGGAGTTTAGGTGAAAAAAATGTGGCCACAAGCTGGGTATGGGCCAGCGGGCGTGCGTGTGGTTGGGGGTGTGGGGGCACCACCATGCCCCCGGTACGCCATGCTGTGTTGCAACGTTGTGCAGGACACATGCTGTCACAATGATCCTGCACACCACTGGGGGTGCATATAGTAGCTGTCCACCAGAGCGGTCAAGGGAGCGGAAGCGTGACTTGAGTACTCTGAATGTGCGCTCCACTATGGCCCTGGTTGCAATATGGGCTGTGTTATATCTTACCTGAGGTGGTGTGGTGGGGTTCCGTATTGGCGTCATCATGTAGGTGCTCAGAGGGTAGGCCCTGTCCCCTGGTAAGGTGATAATGGTTGTCATTAGTTGTGCTTGTGTATTTGTCTGTGTATGACATGCATGCATGTGCACAGGCATTTGTACTCACCTAGGAGCCATGTGTCGCCATGCTTCCCAGCTTCCAGGGCCCTGCTCAGGGCGGACATTCTGAATATGAAACTATCATGGGTGGACCCAGGATAGTTTGCATAGACACAGGTGATGATTCCCTTGGCATCGCATACCACCTGCACATTGTTGGTATGCCAGTGCTTGCGGTTTCGATTGATGTGCTCAGTGGCCCTAGGTGGACGTATGGGAAGTGTGCCACCCAGTAGAAGTCCAGGACCGGGGCCTGCCTTTCTGCAGTTGTTCTGGGCATGTATATGTGCCTGTGGACTGAGGGGCGCGCAGTGATGATTGCCAACACCTGGTGTAGGCAGCGTGACTGCATGGGCTGTCAGACACCCCACACTATGGCAGTTGTCCCCTGAAATGACCCAGTGGCCAAAAAATGCAGTACATTGAGCACCTTCTCCAAAGGGCTCAATGTTTGGGAGCACAGGGTGGGTGATGTGAGTTCCACTCTAGGACCTTCTCTAGGATGATATGAGGTGTAAACCTTTACCTGCCTTAGACCTGGTCATCAGGCATCCCAAAAAGGCTGGTCCTGTGCAAATAAATGTGGGGCCTGGCTATTCTCCTCCTCCTGCAGTGTCCCACGATCCCTGTTGCGAGGAACGGGACATTCATCGTAGCTGTATATGCTTGTTCGTTGATTGGGCACACTTTTATGCTGCGCGGGGGCACTTCCGACCTGCTTTTGTGGGGCGGACATAATTGTGCGTGTCCGTGCGGGTTTTCCCTATTCCATTCCATGAATACGTGTTGTTCACTGGCGTGTGGGCGTTGCATGCGTTTCCCGCGGTACTTCCCACGTTATGCCTACATTTTCACGTGTTGTTCCCCATTCCCCGTGTTCCGCCCCCTTTTTAGGTGTGTGCGCAAGAGTTGTGCGCTTTCCCCGTTCCTGTCACGGACCTGTTTGGAAAGTCACAGTGACGTGTAAGGTAAGCGCAGATTTGGCGCACATCCCAGGAAAAACACGCGCAAGGCCTTGCATGAGTCGCACGCGTGCGTCAGCTTTTTCCTTTCTAAAGCCGGTTTGTTGTATTGGAAGAAGACCCTTTTCTTTACTCCATTTATTTATGCTACCTACCAATAGGGAACAAAATATTTTGCAGCTAATATCGGTCATAGCCAGTAAGCGATAGTTGTCGGGGGTCTTCCTATCCCCTTTTTGTAAATAGGGACAACTACGGCTTTACACCATCTATCCGGTATGCTGCCATTTTCCCAAATATTAGAGAAGAAAAGGTGTATAAATACTACCCATTTTTTAGGGTTGCGCTTTAGTTCAGTATTTGCTAACCCATCTGGTCGCGGGGCTCTGGATGCCATCATTTTTATTTATTATTTTCAATATAGCTAAGACCTCATATGGGAATATCCATCACCTATTCCCCCAATTTTTTCTATATACATAGTCTTTCCTATTCTTAATGTAAAAAAGTCTAGATATATATTCTACCCATACATTTTGTCCAACATCATTATTTTCTCTATTATTATCTTCCCATAGATGTTGGCGATATAGGTACCAACATTTCTTGGAATAATGAGTTTTACAAAGCGCATAGATGATTCTTCAGTTGGCATTATTAACATTATGTTTGTGTTTTGTTAACCAATTTTTATACCTGGTCTTCATGACCCTAGTTTTTAACAGTTTTTCCTCTTCCTTTAAGTCATGGTTCCCTTTGATGTTCTTTATTTCATCCTTACCCATTTTTTCTTCTCCACAATTCATACTTATTCATATGTATTTTCCTATGTTTTTGTTTAATACTAAGTCTGCAATTTTCTCTTTGAATCATATCCAGCACATTTCCTACTATCATGAGGCCATTTAATGCTATCTCTTGACCTTCCAGGGGAAGTATATTAAACATATTATCACATTTTTCCAAATTGTTCTAAGTCCACATGATCCTATTTCCCTCCACAGAGCTCTGAATGTTCATATCATCACCTCGCTCCCATTTTTGTGGGGTTATTTTGCAAGTTTACAGCTGAGTGCTTCATGGTAACTCAACGATGTGGATATATGTTCAAAAGATGTTATTAAATTCTTTATCCCCTTGCTAATAAACATATAATCCAATCGGTAACTTACTTGACCATTTGACCAGGTGTCTTTTCTTTTTCCCCCTTAAGCGGGCTCCAAGCATTCAATCCACGAATTCTGAAACAGTTTCAGCCAAGTGATTCAATTTACTATCTGAATTTGATGTTTATGATTTAATCCCCGTCTCCCCATTTCTGAGGGTAAGGTATTCATGGGTTCATCCCAGAGCTCATTCCACTTTTTGATCTCCTTCATTGTTACATCACAGTAGGCATAAAAGTCTCCCATAATCAACACTTCAAACTCTGGAGATTCCAGTAACCAACCTTCTATTGTATCTGTTATTATCTCTCCTATATCTAACATATTTACCCCACCCAGGCGTGAGTGCACATTAATTATTAATATTTCACCGTGTCCCATATTTCCTACTATGGCCCACATGACAAAGGGAGAGTGTACGAGACGTTCATACGCTCCAAGAGGGATGTGATCCTTTGCCCCTATACATAAACCACCCGCTTTCTCCCTTTCCTCCGCCAATGGTTGCTTTACTCAAAATGTTATACCCTTCCAGTAATATCTCTCCCCTCAACCACGTTTCTTGTGGGGCAAACACTTCACATTCCTTTAATAATTTAATTCCATATATATGGATAAGAGAGTTAGAGCCCCTACAGTTCCAAGAGAGAGAGTGAAGTCTAAGAAGGAATGGGAAGGAGGACTGATGTTCTAAGCAGCTTATCTACTGAAGCCAAAATATGTGCAAGAGGAGCAGAGAGTGAACAATGGATGTTTAAAGTCATGGGATAAACATGCCAAACTACTGACATGGGTAGAAGATGAATCAGGTCCAATGGTTGTGGTCACATTGGCAAATGCAACATCGTGCTTCCAAAGAGATGGAAATAAGCATGTGTTAGATTACAAAAGCTGCAAAAACTACAGTTGACGTTACTAGGATGAGAGCAGGATCAGAAGTCCTGATGGATCAATATTGGGCTTGTGAGCCTAGGGCCTACATGAAACTGGCCAAGTATGGGGAAGAACGTGCTCCTTGGTGCTCATCCATGTTCCAGCATTAGTGATTCCTCAGAGTGACCTGAACATTGGAGAATTTCCAAAATTAGAGGCCCATATAAGAAAAAGAAGATTGCTTGAATTTCTCAATTGAGCCAGGAGAGAGAATTACTTCTCAGCCAAGTCAATAGAAGCATTTGACTCCATTCCGTATGAACATAGGTTGTTCAGCAAGACTGCTTCAGTATTTATGACTATATTCATGCCTGGGATCCAGACGATTGCCAATGCCAAGTGGTTGCATATTACAAGATGGGAGCTTCTGCAGACAATCAACACCGCCATAAAGGTATTTATTCCATGCTATCAAGGAAAAGCTGAGTGCCATATGACTAATGACCCTGCAGAACAGATATGCCCTTGACATTATCACGGTGATGGAAGGATGAGTTTGTGCCAAAATTGGACCATCATGTTGCACATTCAGACCTTCTCACGATGACGAGAATGGGACATTGACAGAGGACATAACGTTGCTAATGAACCTGCATAACAAGATGGAAGACGAGCCAGAGGACATTACGGATGACAGTTGGTGTGCTTCCATATTCTCATGGATTCCACAGTGCATGGAAAATATCTTCAAGTTTCTTGGAGCAATATTGGTGATGGTGATGTTTGGATTCTGTGTAATCAGGATAGTGTTCGCCCAATGCAAGTAGACGGCAAACAAAGCAATAGGACTGTAGATCTTGATCGATGTTGATTCTGGGTTTTGTACCCAAGGGATTGACTGATGTAGATGTCAGAAAATACATAGAGGCCAGCATCGTAGTACCAGAAGGAACAAAGTTCCTGTATCCAAAGAATCATAAGAAGTACGCAGGATGATGGTTACCTTGTAATCCGAATGGACAGTGCAACTACATGACCTGGAGTGTAGATGAACATGTCAAATCAGCAAGCACCCTGAGGGGGGTGATGACGATCAGACCCCGAAGAGGCACTTTGTCAAGAGAAAATGTTATGATGTGGAGAAAATTGAGGAGGTGTTCGAGGACTCGACCAGAGGGGGGAATGTAGAGGAGCAGTTACATGCTTCTGCAGGAAATCCCACCCCTTACCTCCTGTATGTTGGAAGCCTGAGATTGTGCCATGCTTAACACCTGCTGCTGTGACCATACCACAGTGAGTATTCGAAAGAAGGTACCCACTGAGAAAACCCTATCAAATGTATTCCCAAAGGGATGACAATCTGAGGGAGGAACTCCCTGAAGTAATATGAAAAGGAGCAGAAAGAGAAGCCAGTGACATCATGAGAGACAAGCGTGATACACTGAGAATACTGGCTGAAGAGAATGCATGGATCTTGAAGTTAAGAATCAAGTAAACTTTCAAATGCAAAAAGAAGATACATGTGTGTGAAGCACTGCAGAAAATGTAAGCCATTCAATAACTGTACAGATGCTGTAACGCAAGTAGATTAAGTTATCTTAGAAGCTGCTATGTGTAGTGAATAGACTGCAGGTGAAGCCGCCATTGTATAGAAACTGGACATCGGTATCATGAATATTAGTAAGCCAGGACCCATCGAGAGAAAAGGTGAGAACTGTGTCACAGCAAAAATAAGCTGAGATCGTGGAAACGAAGGGCAAGGCTGTCTGGCCTGGTGTCCAAACTGAAGCAGCCACTGTTGTTTATCTATTCTTGAAGGCAGTAAACATGTGAAGCTGATTCATCCCTTGTTAAGGAGAAAAGAAAAGAAAGAACACCAAGCATTCCAGGTTTTATTCATTTAAACATTTAAATGCTGCAAAAGGGACCAAATTGTGGTCTCCTGGCACGTGAGCCAAGGATGGAAATAGAGTTGAGTGTGGAGTCCTAGAACAATGATAGTGAAAGCCTGCACTCCCATATATTCCCACAGACAAAAATACTTTGCAAGGCCAAGTTCAAAGACAATCTTCATGGTAGAAGGCATCGGTGATGAGAGATGTTGGGCTATTTGGGTGGGAAGGTAAAGTCAAGCCCACCTCCTGGCACCTGGGTCTGAGCTTACATGCTGCTAAGTGAACCGAATGTTCCAGACATGGCATGAGCGTGCCAACCAATTATACAGGGCTGTATAATGAAGGGCCTTATAGTTTGAAAACAAATGATATACTGTGTACTTAATAGTATTAAAGATTACATGTTTTAGAGGTGGGCATGAGTTGCCAATCACAATCCCAGCCCATATAGAAGTATACTTATAACGTATCACAATCCCTCGTAGGTTTTTCTAATTTGCCACGTAGTATGACATCACTGGAAAATGAGTGTATGTTGCAAAACTGCACAGCAGACTCCTAGGTCAGAAGTTCTACAATAGAAAATCAACAGGATTCCCAAGTCTATTAAGAGTCCAATATTCTTCCAAACAATTCAATGGTGTTTTATTTCTGTTTACAGCCTAGTATGACATCACGACTGACATATTTTTTGCATATAAGGTTGTTTTTATGAGAAATGAACAGAGAGCTTGAGCGAATGTCGGTTGATGTCTGTTGCAACTCCCTGTTTTAGATAATTGTTAATAAAACAACACCTTTGCCATCTTCCTGAGTTGGTTTGATTATTTGGTGTCAGAGTTATTCTGCATCCCCATCCATTACATGCACGATACCCAAAGGGCCATATTCTCAGAAGATTTATTGTCCTCACCTCTACTGAGAACCTGTTTAACCGTATTCCTTCCTTTAACCTTTACTTTCTGCAACCTCAGAATCCGCAAAGTATTACTAGTGATATATAAATGAAATTACTGTCCTTTTGAATGAAGTCATCTCTGGGTGTTAGAAGTGTGTAAAACACATCCCTAAAGAGTATTCACTAAACTTATGCTGATTCTGGAAAAGTATTTTACAGTATATTTGATTGTTACATACCTTGCCATTTTTAAAGAACGCTTATTTAAAAACTGATGTTAAATAAATAAATAACTATTTATAACTGAAACCTTGAGTGTACATGCTACTTGGCTACTTGTATTTGGGAATGTCATTGCTACAGCTCTACAGCCCACATTTACCCCTCTTTAGATAGGCCTGGCTGCTCAGTCACACTACCAACGTGTGTAGTACAGACCTATACCAAAAGATGGGTTACCAATACCAAGCAGATAAGTGTTTTGTATTCTCACACAGGGTTACTACATCAATTCTTACCTAATGGACTCCACAGGATAGCTTGTCAGTAACCACCTGACACCATTGACCCCAGGCCCTCAACCAGTGGAACAGCACTCATGCATGGCCACGGGGACCAGGGCACTGTTATCTCTATCGCTGCCATGGACACTGTCAGTGTGGCACCATGCAACATGCTTCTCCTGAGGGCTAGGGACATTATGGACATCATTGCCCCTCCTGTGGTGCTATCTCTCCCAAGGCCGACGAGAGCGCTGCACATCTTTCAGGAACTTGGAAATCTTCCAAATGCAGTCCATGCATCTGGCATTTCCGGCCCACATCCTGTTCCCATGGCACCTGCCCCTGTGGCTGGCGGTCTATTGGGAGACATCATAGAGAGACTGACTGCCATGGAGGCAGCCCAGGCACAGGTAGAGGTCATTGGGAAGGAAATGCTGGAGGCCTTTCTGTCACTTGGGCTAAGGATGGAGGATGTCCAACAGTTCCTAGAGGATGCACCATGAGCGGGTGACTGCCAACAAGCTGATGGAAGAGATGTTGGCAGAGGAATTGACAGCAAGGAGAGAGGTCAGGGGGATGTTTGGCTTGCCAGAGAGCAGACAGCTAAAATGGTATCCGAGGGCTCAGCTGGGGACAAAGAATGTGCTCAACTTGCCAGGGAGGAGGCGGCTGAGCTAGAAATAGAGTGCTCGGGTGGGGCCAGGGAGAATGCTCGGCTTGCCAACAAGCAGGTGTCTAAGCTGGCATTAGAGGGCTAATCTGGGGCCAGGGAGGATGCTTTACTTGCGAGGGAGCAGGCAGCATGAATGCTTTTTGATGGCACATGAAGCGGCTTACCGCATAGGGGTTCCCATCATTTGCGTCAGCATGAAAATGCTGGTGCAAATGCTGGGAGTATTTGTATGGTAAAGCGGAAGGGAGAGGCGATAAAGCAAGTTGTGTTCTGCCCTCCTCTGCACCATACAAATGCAGGAAAATGGATTGTGGTGTAATAAACACACATAAAGGTTTAATGCAAGGCTTTTATACATGTTTCTTATGTTATGCCCCTCACCTAAATGGAACCCCATGAGCGAAATGTGGTGCTTAACTTGCCCCCTGAGCTGGGAGTGGGCAGGTGTTGATAGGTGGAGTCAGTAGCTTGCCATCTGATGGTTATCACACCCTGAACGGGGTACTAGTCATCTAATGGTGGCAAGTGGCATATGAGATTTCTATACCTTGCCCTCATGTTTTGATACTTGCAATCCTGACAGTGCAGTCTAGGTGCTTGTGTTCTGCGATCCACCGTCAGGCCCCACACTTTGTGAATAGCCTATGGTGCCCCCCCTCTTTGTGTGAAATTCAGGGTATGTTGTAATTATGTAACATGAAGTGGCAAGTGTGTTTCCATGCACTTGTATGGTGGTGTGCTGTCTTGTATATCCCCAGTAGCCATGCCTGGCATTGATGTTGGTCCTCCATAATGTGTGGCAGTTAGCTCTGGGCCAGGATCATAGAGTTGTGAGTGGAGCTTGGAAATCTGGCACAGATTTGTGTGAAGTGCATGTCTGAATCAGAGGCCATTTTCGCATTGTTTGAATGCTGCAAGTGTCTCTTGATGTAAACATGCACTTGTGCTCTGGGTATGTACGAGGGGCATGTGCAGCAATCCAGGGCTCTAACCACATTGGGGAAATCTGCAATGACATACATGCTGGCCTTTATGTGGTTGAGCACTGTAGGATCTGTGGGGAAGGCAATGTGGTGACGCATCTGTCTTGCCATGACAGATGGGACCTGTGAGAGGATGCACCAGAAGCAGGACTGGGTGATGCGATGCACCAGGGTAACATTGTACTGAAAAATAACTGGGCTCAGAAATGGAGCTGACATGCTTTTTGGGCTGGGGTGATTGGAGCCTGGCCTTCAGGCTGATGGACTGTTTGGCCTGGGGCCTGCCCTGCAGGCTGATGGTCTGCATGGGCTGGGGGTGATGGGTTGCCTGGATTGTGGCCTGCCTTTCAGGCTGATGGATTGCCTGTCCTGGGGTCTGCCCTCCAGGCGATGGGCTGCCTGCAATGGGGGAGATGAACTGCCTGGGTTGAGGCCTGCCCTGCAGGCTGACGGGCTGCCTGGGCTGAGGCCTGATCTGCAGGATAAGAAGCTGCCTGGGTTGGGGGCTGAACTGCAGGCTGATGGACCACCTGGGCTGGGGGGTGATGGACTGCCTGGAATGAGGCCTGCCCTGCAGGCTGAGAGGCTTTGTGGGCTGGCGCCTGACCTGTAGGCTAAGGGGCTCCCTATGCTGGGACCTAACCTGCAGGCTAAGGGGCTACCTGGGCTAGGGCCTGACCTGCAGTCTGATGGGCTGCCTTCCCTACACGCTGACAGGCTGCCTAGGCTGGGGCGTGAAC
The DNA here is from genome assembly GCF_040938575.1 of Ambystoma mexicanum. Lineage (NCBI taxonomy): Eukaryota > Metazoa > Chordata > Amphibia > Caudata > Ambystomatidae > Ambystoma > Ambystoma mexicanum. The sequence continues at coordinate 1,181,898,835 of NC_090930.1, read as the reverse complement.
TCCAGGCTGATGGGCTGCTTGATCTGGGACATGCCCGGTAGGTTGATGGTGTAGAGAAGTAGCTGAATGCCTCTGCAGGAAGTGCCGCCCCCATCCTTCCTATATTTTGGAAGCCAGAGATCGTGACATGTACGACACCAGTGATTGTGCCTATTCCACTGAGATTCCTCGAGAAGAGGTTTGCATTGAGAAAAACCTATATGATGTATCCAAGTAGAGAGGAATATCTCTTGGAGTAGATCCCTTAAGGAATATGAAGATGAGATAAAGAGAAGTTGATGACATCACAAGAAGCAAGCTTGACACACTGAGAAGAGTGGCTGATGGAGAGAATGTATGGACCTTATGGAATCTAATGACAAAATAACAAATAGAGTGAACGTTCATATGCGGAATGTAGATTGAACGCGTGAAGAGCACTGCAGAAAATGCAAGCTGTTTAATAACTGTACAGATGCAGCAATGCAAATAGACTAAGTAATCTTAAAGGCTAGCTATACGTAGTGAATAGACTACAGACAGTGCAGCCATTATATAGAATTCTGGACATCAGTGTCACATGTTTAGTAAGTTCAAAGCTGCAAAGAAGGAAGGATTGGAAAAGCTGTGTCGCAGCAACATGAAGCTAAAAGCATGGAAGGGCCTGGAGGAGTTGTCTGGCCTGGTGTCGAAGGATGAAGTAGTCAGGAACTGGTTATCTACCTGAAAAGAACAACAACCATGATACACTGAATCGTTTTGTGGTAAGGTACAAAGAAAGAATATTATGAGTGTCAAGTTTGCTAATTAAAGACAATTAAATTCTGTAAAACAGGCCAAAATACAGTCTTCAGTCACATGAGTCAAGGATGGAAATAGGAGTTGGGTGTGCAGACCAAAACTGTCATAAGAATGTGCCTTTACTCCCTTTTATTCCCAAAAGCAATGGTACTTTGCAAGGCCAAGTTCAAAGACAATCTGAATGGAAGAAGGCATGAGCGATGAGAGATGTTGGGCTACTTGGGTGGGGAGACATGGTCCAAGTCCACCGACTGGCACCTGGTGTACCAGCTTACATGCTGCTAGTGAGCGAATGTTCCAGAAAGGTACAAGCGTGCCAATCAATAGTAGACGAAAATATAACAAAAGGCTGTATATTGTGACAGCCAATAGTATGCCATTTACCTAATAACTGATGAGGATGACTTGCACTAGGTGTGGGCATCGGTTGACCCAATCACAACCCGTCCCTATATAGGAAGTATACCCAAATGTTCCCCTTAAGCCAATCACAACCTCTGTAGGTTTTTCTTGTTTGTCACCTAGTGTGGCATCACGTATGACAAGGTTTTGTTATAAAGGTATGATTTTTTAATGAAATTAATTGAGAATGCTGCACGATGTCTGCTGATGTCCGATGTAATTGCCTGTTTTAGACAATTGAACATAAAACAGTTGAGGAGACTTTTGGCCAACTTCCTGAGTCGGTCTTATTATTTGGTGTAAGAGTTATTCTGCATCCCATCCTGAGTATGACATGTTACTGATTTAAGCACCGCCCGGGTTCACGTGGTAGCATTGTCGGATGGTTTTATAGAAGACCCATCGACCTGTCAGAACTCCAGTGTTTCACACAATCGGACATCCTCTGCCATCTAGCCGGAAGATTGCAGGGTTTCCTGTGGAGAGCAGCAAAATAGAAAACTAACTTGTAAGTAAAATCGAGACGGTGGGCAGGGTCCCTCTTTGACGAAATCCCTACCTGGTTTCCACAGGCGCTTTGCGGATGGAAGGTGAAAGTGGTTGATTGGAAGAGCAGACCATGCCGAAGGCCTCGAGCCAGAGCAATCGAATGGTGAGTAGACTGAGAGGAATGGCAAACTAAGGGGACGGGGTTATGATAATTTAAAAAGTAACAAAAGTAAAGGGAGTAATGGGAAATATTGTGTAAAGCGAGAGAGAGGAATATAAATGCCCAAAGATTCCTAACCCAAAGTGGTTC